>NC_141256.1:8730023-9192523 GCF_054856555.1 Leptonotus elevatus
ACGAATGGCTCATGCAATATGTGTATTGCAAAGACAAGCAACAAATGAATATTGGATTGTATACTTTAGTCTGACTTTGACCAATCAGAGACTACCTTAATTGCGCATCGCCATACGAGAAACGTATCGAGGGGCATTACTAACAAAAAATAACTTAATTGGATAAGATTAGATCACAATGAGCATGCTTATTTTTCCGCATTAACGTGTATTTTTTTTTCATTGGATTATAAAAATATATAGATATAGATAGATCTTTTTTTTTAGGTCCATGTCGAAATAATCTCCATCACTGTATAAAACACCCATGTCGCATGTTTTGTCAATACTGTGCAGCCCTCGCAGGTGCATAGTCCTCACAATGTCGTAGTTGTGAATAACTGACACTCTGAGGACAGTGTATTTACACACTGCGAATGTAAAATAAGTTTTCAGGGCTTGGAGTTACACATACAGTCCTCATAATTCATACTCTGGTCAGGTATGGACACTCTGAGGACTGTGTATTTTCTATTAATTGTTTCATTGTGAAAAATAGACATCACCAATTTACACTAACCATTAGTGCTGACGGATTATTTATTTTTGAAATGGCAAATAAAATGTGTTTGCATTCACAATACTTTAACCTATTCATTGTTCTGTATGTACTGTAACTGTGTAAATGCACAGGTACAGACTTGTGTGTTACTAAGAATTGAATTTTATATGTATTTTTCTCTTCATGTGTACCAGGTTTCAACTGAAGCACAACCTGAAGACATAACTGAAGACGTAGCTGTCACAGACCAAGTTGACCAGGTGACGAGATTTCTTTTTGAATGTTGACGTTGAAATACATTTTTCAGAAGCAAGACGTTGGCACAATATATAAAAAAATATCTTGTCGCACGAATGGCTCATGCAATATGTGTATTGCAAAGACAAGCAACAAATGAATATTGGATTGTATACTTTAGTCTGACTTTGACCAATCAGAGACTACCTTAATTGCGCATCGCCATACGAGAAACGTATCGAGGGGCATTACTAACAAAAAATAACTTAATTGGATAAGATTAGATCACAATGAGCATGTTTATTTTTCCGGATTATCGTGTATTTTTTTTCATTGGATTATAAAAATATATAGCTATAGATAGATCCTTTTTTTTTAGGTCCATGTTCAATGTCGAAATAATCTCCATTACTGTATAAAACACCCATGTCGCATGTTTTGTCAATACTGTGCAGCCCTCACAGATACTTAGTCCTCACAATGTTATAGTTGTCAATAACTGACACTGAGGACAGTGTATTCATACACCGTGACTGTAAAATAAGTTTTGAGGGCTTGGAGTTATTATACAATTCATACTCTGGTCAGGTATGGATTCTCTGAGGACTGTGTATTTTCTTGTTTTTGTTTCATTGTGAAAAATAGACGTCACCAATTTACACAAACCTGTAGTGCAGAAGGATTTATTTATTTATTTTTGTAATGGCAAATAAAATGAGTTTGCATTTACAATACTTTAACCTATTAATTGTTCTGTATGTACTGTAACTGTGTAAATGCACAGGTACAGTCGTGTTACTAAGAATTTAATTTTATATGTATTTTTCTCTTCATGTGTACCAGGTTTCAACTGAAGCACAACCTGAAGACATAGCTGAAGACGTAGCTGTCACAGACCAAGTTGACCAGGTGACGAGATTTCTTTTTGAATATTGATGTTGAAATCAGTTTTCAGAAGCAAGACGTTAGGAGTGAAGAGTGTAGAGTAGATGCTAGGGCTGAACTATATAACTAACAAATATAATCACAACAATTTTTTATGCAATGTGTATTGCCAAGACGTTCAAAATATTGTATCCAACAATAAGCTTGTATGGGACTAAAATTCCTACAAGTCAACATTAAAAATATCTCAAATTGAAGATTTGTTGGCAGTTTGGTGATTTGGATTATGCACTGTAGTGATCTTTTGTTCCCATTAATTTATTTATGGTGGATTTTAGAGATGAACTCGCTATCAATTTTATTTTATTTTTTTAAACAGAAGTGTAAACATCAGGTAGTTAATTTACTTGTATCAAGCTTGGATAAATGTGCTTTATGTTTTGGACCTTTCGCTGCACTAGAATGGACTGGCATGATGGGTATTTTATCTTCTGTGTTATTTGTATCTGCAATGGATCTTTGTTTCACGCAACCAGAATTAATAGTGCAGGCATTTTCATTGAATGAATATAATTTAGTCAAGAGGATAAATTATGACCCATGTTTATACCTTTATCTTTAGTTGCAAGCAGCTAAATGTTGAGCAATTGTCTCAATCTTAACGACTGTCTGACTCGGTAAAATAGAAAAGTCTACTGTAACTGAAGGACTGTATCACACAATATCTGTTTTAGGGGCAATGCCATAGATTAAGCATATTAACTATCCCTCTTGTTAAATGCTTCATCTCATCTTTCGAATAAATGTGACTAGATTTATAATAATCTTTAGTATGTGCACAAACTTTAGATTCTAAATGCTTTTCTAGTTTGCTCCAGCATCTGGCACATATCCCGTTTAAAAAAAATGCAAAACTGCTTGATGATGAAGACCTTTGGTAAATTAACTTTAGCACATTAGCCCATCAATGGCGGGAGCTACTTCTGCCGCGAGCGCTCGACACTTTTCTCAAGCTTCTACTTCGAGTGTAACATCACTAAGTAACAGCGAAGTAAAGCTAGTAAATATTTATGACCACCCGCCAAAATGAATTTTAACCCGCATATGGCAGGTTAATTTTAGAGCCACTGTATATATGCATAAGTATGTGTGCATCTACTGTATATATGGATATCATTGCTGTCCTGTGAAAAACACGTTTCCATTTTTAGGTCGCGGGCTGCTCTCCGGTAGCTCCTATGGTGGAAGTGTTTTTCACAGAACAGCGACAATATGTGTATGTATGTATGTATGTAATAATTGTTTTCGTTTAAAAAATTAGGTTGCTGATGTATCCAGTTCAAGTGAGGATTCGTTAGCAGAGGAATATGTTCCAGATTCTCACAGTACTTCGGACACTTCCTACATTGAACCTGTTTCAGAAATTCAGAAATCCGAAGGTATTTCAGGAATGAGCTATGAGAAAACTGCTCATCCTTTAAGATGAGAGGTAGTCATGTTTTAAAGAATAAAATGTTCAATGTTCACTGACTCTTTTGCATCTGGTTTCATGTCGAGCTTATCCATTACAAAGCTGTGTTTGACCTAGATAACCTGTTCACATAAGAAGCAGTTTTATTAACATACCAGTTTCAGTCTGTCCTAAAATTGTAAGTTGTAACATGAGCACCATGTTAAAACTTACAATTTTAGGACAGATCAGGTATGACTTTGCATTTCACAGTATTGTTATGTACAACAATGTGTCCTTATATCAGGTAAGTCATTACACATCAATGCCATTTTAGTTTGTGTAAAGTCAGAATGCCAGAACTTTCAAATCACTTCAGTGACATGGTTGCTGTGTGTTGTGTAAACTTTGTCCTTGTAATGTGAGTTGGTCCTCATAATTACCATTTTTGCAATGGGCGTGGCTTATTTAGGTCATTATCTATGTCCTCACAATTACGGATTTTTTCAGGTTTTTCTTTTTTTCGTGTGTTGAGTTTTTTCAAGTTTTGAAGTGAAATTCTCCTGGACAACCCCAAAAAAAAATTTTGGGTGCAAGTCCCATCTCTCTGGCATTAGCAGAAAGGGGTGTCCCTGTAATACACAATTAAACCGGTTTGGAAAAAATGTCCTCATAATACACAGAGGCAAGTATGTGTGTGTGTGTGTGTGTGTGTGTGTGTGTGTGTGTGTGTGTGTGTGTGTGTGTGTGTGTGTGTGTGTGTGTGTGTGTGTGTGTGTGTGTGTGTGTGTGTGTGTGTGTGTGTGTGTGTGTGTGTGTGTGTGTGTGTCTGTCAAGGTGCCCACTGGTTCGCCGACCTGTAATCCATTTAGGGGAGCTATCCAAAGTGACACCCTCCAGACGGATTAGCAGCCGCCCTGGGCTTTTACACTCAGGTCCTTGCGTTCCATGAACTCCGCCTAGCAACAAGTGATGCAATGAAACGGTGGGAAAATGATTCTCGGGAGGCTTTCCTCTTCCTAATTTTTATATTACAAATAATTTTGGCAGAGGTGGCAAATCTAGGTCCAGGAAGTAAAAACCCTGCCACAGTTTGGCTTTAGCCCCAGGTGCTAGCTAGCTAGCTCACATGGTGCTCGTTTAGTTGCTAGGGAGCTAGCTTGCTTGTTTTTACTTTCTGGACCTGGATTTGCCATCTCTGCATTTTGGTAGTTTCTTATGGTATAAGAAACACTTTTGGTGACTTTTAGGTTTGAGTAGTAGTATCTCATAGTCTGCACTCATGCACTGATTCGCTAGCTAACAGACAATCAGAGTAATCGTCATCGATGGCCGTAGCTCATTCAAATCATATGTAAGAAGCACAATAACACAATAACCTAAATCTTCACAATTCTCAGCATTGCTTTTTAAGTCTCCCCCTAGATGCCACAGCCACCACATCGTTCCGGCACTGCTTCTGCTAGTATACAATTATGCCATTTTATTCCAATGTATTGTATTGTAAAATTACAACAACACCCATAAGGCAAAGACAACTTTGGGACACCCTGGTAAGACAAATACCTTTGTCACCAACGACATGTAAAAAATGAAAATATTGCATACAATCACTATGGGCCTCGAACATATAGCAATATCATTTCCCAGGGTTTGAGGGTGCTTTATAACTTTTCAACAAATTCAAGCACTAGTGAATTCAATTCAAAAAATCAAAAAATAATGATTAGGGATGGTCGAGTACCAATACCAGGTATTGGGCCGATATCCAGCCTCATATATCAAGGTATCACTTTCCTTTGTTATACAATCAGGAACTAGACATTTGAAAAAATAGAAAATTGCCATTAATTTCATAACATTTTAGGCGAAAATTCTATATTGGGATATTTAGGTCTTTCCTTAAAATTATCTCTCATTGCTTTTTTTTGTTTTTTGTTGTTGTTTGAAATGTTGCTAGTGCTAGTGGTATCGGTACTTGATATCGGTATCACGTCTACTAAAGTTGGGTACTCATACTGGGATCAGTCTGAAATAAAGTTGTATCGAACATCCCTAATAATGATCATACAAAACATACTCTAAATGTACTCATTTTAATACATTACATTTGTTTATTTAAATAATATAATAAATCATCATTTTTTTCCCCTTCATGATCATTTCTGATTAATTTGTAAACACTGTCTTAGAAAATTTTGCACTTGATAATGACTTAATTTTGATCGATGTTAAATATACTTTAGTTATGCACTGGAGTTGTCACTCATGAGGATTTAACAAGTTAACAATTTCCATTTCCCCCCCATTTTTCCCCCATTATCACTTCATGGGAAGAAATAACACAAACACAAATGACATAGAAAAACACATCTGGAGCTTCTGCATGTGTAAAAAAAAAAAAAGAAGAAAAAAAAATTGTGCTGCAGTGGTATCTACCCTTTAAATGTCAATAGAGATAAGGACTCTTTAGGGTGACCTCACCACTCTCTTATCATGGCAAGACAGCCAATGTCCCTTAAAATACAGAATTGTCAACAAATAAAACATTTGGGGATATTTTATTTATATATATATAATATATATATATATATTTTTTTTTTTTTAGATTTTGTGTAATTATTCATCAAAAGTCATTAGTGTTGCTACACAAAAGACGACTGACGACTCTACTGTAATCTTTCAATTTCTTAATCGATAGTAGACCTAACGACCAACTTAAACACATTCATAAGACACTTACACAGTTTGCATAGTTACAAGTTTATATACAATAGCAAAATGTTCCTCATCATGTCACTGCTCTATTAACATTTTTCACATTGCATTAGTTTAAAAGAAAAGAACAAAAGGTCATTTATTTAAACTAATCAGCGCAGCAATGACACCTAGTATGCAACAAATACATAAAACATCACATAAGGAAAACCTTACCTGTTTCTCTGCTTGTTATACAGTATGTGAGTAACCACTATGTTTCAGCATGTAGACTGTAGATAAGTGGATCCTTTCAGAAACTCGCCCACTTCTCACTAGATACACGCACACACAGTACACACACACATACTCACGACAAACATATGTTTAAAATAGGGGTGTCAAAATTAGTGTGTTAATTTTGAGTGAATTAATGCCACACATTTTTTTAAATGCGCGATTAATGACCGCCCCTTACTTTGAAAACCCGTACAGGGGGAACTCCAGTCGCAACGCACCAGATACAGCCACGTCGAAATTTAGCAGTAATACATTTAAAAACAACGCATATATTTGTGGAGACTGGGGCTCAAGTTGTATTTTACAGTTTTAAAAATGTGCTCAATTTCACAAGTTAATGCATGACAAAGATTAGATAGCTCTTAATATGAAAATAAAAATGCATTGAGCTGTCACCACCCTTTTACAAAAAAAATTACCTAAACACAAATCAACAACACACTCGTTTTTTACAGTACAGTACATCGTTTTAATTTTAACTCAATTTTATGAATTATCATGAAATGAAAAGATGCAGTCATATTGCTAATAGTTAAACTTTTTTTCCCCACTTTTATGTTAACAAGAGTAAGAAAACTTAGGGGGGAAATGGATTGTACATTTTATTGTACATTTAGAAAATATATAAAATTTGCAATTAATCATGACTTAACTATTGAAGTCATGCGATTAATTATGATAAGAAAAAATAATCGCCTGACAATTCCTAGTTTAAAGACATTGGCTTTGCTTCATATTTTTTTGTCATGTTTTAATCAAGTTATTGTGTATTTTTTTATTACCTCGATAGTTTTTAATTTTAAGACATAAACTTAATGTTTAAATACTACTGTAGTAATTTTATTATTTATATACTTAATTAATTAATTAAATAAATGTGTTTTCAAAATTTTGCACAATTTTTCACTATATAAAGTAATAATAATAATAATAAAAATTAAAAGAAGAAGAAGAAGAAAGAAACCAGCCTGTGGACTTGATAAAGAGGAAATCATTTATGATGATGCTAATATTGTCAAATAAAAAGATGCCTTCATCTTATTCAAGCAAAGTTATTACACATCATTCTAACATCAATTTGTGTGTTTCAGCAGACATTTTGTAAGTCCCTTGAATTTTCACATGAGGGCAGTGTTGTGACATTGTTTTTAGGACTGCTCAGCATAATGAAGCTAGTCTGTGTGCTGCATGTATTTTAATATTAGCCTCTCAAAGACGAGGCTATTGTGGATTTATTTTTTTTTTACTTAATCTTTCAGGTGAATATTCCCGTTTGTCTGAGAGCCCGCCAGACACATGCTATCATTTAAATTCCAATATAGTGTGTGTGTGTGGGGGGGGGGGGGGTGTGCGTGTGTATGCGTTTGTGCATGTGGGAGCTGTGTGGGGGGTTTAGGAGTATGGATTATTTGCTATTCAGGGAGTCCAGCCAAGCGTGAGGCAGAGGAGAGAAAAGGATCATTGTTGCGATCCAGATGAGTGTCAGAGGTGCCTGGCGGAATAGATTCACTAGTGGAGCTGTTTTTTTTTTTTTTTTTTACAAGAACGCACTTGCAAAAAATGCCTGACCCCATCAGTCGTGGAACATTTAAAAACTTCTATTACAACTGTAAAAAGGATTAACGCACACATTTGAATGTGGTTTATGGCCGATGAGAGAGGTACTACTGCACTTTGTGTCAAACGGCATTTAATGAGAATGGGAGACATGAGACATGAATTTGTTCGGTCAAGAATATAATCTACTTTTTGATTAGCCACCAAATTATTTAAGTTTTCTTTTTTTCAAACAGAGACCATAGATGCTGCTATATCCGGTCCAGGCCAGTAGTTGGCGCTAATTATTTTATTATTATAATTATTTTGTGCCACTACTGTTCAGTAGAAAAGCGGTATTAATATCAAAGGTGGCAAATCCAAGTCCAGAAAGTAAAAACCCTGTCACTGTTTGGCTTTAGCCCCAGGTGCTAGCTAGGGAGCTAGCTCCCATGGTGCTCGTTTACCTGCTCGGGAGCCAGCTAGCTAGCTAGCGTCAGAGTTTAAAGCCAAACTGTGGCAGGGTTTTTACTTTGGGGGGGGGGGGGGGGGGGGGGTTCTGTTTTCAGTTTAAAATGTGTCGTGCAAATATTCCCTTAAAGCTTCAGATGGTTGAAATTTGTCCAACGAGGGCAGTTTAACTGTTGTGGAGTGGAAAACTCATTTATCATAGATGAAAACAATGACTTTTAAGATGAATAAATAGCATCACACGCTATGTTCATGTGTCACTCTCCAGTTGCCCGTAAACTCATCGCTTTTCCTTATTTGTTTCCAAAGAAAAACATCTGCTTCATTTCTGTCGAATCTTTTCAGACATCCCGTCATCGCCGTCAGTCATTTCTTCAGAAAATGAAAACGCTTTCCCTCCCCTTGATTTGTTCACGTAAATGAGAGCATATGGAAAGATCCCTGTCACTCGCGGGATGGGAGAGAATTATGGGCTGGCACTCTGCGATGGTGGACCCTCACTGTGGACTTGGTAAAAACGGATGGATTTTTCAGTTGCTACTTATTTCACACTCACATTCACACCATCCCTAGGATTAACCCAAACAGAAACCAAGGTATAATAAATAGCATGTAATGCTAACCGAAAATGATGTGTACTGGCCGGTCAACCAAAATTATAAACGACTAATGATCAAAGAGAAATGACTGAATGTGGTCTCACGCACAAATCCTCAAACTCCAGCCTAACATTTTCAACACTAAGGAAGACAGAAATTGAAACTAAATTCCACAAATAAGTATTTTCTTTCAAAGAAGTGGAACTGCACAAACAGCTACAGCCTGGGCCCACCCCAAGCCTTTTATATCTGGATCACTTTCCTTCTTCTGGTAAATGGGTGGGATTCCGGCTCCTGTCCCTTGGGGGAAGAGTACAAGTGCATGAATGGCTACCCCCCCAACCCCAACAATAGGTAGGACCTCCCTTGCTTCCAGAGATTCTTCTTCCACACTGACACAATTCGGGGAAGTCTCAGTCAAAGTTGAAATGTGTGGACACCTGTTGAAAGAGGATAGGAATAGCTCACCTAAGGAGTATGGTTAGATACTTTAACATAAATAAAGAGCATAAAGCTGTCAAGCAAACTGTCGGAGGAGACGCACTCCTGCTCATGCGAGGTCAAAGGTTAAACAGAAGAACATATATTTTGGTGGAAATTACAAGGACGTCCTTTGAGTTGGAATGCGTCAAGTTGATTTTAGAATGACTCGTCCAGAGGAACATGTGGCCCTTATTGATAGCTTTACCTCATTCGTTTTTCCGACAAATTGCGTAGCTTGGGAAAGTAATATAAACCAGAGAATGAGCAGGGTTGAGAGACATTTCAAATAAGATGAGAACAGATGTGTGTTTCATGTTACTGCCATTAAAAAATAAATAAATAAATAAAGTGACAAAACAATGAATCAGACTACAACTAAACAAGAAATGTCTAGCCAGTTATCGTTGTCTTGTTCAATCCAGTTTTTCCTATTAGAGAATACCACTCAAACTGATTTCACGCTGTCATGTTTTGCTTCCTTTTGGATATTTCCTGCCCTCTGCAAGGACCTCATTTCGTCTTATTGAGGCCAAAAGGCAGGTTTTCAGACACCAGGGGAAATCTGCTTTGCGTCCGCTCCTCTCACAGCTCATTACAGTGTGAACTAATTGCATGCTAACTTTAGCGTAGCGGCAGCCTACTTCCTTCAGTCTGCTTTCTGTAAAGTAGGGTGGCATAGCAATGTAGCTAGAGCCAACAGTTAACATCCTGGCTTCTTCAAGAACGTTCTAGAGAGAAAGCTTGCATTTACTTGAAAAATATGTAATTTGATTTGTTTACTACGGATTCAATTATTATAATAAAAAGTCAACCTTTTCCATTTTGTGTGTGTGTGAAAATAAGATAAGCTATGTTGAGTGAACATTTGTCTTATTTGAGTTTATGCGAACTATGCCTATTTGAGATGAATTAAACTTTAACTAGAAGTTGAACACATTTGAGTTAAACAAAGTTAAGTTAAACCAGTTTCCTCATTTAATGGTTGAGCTAAATTGAGCTAATTTAAAATAATTTGAGTTAAACTGAACATAGCAGCTACAGTAGCCTATACCAATCTAATACTAGCTAAAGTAAAATGATCCAAGCATCTGTGAGATACATAAATTAATATAAGTTGAGCTGCACACACAAAAAAAAACTAAGTTAAGGTAAACTAAGATAAGATATTTATAGCTAAAGTAAACCAGCCGACACATAATTGAGCTAAATCAGGCTAACTATAACCATAAAAATTAGTTTCGCTACAAACTAATGTAAAATTTAGAGCTAAACTAAACATAACCTAAGCATAATTTAGGCTAAATTAAGCTAAACTAAACTTAGCTAAGCGGCGTGACAACGTAAGCTTTTGAAAAGATCAATTACTTTGCGATTCAAAGCATAGTAATACAGTATGAGCTATATATAAGCTAAATCAAGATAAAAACTAATATAGGATAATTAACCTTGGCTGGTTTGAGCTAAACTAAGCTCAATTGAGCTGAACTAAAATAAGCTCTTTTGAGCAATGCTAAAGTTCAATTAAAAGATGGCAAATGAAAAAGGGCGCAGAAAATAATTCTACGAACATTTGTTTGTAGACTTTTTGCTATTTATATTATGAATGTTTTTATTTATTATTCAAGTGAAGAAACATAAAGGCTGCCCTTAATCGCCACTGTAGCTAACACCTTCCTTTTGAGATACAGGAAGTGTCTCACACAGCTGCCTTTGTGTTTGTCGAACATATTGCAATGTGGTCCAGTGATTAACAATCTTATTTGAGCAATCAAACTCCAGTAAGTTTACCTAGATGACTTCATCATCTCTGCACCAGGTGATCCCAGGTATGACGTATAGACAAATGTAATAAAAAATAGAAACATGACATAATTGACAGGTTATCTAATGAGCGTCATATAAAAACAAGCTCCTTTGCTAATGATTTTTTATTTATATATATATATATATATATATTTTTTTTTTACATTAGTCTTGTACCTTACAACTTTTTTGTTAGTCAGTGATCTTAGCGGCTCCACAGTGTGTACATGTTACACGTTTCCTGTGCAGACTGAGCAAGAGCAATGGTGCTGATGACAGATACACAATATTTCTTCTGACTGTGCTGATTAGATAGCAGCTCGTGTTCCCTGTTTCGCTAGCTGCAATGGGACTTGCCTGACACTGGTCACGTGAGCAATTTATGTATTTATTATCTGGCTAGTGCTTACAGGTCCCAATGACTGTTTTCCAGCATGAAGCAATACACTGAGGCCGTTATCTAATGGGAAATCATACACAAAAGTTACTTTATGAAAGTTGACTATCAAATATGTGACATTTCCAGAACAGTCGTTTATTTAACACGGCTCTATATTTAGCATCAGAGTTGCCTGTGGATGAAAGCGCTACTATTTTCCCACTTAATCAGCACATATAGTATAATAGGAACGCTACATGGGCAACGGCCAGAGATGGCATTACACACCCTCTCAGGCATTTCCTGCTTTCCTCATGACCTCATGTGCTAATGTCCATTAATCCTGGCAAACCCTCGACAGTCCATTCTGTCTCAGGGTATGGTATCACAAAGGCCCTCCCACACACACGCGCGCGCGCACACAAACACACACGCATACACAGTCAGCAGACCGTGGCTCGCCGTGTTTCCCAGCTGATGGTGGAGATAAGCTTTTTAGGTGTCTATGCGTTTTGTACGTGGGAGCGAGTGCACGGATGTCTACAGTATGCGGCCATATAGCTTGGCCCAGAGGGGAATTGTAGAACAATGTAATCCTGATGCCAATCTGTTTAAAATTGCTGTCAGAATGTCTGTAAGACAGTGCTCATGTAAACAAATGTACACATTATCCTGATTTTTGACCCGCAGGCGTTGAACTTCTTACTCGGTGTCTAGTGATTAAAGAGTTTGTTAAATATGCAGCAATGTGCACCTTAAGTACCAACGCCTCAACGTGCTCATATTGCTTTTGTTTACAGCATAGGATGGAGCGTGTTGCTAATATTTTGGTGTACTTTGGTAAAGGGCAAAATATTAGAGAATAGTCAAATATTTCCCACCCTACTCTCTGCATCAGGAGCCACTGGGTGTTCGGTATCTTGCTCAAGGATACTTCAACACGGTCATAATGGCCTGTGATTGAACCCACAACCTCAAAGTTGCAAGACAACCACTCTACCACTGAGCCACACCACCCCCAATGTGTGTGTCTTTGTGTGTGTGTGTGTGTGGGGGGGGGGGGGGTTCAAACTGGTTGAAGTGGAAGACGAGCAAAAAATACAGAAGCTATTTCAACAAAATTTCATAGAGGGTTGGTGGAGATTCACTAGAGCAGCAATGGAACTGTCTACTCCCATTAACTTCTGTCTGTTCGTCACACTCCATGAACCAGGAAGTAGCTTGACAAGTCTGTGATCAGTGGTGAAATGATGCTAAATTTATATAGCTATAGTTGTTATTCACTTGTCTTGTTTTTGTTTCATTCTTTAGCTTTTATCTTGACAGTTGTTGAATTAAACATCATTTGACTTGAGCTCATGCTTTGAAAATGTACCAATTGTCATTGTTGAGGTTTCATATTAATTAGTCTCTGCACTGGTAGAGACTAATGGGGATCCCAAAATAAATAAATAAAAACTAACAAGCAGACAAAATGTTCCACTTTTGTTGATAACATGGCCTTGGTGGAGGTCTGCTCTTTGCGGAGGGACATTCTTGCCTAAGAAATTAATGTCAGGGTTATTGTTAAACTGAATCAAAATCATGACGCTTATATTTCAAGTTGGCATTTTAAGACTCCCCCAGAAGATGGACTAACCAATAATAGCAAAAAAAAGGTTGTAGAAGTGCTCAGTTTGTGCTGTTAAAATTGATTTGTTGATACCTGGAGTGCAACAGTCTTTTAAGCACATCCATGACCATAAATGCTTGACTTGAGCTCCAAACTATTTGGACTATGAGACTTGTCCGTTCACGTCGGAAGGGGGAAAAACGATTATAACCATCTATAACGTCTTTCACTGGAAGCCGAGACGCTGAAATGCCGAGAGGTCAGCAGATGTTAATAGACAGCTTCGGCATTGTTTGTCTGTTCAGCTGCTACCTGAGGCCAAATGCTTATCACTGTCAGGATTTTAGTGGTTTCAGTTGACAATGAAGTCATCTCGCTTTGGGAAAGCTGATATTGTACGCGAAAGCCTTTAAGGCTGAGGCGGCCCAACGGAACGCCAAATAACTGGCATTATTATCGCTACAAAGTAGACTGGGACCTATAAATCACATTGAAATTAACAATACAGTCACGAGACAAAGGGACGCACACATCTCCTTCGACCACAGTGTGTGTATCAGATATTTCTCAGTGGAATAAGATTACATTCCATGCGGGGAAAAAATAAAGGGCATAGCAAGGAGGGGCCAGGATGCGAATAATAGAGCTGTTGCTCCGTTCCCTGGGCTTGCTCATTATGACCCCATTTATTATTATATTTATTTTATACATAACATATGCTTGTTATTATATTCTGATTGACAGGTAAATGATACATTTAAGCTCCTCAATGTCTTCTTCTACTATCAATTTAGATGTCAAACATACGTAACTGTAGCCACTAGCCAATAGCCTATATAGCTTAGCTTAGCTTAGCCGCTAAACAGCTTGGGAGATGACTAACGTGGCTTCACCCAAACTCAATCAAATTTGCTTGCCAGTCAATACATTTATCATTTATCATCTGTCCCGATTGACTTCAACATGAAACTGAGTTTAAAATTAATAAATGTGTGCGGCTATATCTAAGCTAATTCACCTCTAAATCGATGTCAGTTAAATGGCAGTTTTGTTGTTTTTTGTTGTTGTCGTTGCCCACATCACGACATGTTTATTTTCATTTTTTAAATCTCGTGAGAACATAACTGGAGACTCAACAACCTCTAGCGGTATGGTGTAACTTTAAACCTCCAATACAACAAACATCTCCCACCCTGTTGTGTCAGATGTTAGATCTATGAGATTTCTTTTTTTCAGATTGATGCGCTTCCAGTGCCAAGAACTTTGTTGTTTGTCATGTGCAGTCAATACTACATGAAGTTATAATAATAAATTATATTGAGCACACATCAAATACCTATGGTAGACTTTTGTCAGTAAAATGATAAATGGTGATCTTGCAGCTGTCAAGTCCCTTTCGCGCTGTCCCCATGACGAACGTTTTAAGTGCTGGACTTTAAGAAAGGGAATTCTCCGCATGATGTCGTTGCTTTTGTGCTGTATAACATTTCTCAGAGCCCCGTAGGTTGCAGAGACACATCAGCGAATCTGATCGTTCTCTACAAAGTGTGCCATGCGGGGTCATTGTTTATTTGTAGATGTTCAAGATCATTCTAAATTCTGCAGAGTAAATTTGACCTTATTTAAAGTGGCACCAAATAGACTCTGTTTTAGAGTAGGCTAATATTTACACTTGGAAGAGTAAAATAAATAATTTAAAAAATACAATAAAAGTCACTCAAGGTTTGAGGAACAAACTCACGACCTTCAGCTTGTGAGACTGCCACACTATCACCTGAGATATGCCCCTCCTACTGTTTCTTATCTCCAAGAGGAGACAAAAAACAAGGTTTTTAGTCTCTTGGATTCCATCTGACATGAGCAATACTGTATACTAACACACAGCAGGAGCTGCATGGCTCAGGGAGTAGATCGGCTGTCTACCAAACTGAAGGTCATGAGTTCGTTCCTCAACCATTTAGTGACTTTTTTTTTCTCTCTTCCAAGTGTAAATATTACTCTAAAACTGAGTCCCACTCTAAATAGAGTCAAATTTACTCTACAGAATTTACGGTGTAGCAGGTCTCATTTGGGTCTCCTTGAGAAGCCGACTGTTAGATAAAGCAATCAGTCGACATGAATAAATAATCCAAGACAATAATCCCTCATTTGATGCAGCCATCTTGGATTGGTCTTTTTATTTTATTTTATTTTGTTTATGTGAGACAGAGAGTAAGAGACCTGGAAGCAGATCAATAGAAGATACTGGAAGTGCACACCAAAAAAACAGACCAAAACCACTTGAAGATGCGGCATTGGTGTGGTTTGGGACAGTTGGTTTGACACGCAAACAGTACACGGGCCAAAGACACAGACAAGGTTTTTTTATGACATAAATCACAAACTCGTAACAAATTTTGGCCTGATGTGAAAGATTGGGAGTGGGAACGCTAAGTGAACCAGGATCAATCCATGTATCATTTTCTGCTTTGGTCTGAACCAGAGAACTAAATTACAAGACAGGATCCACCCTTAACCGCTTTTGAGCTGCTGTGATGTCACACTTTACGTCGCTGATACCGCTATTGCAATGTAGCCTAAACTTGATGGAAAACAGGGCTTATGTGTGCATCATTTTATGGTGGTACTAACTGAAGTTTATTTACGGTTATGACTGCATAGACCAGCAACTTCTTCTCTAGAATTAATCTCAACTAAAAGAAAGAATTCCATATTCTTAACACATGTGATGACGGCGCCTGTTATTTCTGAGAAGGGTCTCTTGCAGGTGACCTAATGATGGGATTCGGTTTTACGGGTTAGCAATTGGTCTTGTTGTTGCTGAGAGATGTGATACCTGCTTGTTTTACAAATCCTTGCTTGAGGCAGGACGCTGAACCTTCTCTACTCCAGGAGGGCACCAGGGGGGTCGCGACCTTTCACCTTTGCCTGGTCGCCTCCCCTGCTGGCATGTCACATGTCAGGGCAAAGGCGTGACGGGGCTGATAATAGGGAGAGAAATTGAAGTGACAAAGCGTGAAGGTCCACTGGACCTTAAATAGTAGTTTATATGGTAAATTCTGATATATATCACTTTAAATTAGTGGTGTTCAAAATATGGCCCAGGGGCCAGTTGTGGCCTCTGTCAAGTTTTAAGCGGTCCGCGGCATATACCAAAAATGATGAATGTGTTTTATTACTGCTGAGTTTTTCTGATTATGCAAATGTGCAAAGGACCTTACAATTAAATTGGTAACAATGTTTTCCTTCATAACACTGGTAAATAAAAATAATTAATTTTTACAAGCAAAAATGGTTTCCTCCACAATCTGCTCTGCGTCGAGGTCCAAATTCTGAACCGATCACATGAATTGCTGGATTGACTATTTGGGTGTGCCTGATGAATTAAAGTAAAAAAAATTCAAAGTGGCCCTTGCATCCTTTCTTTTTTTGTGTGTGGCCCGGAAGAAAATTTTCGGACACCCTGCTTTAAAGCCAGTTTTTCCCCCCCGCTTAAAAAGTGTAAGGGTAGCGGTATAGAAAGGAAAAGTGGACTGATGGGAAACAAATTAAAATACTGAAAGAAAAAGCTTGCAAGTTTACATAAATGCATACAATGTAAAGTGCATTACAAATACAATTTATTCTTATTATTATTATCATTATTATTATTATGCAAAAATAAGCAAATGTTTGTGCCGGGAAAAAATTAATTGTCATTATTTAATACTGTATTATGAAATTTAAAAAATACGAGAACAAAATTGTAATATAAGAAAAACAAATATTTATGAGAAAAGTTACGGGGGAAAATGCAAATAAAGTCTTCTTCTTCTTTTTTAAAAATACAGTACTCGTACTGTTAAGGAACCTCTAATGAAGAAGTTACACCTACATCCATAGTAGTTTAACAAACAGACACATTTATATAACAATTTTTTCCTTTTAAAATGTGTGACTTTATTTTCCTCATCTTACTTTTTTTCCCCCCTGTTCCGTGCGTTTACTTGGTAGTAATCCTTTTATTACAGTGGGTCCAAATGGAATTAGTGGTCATGCATGACTGATAAGCTGTAGCACATCCATCATCTCCTGCGCCTTACGCTGCACAGCTGAGTGACTTTTCCTGCTGGCCACACAGGAAAAGGCAAATGAGTGGTCCCTACACGAGACGGCCTTCTCGCTTTACGCTTGTTCTTTGATACTCGCTTCATGATAAACCCCTACATGAAGATGTGGTTGTTCAGCTCTGGTGAATAGAGTACCTGTGGATCATCAGCACTTGCGCCCAGCTCTTAAATCTTTTAAATTAACTGGACGATGACGCAAAAGGTTTCTGAGGTCTGTGGCTTGCGGTGGGTTCGATGATCATCTAGAGCGTGTTTCTTTGCAGCAAGTTCTCATGAGAATAGCCAACAAATATAATGAATATTTCAGCACCAAAAATGATCATTTACGTTTGTTCATCTATTTATATATAGTGGCAGGCAGAACTATGAAATGCTCTTCAACTAGATGGCGAGCATGTCCAATTAACCCGTGTATGCACCTGTTACCATTCGTACAACAGAATAATAATTACAAAGTGGAATGATTCGATTTGGTTTGATTCCGCGTCAGCTGATACCAGTATCGGCCGCCCTCTTTTGTCGTTTTACGAGCAGGAATTACAAATTAGAAATGAAAAGAATAGAAAATTGTCATAATTAATTTCATGCAATTATAAGGAAAAATGCTATATTGGGTTAAATACATACAGTATTTCGGGGTGTCAGGCGATTAACATTTGTAATTGTAATTATAAACAATAAAATGTACAATAAAATCTTTTTTTCCCTAAGTTTTCATACTCTTACCTTAACATAAAGTGGGGGAAAATGTTAAACTAATACAAATTTGGCTGCATCTTTTAGTCACTGATACAGTAATTTCATAATAATTCATAATATTGAGTTAAAATTAAAAGGATGTACTGTACTGTAAAAATCAAGTGTGATGTTGATTTGTGTTGAAGTATTTTTTTTTCTGCCACTAGATGACATAGTTGCATTTGTAAGACATTGGGTGATAGCTCAGTGCATTGTTCTTTTCATATTAAAAGCTAATCTTAAACATGAAGTAATTTATACAATACAACTTGACCCCATTCTCCACAAATATATGCATTATTATTAACATTTATTATACTGATAAATTTATATGTTAATATATGGTGCGATTGAAGGACGGTACATTTTCAAGTGGAACGATACAATTCGGTTCGATTCAATGCATTCACATCTTTTCAATCAAAACCGACTTTCCTATGTCAATATTACAGCATTTAAATCCTTGCCAGAGTAACAACCAGTTTGCTTCTAGTCTCAGTGGTTGTTTCTGGGGAAAATAAAAAAATTTGAGAACCAATTCGGCATGAATTATGTTTGACTTTTGATGGTTTACCGTAGATAGTGCAGTGGTTCTCTCGCCTGATTTCTATAAAGTCAGGTATGAGTATCAATGGTGGACTGTCAAGCAGTCCAGGGTGTATCACAAAGACAGCATAGGATAGGCTCCAGCTCAGCCGTGACCCGAACAGGTTAAGCAGTCAAAAAAAGATGGATGGATGGTTTCACTTTAACAACATTGCATTTTGCATGAAAATCCTACTTAGTCCCAATAATCCTATTTGGTTGATCCATTTTGTTGCCTTGATGGATAAGCACACCCTCTGCTGCTTCCTGTTATAATCCAGACAAATTCACAGTGCTTGTTTTGTGTGGCCAGACTTGATGGATATCACCATGTGTTTCCTGTTGTAGTCAGGTGTGTATGTGTATGTTTTTTTTTATATTTTTTTTATAGGGGGTAGTTGGTCTCTCTTCAGGTCCAGCCCACATTTCCACGCCTGAGACTGGCAGCAGCAGACGGACATGCTCAGACGTGCTCTTGTACTGCAGGGATATTTTTGTAAAGAGAGAACCAAGTGGAGATACTTCCCTTTTTTATTTTTAAATAATAGTTTCCCCCTGCTTTTTGGATTTTGTGTATTGCTAGGCTAAAAAAATAGAATGAGACAAGATTCCATCGTTTAGGAAAAAACATCATGGTCATTCATACAGAGTTGATCTGGAAATAACTGACCCGGCCTTCTTACCTTGGGGCTAAATACAGACAGCCTACATTGACAACCTTGAACCAAAACACACACGCACACACGATCGAAATTAACCAAGGTGACCATAAAGGATGCTTCATCATTCTACGGTGTAATGACAGGCGCTAACCAACAGCTAGCTTACGGGCTAACAGGCTTCCGGAACTCCTCTTTAGCTGGCGTGTTTTGGTATGATATAAATGTTTCATAAAATTGTGCCATGATAGTGATAGCATTAAAATAAGGGGTGTCAAAATTAGTGCGTTGATTTTGAGTTCATTTAAAGTTCCTTTAGCGCCACTATTTTTTTTACTTGGAAAGCCTGTACTGGGGAAATTCCAGTCGCAACGCAGCAGACACGTCCACATCAAAATTTTGCAGTAATAAATTTAATAATAATACATATATTTGTGGAGACTGGGGTCAAGTTGTATTTGACAATTTTTTTAAAAATGTGCAGAATTTCACAAGTTAGATAGCTCTTAATATGAAAAAGAAAAATGCACTGAGCTGTCACCAATGTCTTACAAATGCAATTATGCCATCTAGTGGCAGAAGAATGACCTCAACACAAATCAATATCACACTCGTTTATTACAGTACAGTGCATCTTTTTAATTTTAACTCAATTTTATGAATTGTTATGAAATTACTGTATCAGTTTATAAGACTCTAAAAACAGTTGGGTCAAAAATGGACCGATTCTCCTTTGAGTCAAGAATGGGCCATTTAGTGTAAAACAACTCATAAATATTTGTCAGATCCTTTACTTGGGTCAAAATTGACCCATAAAGTTGATCGGTCCATTTTTTATCCATAATTGGGTTACTTTTGACCCAACTGTTTAGAGTGTATTTCTATTAGTTCAATTTTTTTCCACTTTTATGCTAAAAAGACTATGAAAACTTAGAGGAAAATTATGTTATTGTACATTTGGAACAGATATAAAATTTGTGATTAATCGTGAGTTAACTATTGAAGTCATGGGATTAATTACGATTAAAAAAAAAACGCCTGACACACCTAATTAAAATACATCGTTGGGTAAGTCGCTACAGAAGGTCCAGGTACCAAATGCACGGAAATAACGGCGGCAAGACAGCAGCTCAGTTGATGCATGCCAGCACACACACACTCGATGAAATTTGTTGACGATACCCCGTGTGTCACAACAGATCCTGCGCATCTGCCGACAAATGGATGTCAACGGGGGAAGCGCATTCCTGCCATCACACCTGTAAACGGTGATTTAGCTGCAGTTTTACTCTACTTTCAACCGCCACTTACTTTTAACATTTGCTGCAAAAACACGTTTGGCGTAATTATATATTTTGAGAGGACAGACGGGAGGGAAAGTTTGGCCCCGTTTGGCTTGAAGATGATGATCGTTGTAAGTATGTAAACGTGCTTTTGAAGGAGCACTTATGCAACAGATTTCAGAGTGACTTTTTTTATGGGCTCAAATGAACAAAATTCCTTTTATAAAATGATCTTTATTGTTATGCATGATGTGAATTTTTGCAGAAAATATAGGATCCCTGTGTGGTTGGGTCCATGCCCATGGCCCCTCCCTCCCTCCCTTGAGGCCAAAGAGCTTGGAGGTCATTAGTAGGGTGAAACCGAAATAACTGACAGAAGCAGGTCAGTTGCAGAGAGCATGTGAAGAAGCCTAACCTTAACTGCCACGTATAACGATGAACCTCTGTCACTGCGCTGTAAAACATGACGAAGGTCCCACTGCAATAGCAGTCGTGTATGAATTCTTTTTCATCCCTTTCGTAAGGGCTTCTTTGTTGGGACCTGAAATCTGGGATGTCATCAGATATGATTTGGAAAGATTAAAGTCTGTCAAAGGGGGATTTGGCGGGAGATTATACCTTCATTTAAATTTCAACGGCTCCGCTGGTAATTATATGATACACTGATGACTGGCCCATTTGCACAGGTTCTCTCAAAGAACAATAGTTTTTATATCTAAGCTCAAACATGATCTGCTACGGAATGCTTGTCAGGCTTTGGATGTTCTGATCAAAGAAAAGATTCCCGTTGGAAATAATGGCATGATTAATAAATTCCATAAGTCTGACTATAAACGAATTGTATGACAAGTGAAGCAGTATTTCCCATAGGAAATAATGGAAATCTAATTAATCCGTTCCAAACACTCCAAAAAGTGTTTTTAAATTAGTTTTTTTGTTTTTTTTTCTTTCAGCTTAGTCGCCGTCATAAACAAAAAAATACATTTTGACTTTTCAAAAACTGCCATCTACTGGTGGTTGCGCATCATTTAAGTTATTTCCAAACTTGAAATTAACAATGGAGCAGCATCAAACCTTCCCCCACCTATCCCTGTTGAAAAACATAATTGACAGGCATACTCGCCAATGGCAGTGAATGCGTAAAAAAACATAAAACAAACAAAAAACGAGGTCCCACAGTAATCTGTAACCTTTTAGTCTCTCGCCATTACGAAACCATTATTATCTGCATAGGCAATGTTTTAGGTAGAATTTTAACATTCTTACCGCTACATCACAGTAATAAATGTCTTCGTTCTACGTAGCCACTATGCTAATGCAACTTGCACTCGAAGCCAGATTGTGTTGCATTGTTGTCCCCTCGTATATGCTCTTTCCTCTCTCGTGTTGTGTCTACAGTCCCCATGAATACGGCGTTCTATTCCCGGCCGCACATTCATTTGAATGTACGTGAGAAAGGCGGAGGGTCATAATGTACCGGTATAAAAAGCAGTGGCAAGCAAGTTGGCAAACACTGACATTTATTTAGCTGCCCTATTAAATTAGAGAGCAGGCAGGGCTATGTGATCTGAAGTAGCTCAAATAAATGTTTTTGAGGCTCTGGTGGCAAACGTTTACTTTTGGCTGCTTTTCTCCTCACAGCTGGCTGCGTGGGCTGAGCAGCTGTGTTTGAACGTTGGCACGGACGGTAATGAACTACGACGCGGGGCCCTCTGTTCACAGAGCGCATGTTGTCCGTGTGACAGTGTGCGCCACAAAAATGCTTCCTTGTTATGTGTCATCTTATTTGAATATTGGTGTGGTACACTTACTTAAAAATCTCTTATACTGCCACCTGCTGGCCGTTTTTGTAATAACTACCATTGCTTCAAGCGTTCTCTTCAGTTCAGAGGCTGCATCAAAGCCTTCTGTACGCTGTAGCATAAAAATAAAAAAATAATAAAAAAGTATATATACGTTTTTGGGACCATGGGAATATTTAAAATAGAACGTGGGAGCAAATTAGTTAATGTAAAGGGTTACCAGTAATTCTAAAATAATGAATGTGCCCAAATTACCTATATATTTTCATATATTGTTAATAATGAAGAATTTCCTCTTGAAAATTTGAGCTAATTCTTGGGTACTGATTTTTGCAAAGGGTTCCCAATTTGATACATACTTCTGAAATCACTTTTACATTTGTATTTTTTGCTCAAAATACTATCAATTATATATTGTTAATCATAATTAATATGTTTTAGTCTACATATATTCGTCATTATCATAATTATTATGAATAATGATACTTTTTTTTGGGTGGGGGGGTTGAAAAAAAAAGTATGAATAATGAATGATACATCCTAATACAAGCTAGGAAAATAGATAATAGATGGTCCTTGGGGGCTACCTAGTGCCCATCGTGGGCACCATGTTAGGCTTGAGAGGCTGAAAATGCTCGTCATAATAATAAAAATAATAATATTAAGCGGGTGTTTTTTTTATGGACATTTTGGTCCAAATCTGCATTGTAGCATAAAACTGCACAAAAACGCACATTACAAACATATTTGTTGTTACTTTTTGGGAGGCTATAATCGATTAATGGCCTTTTTCTTGCTATTTTTTGATTAACTTCCTTCGAGCAATTCCCTCTAACTTGCTTTCAGTGAATCAGCCCAACTATGAAGACGGGTCAGTTTTGGGCTTTGGGCCTCAACGTCTTTGTGGTCTTGTCAGTATGTGCGTGGCTTGGCGAGGGGCAGCGGCCTCGCCCTAACAACAAACACAAAAGTAATTTATCTCCCCAGCATAGAAAAAAGAGAAACCCCCCTCCGCCAGCTTCCCTTAACTGCCCCGCCACCAATTCCTTTTTATCCAAGTCTCCCACACAGCAGCTGCTCCTCTCACTTTCCGCACTCCCTCGAACCCTCCCTGCCCTCCCCGCAGCAGCCGCACTATGATGCCTTTGTTTTATTGTTTGGCAGCGTTTTGGCGCCCCCCCCCCCCCCCCCCCCCCCCGTCTGGAGCATGACAGGGGTCCGACTCCCTCAGAGTGCGGATGCTCGGCAATAGCCGTCGGATTAGGAGCAGCGGTTGGCTTCTAAATGAGCTTTTGGGAAGGCGTTACTTTTTGGCTAGCCTTACAGCCACGCTGCCTCGACACCTGTTGATCTGGCGCAATGCTCTTTGTGCTGAGGTTGCACATGTTAATGATTTTTACCCGCAGTTGCGCAACTGCAGTCCATTTTCGGCTGCTCTACAGCAATTAAGTGCTTTAAAACTGAAATATGTCATAGGTTCACCCCTATTATTATTATTATTTATGCTAATTGTTCTATGATTTGCTTGCCCAGAAAAACTCAACAGAAACAAGACTCCGAGATCTGTTATCTTGCCTCCAACTTGTCGAACAACACTAAAATGCAAAATTTCATTTCCTGTTGCCAGATTTGGCGTCTTTTTTTAAATCATGCAGATTTCAGCCCATATTTGTGGCTCTGTAGTTATACATTTGAAGCGGTGGGCTGCTGTGTAAAAATAAATAGCACGCTGGTTTCCTGCACCTCCTTTACGCTTTCCCAACTCTGCGACGTCAACGTCTCGCCTGTGGACATGTTGGGACGATAACAATCAGAGCTGTTTACCCTTCACGGCCACTTTTCCTCATCGGAAATAACTCGGAGTAAATGGACAGAGAGAAGAGAGACAGAGCAAACTGAAATAGAGATAACCGCTTCATGGGGATTTGGCGCCGTATAAATAAATGCCTATTTTTATTTTCAGGACTTTTTTGTTATTTCCGCAGCATTGCTCCATGTGACTTTGAGTTGCTGTGACTGACTGTCAGACTGTCAGGTGGCAGAAGTACCCACACTCTGTACTTAAGTAAATTAGCCTAGTCGTGTTTAAAAAAAGAGTGTTAAAAATAGAAGTGTTGATTTCACGCCTATACTGAAAGGGGCAGTTTGCAATTAAAGGGGAAGTCAACCCCCCCCCCCCCCAACATTTTTTTTTGACAATAATATGTTTTATGCGGCCCAACTAGTCTAAACACAATATTTTGGTCAAAAGGCCAAACCCAGCAGTTTTTATCAATATCAGAAGGCGGCCATTTTGCCACTAGCTGTCGACTGAAAATGACATCACAGTTGCTCAGTTCTCAGGTAACAACCAATCACTGCTCAGCTTCAGAAAACAGGTGAGCTGCGATTGGCCGTTGTTTGAGTCCTGAGCAACTGTGATGTCATCTTCAGTAGACAGCAAGTGGCAAAATGGCCGCCCTCTGAGATGGATGTCTGGATTTTGCTGCATAACTCATATTTCACAAATGCAATATTCATTAGAATGTCATGCTTAGACTAGTGAGGTCACATATAACATATTATTGTCAAGAAATGTTTAAGGTTGACTTCCCCTTTAATTATTTTTGTCATATTTGTTCAAACTGTTATTATGAGCTGATATTGGCACTTAAAATAATTAAAATAATCTATGAAAAAATGTTGCACTGACATGTTATCTTGTTACCCCAGAAAAGCACATTAATCATAAAAATTGAGTGTTACTATATTACCAAAGGCTCTATTTATTTATTTATTGTAACATGTAGCGTATCTCTGCACCGAGGTGGGTTAGACACAGCGATGGTATTTTCACAGACAAGCACCAGCAGTGCCAATTTGGAGATATTTCACATTTTTAGCACCTGGGGGCACACACAACATATTGTAAAGATTTTTTTTTGGGGGGGGGGGGGTTGACCTCCCCTTTCAATTACATTCTCTTATTGAGCATTCACAGGCAAGATGTCATGTAGGTCAAGTCGTATTCAGATCATGTCTCGTGAGTGACACTGTTGTTAAAGTATAAAGGGCTAAATTTAGAATATTACTAACACAATACATGGTTGGCAAACTGATTCCTATTGCTTTTTCAAATTTTTATTATAAAAGCCCAAAGTAAAAGTTTTAGGCATACGCAACGTCCACAAATTTGAACCCACAACTGTGAGGCAGATATGCTCACCAATTTGGCAAATGTAAATTTGCGGATTAAAAAAAAAAACCTGTGATTTTTAAAAAAAAATAATTAAATTATTTAATGTAAAGTCAGAGTCAAATTTGTTTTGTTTTTATTGAATTTGTAAATATCTTCTTCAAATATGTTCATGCTCCCTGGTCCATGATCCTCCTTCTGCCTTAGTTTCAAACGTAGTGGGGTAAAAGTGAAAAGTAACTAATCTATTTCAGGACAGTTGCATCCCACCACTGTTGACTGTGCTACCGGTCTTTCTCGTTGACAGCCTTTCGAGCCATGAAGGTTACAGGCTTGTCCGGCGACTGCTCAACTGACTTCCTTTTGTATTAAAGCTGACGTGAAACAGGCAGGATCTAACGAGCTGTCATCTCTAACACTAAGCAAAATGCCCGACTGTGCCAGAACCCCCTAATGTTTCGTGTATGTGTTACATAGAAAGAATGTCTAACAGGTGGTATCAGCCATTGGAGTTTGCAACTCAGAGGTTGAACAAAAGCTGGGGATATTTTTGAATGCCGGCTTGTGTCTGGCTCCTGTCGTACTCTTTGTGTGTTTTATGTGCGTGTGTGTGTGTGTGTGTGTGTGTGGGGGGTGTGTGTGTGTGTGTGTGTGTGTGTGTGTGTGTGTGTGTGTGTGTGTGTGTGTGTGTGTGTGTGTGTGTCCGTGTGTGGTCAGCTCCGGACTGGCCATTGTGCCCTTGGCCCTCAACAGATGTGGTCTGAACAATGAGTTGGGTAAATAAAAGGAAGTGGTTTATAAATAGCCTCTTATGTCTGCATGAGTGGAGTTCTACTGCAATGCCGTGTATGCGCGTGTTCCTGTTTGTGTTGAATGGATTGTGCTGTAGAAAGTTGCACTGTATTGAGATGTCACAGGTGCAGTTTGTTTGAATATCAAGTAAGGTTTTCCTTTTCCAGAATTTCCAGAAATATGTTAGCTTTGTTGTGGTTGCTTTCGCATCGCACAGCATGACTTGATTTGTTTAGAAATGTCAAATGGACACTTCCTTCTTTTCCCTTAGCAGAGAAAAAAAAATGGCACTCCTAACCAAATCAACAGCACCTACTGAGGTATAGGTTGTTCTTACTGCATACCAGTCCATCTACCACATCATCAATCAAAGCGCTTGCAGCTAATAAGCACGTGTCCTCAAATAGATGCCTGATTGAGTATGTTGCTAACCAAAACAGCAGCACCCACCATGGCATATAAACCACTTCTGATTTGAAGTGTGAAGTATTTCTGGCTGTCACACATTTGGGTCATTTTGCTCAAACCCAGTCCAACTTCTCTATTATTAGAAATCAAAACAGCCCCTGCAGAAAAAGAGGAAGCAGATATGCGCTTGACCTCAAATCGATGCCCGATTAACCACGTTGCTAACCAAAACAGCAGTACTTTCCAATGCACGTCGTAAACAGTCTTTGAGTTAAATTAAAGTGTGGAGTGTAAATGGTTGCCACACATTTGAGTTACTCTGCGGTTTATTAGGACAACTTGCATGATAATACTAACCAAAACAGCAGCACCTGTTGAGGCATGTAAACAATCGCTCAAATTAATTTAAGTTTGGAGTCTTACTGGATGCCGCAGGTTTGGGTTGTTCTGGGGAATTCAGGCCAACTTTGTTTGTATTGTAATTGTATTGACTTGAATAAATGAGTTGCTTCGCCTCAAATAACAAGTCAGTTGCTAACCAAAACAGCAGCACCTCCAGAGGAATTTAAATGGTCTCTCAGATGAAAGTCTTACTGGCCGTCAGATTTCATTGTTGGAAGTGCCAGCCCTATTTTTTTATAGAATCCATCAAAGCATCATGCGCTTGAAAACAAATAAGTGCCTCACCCCAAATAATTGCTAACCAAAACAGCAGCACCTACAGAGACAAGCAAGTAGTTGTGCGAGTCTTACTTGCTGTCATGTTTCATGTACTAAGACATCCCAGCCCTACTTTTACGTTATCCATCATAGCACCATCCATATGAAATGAAGTGCCTCACCTCAAACAGACACCCAATTAACGTGATCGCTAACCATAACAGTAGCACCTTCTGAGCCACAGAAACAGTCTCTCTGATTAATTAAATTGTGGAGTCTGACTGGCTGACCAACACATTTGGGTCATTGTAGGGAATGACAGACCAATGTCGACATTAAAGCCTGTCAGAGCAGTGAAGCTTGAAGCCTCCAATTCAATAATAAAGACACAGGGGAACAATTCTGAAATTAAAGGCAGCCATTTCCTTTTCTATCACACACATTCCTGGAGCCAGGCCACGTGGACTAATGCACATCTTCCCTGGTAAACATGTTGACCTGCGCTCACAAGTATCCGTCCATGCTGTCTGAAAGTGCGCACAGTACCGCTTATCCTGTCTTGAGTGATGGTTTATATTTCACGCCAGTATCTCTCCCGGGCGGGCGTCCTAGATTGTGGGTTCTGTTACAGCTCCACGGAGACGTGTGTCCACGTACAATATGTGTGTGTGTGTCGCAGGTTGGGGGTCCGGGCCGGGCCGTCAGTGAGGCCGCTGATGGACTATATTAACAACACACTTCAGCTGAAATTCAATCGCGGTTAGTGAAGTGGGCAGTTATCTTAAAGACAGATAACAGCACAATGAAAGTACAGTTCGGAATCAGATATCTTGAGCCTGATGACCTTGTATTGGGCCCTATTTTCGTTCCCGGTACAAATCTGGCGCAAAGCGCGGTCTTACTGTATGCGTGGGCGGAGTTTTCTTTCTTTAGGAATTTTCATAGACGTTGTACAGGTAGATTTTGGCTTAACCGGTGCCTTTGCTCCCACCGACCGTTGTGGGATGGGATGTAGCCAAAATGCAAGATCTCCCCTTATGAATGATGTGGTCATGTGACGTGGGCAATTGGAGACTACCTTAACTCATTCACTCCCAGCCATTTTCACTGAAGCAACCTCCTTCGCTCCTGGCTGTTTTACTGTATTTTGACAGATTTCGCAAGGTCCACAGAATATTGTGTTCTATTGCTATAAAAACATGGAACTTACCAAAAGAAAGATTAGAGTCTCTTCTTTCATCATGAAAAAAAGTGTACTGTTTCCGTTTTGCAGCAATTGGCATTAGAATATAGCTAAGTTTTATCATTATCAAAAATCTGTTTAAAACAATGGGGAAAAGAGCTTGTTGTACCATGGTTGATCTCTTATTCTCTGCTGCCACCTGCAAGCCGTTTTTTGTAATAACTACCATTGCTTTAAGCGACCTCTTCAGGTAAGAGGCTGCATTTAAAAAAAACATTAAAAAACGTATACATATGTTTTTGGGACCATAGCAATATTTAAAATAGAAAGTTTTTGTACATTTTGGGGAGCAAATGAGTTAATTGTGTCCACGACAAAATGAAGTTGTTCCCGTTTTTACGCAGAGCCCATTGGCGCCAGTCTACCAAAATAGGGCCCATTCACTTCGTTACGTCAAGCAATTGGCATAGTAGTGGGAAATGTAAGATTCAGGTATAAATAAATAAATAAATAAATTGGACGGCCCTTCCTTCCAGAATTTACAAAGCAAAGTCCATAAAGCCATGCTAGGATGAGTTTGCTGTGAAAGAACTTGAAAGCCATAACCTAAGTAACCTAAAGCTCTTACTTGTTTTGGACTATGTTCACCTCAAAGAATTTCTTCCCTTGATCAGATTGGATTTTTGGGGGGGAGGTGGTCAGGTTTAAAGGGCTCAATGAAGATTTGAAAAGCCTTAGTTGAGGGCTCACCTCTAATTTTGGGCTCGCTGGCAACAAAACCCACCACTTACCTTATTATGCCGGCGGAGACGTGGCTCGGCAGTAAGTGAGGACTGATTGGCGGATAGCGCGAAGGCTGAGAAAAGAGGACGGCGACTGAAAGAAAGGGATTCGAAAAGGGCAAAATAAGGGGAGCATTACGAGGAGACAGACGTCTGACGGGGGAGTTTCTGAGAGGAGCCATTTTCCTTTGCTACTGTAAATAATAGCCCCCGCTTGAGTTGGACGGCCTTCACGGCTTCTTTTGTGCACTGTGACATCTTAGGTTCCCCAAAGAGTGAGAGAGCTGGGCTCGAGCTTGGCATGGGAACCGCAGAGTATTAGCACCATATGAGTATGAGGGAAAGTAAGCCTCCGCAGGTCGACGGGAAGCTGCCAACACACACTCCTGCCTCTTTATCCCACTAAAACCCACACAGGCAGGAGACCAACTAATAATTCACATAGCTGTACTCACCCGTGGCTTTATTAAATTCGGGTTCCAACAGTTCTGCCATCAAATTTGTTCTTAAATCCGTATTATGCACTCTTTCAAAAAAGAAGAAGAAGAAAAGATTGTGGCATTCAACAATGTCAATACAGTGTAGCCGCCAAGGGTGAAGACAATTCGTTCCGCGACGATTATGCTTCTTCTTCTTCTTTTTTTTTTTAATTATCTCTCACTTGTCCATTAGGAAGTTATGGAAACAGACATTAAAAGTTCAAGGGCCTCTATCAGCCCAATAAAAAATGAATTTTTGCCGTCTAAAGCCGTCTATGGCAGTGAATGTGTTAACTGCCGCCCAGAGGTGCCAAATCCATGTCCAGAAAGTAAAAACCCGGCCACAGTTTGGCTTTAGCCTCAGGTGCTAGTTAGCTAGCTAGCTAGCTAGCACACATGGTGCTTGTTTTCCTGCTATGGATCTAGCTAGCCAAACTGTGGCAGGGTTTTTACTTTCTGGACCTGGATTTACCACCTCTGCTGCCGCTATGCAAAAACCTGTCTCAATTTGTCATTGGCATAGATGTTTACAGAATACAGTATCAAACAAACTGCTCTAACTGTGCTAGTAACTAGTAAGCCTTCAATATAAGTCCAAACCTCTTCAGAGAACTTAAGACCTCCAAGTAGTAGAACAACTGCTTCAATTAGTGGCTTTTGATGGAACAACAGAGTGAATCAGTCATAAAATCATAAGCTACGAGTCTTTGTTGGCAGATCTGGAACACACAGAGGAAGGATGTTATGATATGCAAATGATATTTGATGGTGTGGTTTTAAAAGCGGAGCTGACACATGCTCCCCTGCTACGGTGAGTCCGTGTGTTTAATATTAAGATGAAAGCATGACATGAGTCAAGAATAACAAGGAGGCTGCAGTTGGACCACCAAACATGCTCTGGTCAGAGGTAGGTCTATACAGTGCGTTGAATATGCATTGTGCACTAGAACTGACGGACCTTGTATGAGGTCAATCAGACTGTGAGATCTTGAATCATTCGACGCAGTACCTATAAATCAAAGGTTGTTTTGAGGTTTATTACTTTATCGTGGCGAACTCATGACTCATGAAAGGTGGCCGCAGTACAAACAACGGCGACAAGGATCATACCAAGCCAGTAGAACAACAAAAGACGTCAACGTTTCCTGTACTGGTCATCATATGTCCGCAGGACGTCCGAGAAGACGGAAGATACCATCGCTGAAATCAATGTCGATGACGATTCACCTGCCTAATGATCTCGCATCCTGTTTGATAGCTTCATCTGTAAACAACTACATGAGACATGCAGGAAATAGGGTGGAGCGGTGGGGTGATTGTTCTTCCTGTTTTTTGCAGAAACAGTTTGCAGCAGATCATTTGTGTCGCTTGATGCTCCAAAGATTCATTAGTTGAAAGCAGAAACCGTTTTTCATTCATTGAGCAATTTAGAGTTTTTAATCAACCCAAGAAAGGGAAGAAGAAGATGACCCTTGATTGATAAGTTATAGAGAATAAATGCAACGATATGATTGGATGATCGGAGGTACCATTGTCTGCCTTTGTTTCTGTTTAAAAGTGCGAGGTGTTGAGTTACTTTGGCTCTATGTAGCTGTTTGTGGTTTTTCAAGGTTTGGGATAATAGCAGCCTGTCCCTGACCCGCATCTCCTCTGTTTACACTGGTCACTTCTACTCCAGACTGCAGCGGTCGATTGACTTGCTATGCTATGCTAAACTATGCGCTATGCGATTTTTCAGCGGTGTGTTTAAGAGGGCTTCCAGCAGTGAAGTTATCAAAGGTCAAGGTGTGACGCCATCTGCAATTGAGCAGTGAACATGTGTGCTTGTGTTTTTACTTGAAGAGCTGGAGCAAACATTGAGAGAAACTTTATCCGTGTCAGGAAGTTTTGCGTTGGGCGGGAAGGAACAGCAGCCACCGACTCCCATTGAGGGGACTTTCCTTCATCCTGCTCGGTTCAGAACGCAGAACAATGACCAGATGGCTCTCCCTCGCACACTCGCAATCATCACAAGCTTGAAAACACTTGATCACAGCGGGCTGCCTGTGCACCTTTGAGCTGGCTGATTCCTGATCTTTGCTAGCTGATATGACTTGGCTCTAAGCCAAGGTGGCAAAGCCAGGACCAGATAGTAAAAACCCTGCCACAGTTTTTACTTTACAAGATAAACGAGGTTCTTTACCTGCTGGTTAGTAGAACAGTGGCAGGGTTTTTACTTTCTGGATCTGGATTTGCTATGGGACAAAATACACAATATCAACAAAGGTATTGTTAGTCAATTAAATAATCAGGAATTGGACGAGACCCCTTATTGTCCCTTGAAGCTTAATTTGGGACTGTCCATTGACATGCCGGATTATTACATGCGTTTATATTTGTGGGAAACAATATGAGGAGCATCTTTTTCTTGTTTCAAGTCACAGTACTGCATGTTTTAGAAGTTTCCCTACTCTAACATACCTGATTCAAAGGATCTGCTCATCAGCAAGCTCTGCAGAAACCTGATAATGATCCTGATTATTCGATTCAGGAGTGTTGGGGAGCAAAACCTCAAAAACATGCAGGACAACGTCCCTCGAGGACTATTGGTTTAGAGCAATCTGCACAGACTTTGGGATATTTGTGTAATTAGATACTTTGACGAGTGACGAAGACAGAACCAGGTCTGGTGTGAAATATAAAATACTTTTCGGACGACACAGCAGAGTGAAAGAGGTGAGTTTTCTCTATTACAGCTCTTGCCAGGTCGACTTCATGCCCCAGTGATGGTGCCATTTAGTGACTCGGGGGAAAAAAAAGTATTTTGACTGGCAGGTCCTGTTAAAGGGGATAATAGGCCAAATGTCTGAAAGCTACTCTTACTCCTTTGCTTGGTGGTTTGCATGTCTGCCACACAGGAGGTTCGTGGTTTGAATCTGGGCTCCGGCATACGCTGTCCTGGTGACTCTGGCTTCCTCCCATATTCCAAACACATGCATGTTAGTTCTCAGGGCATTGAATTGGACTGTTTTGGTTGTATTGGAAATTGGTTTGCTTCTTCCATTCATACAACAAGGCTCATGTTAGGACAGCACAATCCTAGACTAGAGAGGTTAAACACAACCAGAACACTCCATTTCCGACTGACTCTTTGCCCTGAGATTGAAATGACCTGGATAAATGAGAAAATTCGTAAGATCAAGTTGTAGTGCCCCAAGTTCCCTGCAATTGCCTGGCATTCAGTCCGTGGTATACCTGACCTCTTCCCCAAAATCAAATGGATAGGCTCCTGCTCATCTGTAACCCTATAAGTACCAGTGGGTCTACAGCCAAATGTCATTATATAAGGTGAAAATGCAGGCATTTCAAAATAACACCATTGGTTCTTTAAATTCTTTGTGGGCCAATATCTTATGTACCCTTAAGTTTGCTGTTTCCAACCCCTACATAGTCAATAATCTAGAGTGGATGTCTGCACTCAAGTCAGAAATCAGTTTGGCAGCATGCCCTCCTTTCCTATCCTCTTCCACATGACTTGGAGCCATAAATCTAGACCACGCTCATCACATTTTGGGTCAGCTGTCCACCGCAGTCCGGGCTGCTCCCCGCTTCTTTGCGGCCATGCCCCAAGGGAGGACAGCGCGAAGACCAGTTGGTAAGACGAAGTGAGAGGAACGAATCTCGCAGCAATAATTGGTCAGGAAGTGGGCTGCTCAGATACGCAAGCTTCTCTCGCCCTGTCTCCCCCCGCCCCCTCCTCCGAGTCAGTGGGCAGTCAGTTTGGTTGCTTCGATCTAATCCATCCCCCCAACCATCTCCCTGACTCTCTTACTTTCTCACAGTGCCTCTCACTATAGGAGCTGACCTCATACAGGTGTAGAGCACAGATTGGATTGCCTTGACAAAAACCCCGTTTATTTCAACTTCGGACCCTCAACCCTCGGACATGGGATTAACGTGTAAAGGGATACTGAGGTACCGGCATCAGAGGCAAGGCTAGCCCTGGGAATGTTCACCCGGAGGTGAGTGACAGCTTGTCATTGTCTTTGCGTGTGATTGCGGGCTTACAGCACGAGGAGTGTTGTCCAAGTGCAAAACAACAAACTGGGCTCATCGAGTCAAGTCCAAGTATGATTTTACTTGGCTGATTTCACCAAAGCCACTTAGATTGTGTGTAATTGTGCTGGGAAAACTTTTCATTTTAGTTTAAATGCCACCTCTGCCTGCTCATTTAATTACACAGCTGGCAAAATACCACTTTGGATCTTTAGGTCAATGAGGTAAGACATATCGTCGGAAGACCTGTCTTGCTTTGAAGCTTATTAAAGTAAAAGGGCAATTCTGGTACGAATCGGAGTGCACACACGCCCCAATTTTGGTGAACTGGGGCAGCGAGCAAATGGGACACACACCAAGGGGACAGATTTATTGTGGCCAGCAGTGGTTGACACCATTGTGGCACATAGTTAATTAGAACATTGCATTCAACCACTGTGTTGTCAGTCATTTTTAAGTGAAATAATTGTGTAAATGTGTATTTTAGTGTATGTCACATGTTTCCCCTTGATGGCAAAAAGTCCCTCGCTCCCTGCTCTGCTGGACTCCTTTTCCTGCAGCGGGACCCTCGTCCTGCATTTTTAATCTCAGGCCAAACACAGCTTCCTTTACATATCCGCCACTGTATACTCTCAATAACTCACATGCACTTTTTTTTTTTTTGCCTTTCCTGGGTTGAGCTACATTATATCCATGGTGCCACCCTGCTAGTTATTATACATTATATACACTGTGTCTATTCCACCAGGACGGTTCCTCAATTTGCCGGACATTCTTTTCACTTCTCTTTGCACTCCTATTCTCTTTTAACTGAAACATCTTTGAGGAGGACGGCAAGACTCCCAAATTCCTGAACTTGTCTTGGCACTGTAAGCAGACAGCAGACAACCTTGGGGAATACCAACCGGGAATCCTGCAGCCCCGTAAAATCTGGGAAAAGAAAAATTGATCCGGAACTGAATTCCTTAACTGAACAAATTAACCCTTTATTTATTCTATGAATGGATTGAGTTTTCTAATGTCAACTTCAATTTCAGACAGAGCATGTGAGATTGAGAGAGTTAGTAATGGTTGTCCAGTGTTTACGTTTTAAGGGAGGCGAGTGGGCGAAGACAAGAGAGATTAATTAAAGATGGTGACAACAAAGAGCCCTGTGAGTTTTGTGTGTGCGCGCGTCTATGGCATGAAAACGAGTGTCTGCAGATGATCCATCTGGCCTGTGACAAGCACAGCGAGGGTCTCCAAGGGAGGGGGAAACTGTATATGAATGACCCCCCCCACACACACACACCACCACCACCCGCAAACTCGTGTCATTAGTCACAGTCTCGCTCATTCTTTGCATCCGTTCTTCTTGTGCCCTATTCTGACTCTTATATGTCGTATCGTTGCACACTCTAAAGCGTTCTCAAGAGGCTGCTTTAAGGCTTGTGTTTACTATGCTGTCCAAAGGTAAACACCGCATGTGTGTGCGCTGCAGTAAATGTTGAATAGGCCATGTGTGTGAATCCTGTCCGCTGCTTCAGAGCTAACACTGGGCCAGCGTGATGAGGAACGAAGTCGTTTATTGGCAACAAGCAATTGCTCGCTGTATCCTCACACCATGAAACTTTGCCTTGGGGATGAACGCTTGTTGTCACCATAGTGACCATGCTAGAACGACAGTTTAGCCAAAAAAAAAAAAAAGCCTGAGACTCAGTTCAGTCATTTTGAAATCTCAGTGCACGAAGGCGCCATTTTTTTACTACTTTTCTACTTTTAGGATTTCATTCAAGTTTGTTTTAAAGCCCTCAGTTTAAAAACTGAATAAAACCGAGGGACCATTGTGAATGGATCTTTGCACTTCTGGTGGATTATTTCTAAATTAACCTTTAGGGTTTTGGTAAAAATAGATGAATGAATGGATTAACTTTATTGTGACACAGAGCAACGAAATTGACTTAACACTACAGACTCAAACCTTTCAAGACACATGACAAATAATGACCAACAGAGGGAGACCGGACAGAAATGACAATCGGTACTCGCTTATCAGATCTTAGATAAGAAGGGAAGCCACGAAGGAGAGGGATAAGAAGAAAAAAACTAGCACACGTAGCACATACTGACATTAAAACAAAATCTCAAGACTTGTACGTATAGGGAATGGGGGGATTTATATCTATATCTAGAAATAGACAGTTGATAGTATATACAAGAGTTTAGAAATCTGAAACAACTAAACAAATTCAACTCCCAACAGACATAACCATCCAAAGTGGCATATGATCCTGAATAACTGTCTTTACGCTGAAGTTAGCTTTAGCTAACATGCCTTAGCTCAAGCTAAAATCGATATTAGATGTACACCCAGTTGATCAATTGCAATACGCGAAAAGTTCAATTCCCCAGCATTCACCAATTTGTCTACCTGTTTTTACGTGTTGTGAAGCTGTGAACCCATCTTTCAGGGAGCACATACGGGGCATCAGATAAGGCAGACCGCCGCTGCAATTCTCTGTCATCGGCTGGTCGCGCTTGGCTGAAGCCAGGCGTTCGGACTGTCGCCGCTGTATGTGTTTACCAAAGTTAGAGGTGCCCATTACGCTCGGGGGGGAGGCGTTTGGATTGGGAGAGGAGCTTTAAGGTCTTCGTGGGTCAGCGGACCCTCAGGCCATTAAATAAGGGTCGTGCTTCTTGGGGTACGGTGAATGGTTAAGAGGGGGCTTGATTATTGTATTGGTAGGGAGCTGGCTGGTGGCCCCATGCTGCTGGGACTCTCAGTCTTACCGTCGGTCCGCGTCAACACTTTGGCCTGAGACTATTCTGACACATCAGCTTCTTTTCCTCGCAGATTGCGCTGCTGTTGTCCAGCTGGTGCTGCCTAATACTAGATAGCACAGGTAAGCTAGCACTAGCTAGACTGATAGCTAATGCTAGCATAGTGTCCATATCAATTATGATCCTGATGTCACTCATTAGGCCCAGCCTCCTTTAACGTCACATACAGACACTACTTTTCTATATATGTACCTTTTGTTTACATTTGTTTTAGTGTTTTGTATTTTTGATCGGGTCTCTCATCATGGATGTTCATCTATTGCGAGCAGTTCTGGAACATATCCCCATGTGACAAATAGGAGTCCACTAGATGTTTCTGGAAGTTCCCTTTAATGCTTTTTAGGAACACTAAGGAACATTCAGTTTATGTTGATTATGGCAGCACCATATGGACAAAAGCGGTAATGTTATTTCTGAAGGCAGACCACATTTCCCATGAGGACAATCGCATTGCATTTTTTTATTAGCTCACACCAGCGAGTGAAATCCGGGCCAATGTTGATCCTTGACTGTCCTTCTCCAGGTATCTTCCATTTTTCTTTTTTCTTTTTTGTCTCCTCAGGCAAAACTTTTCAGTTGTTTCGCAGCTTCTGCCAAGAAAGCAGCAATCGTGCGTCGTCATTCAAATTGACTTCCGTCTTTGTAAAGAATGGGGAAAGGGGGAGGTGACGTATGCCATAAAGCAGTCAGCACATTTGTAGTTTTTTGTTTGGCAGTGTTCCTACCATCCTCCTCAAAGTTGCTTAGTGCCAGTAAAAATGATCCATTCAAATAGTTTGAAGTTGATGTTTCATCAGAAGAGTTATGAAAATATTTTATTAAGGTTGAAAAGTTCCTTAGTGCTACTTTAATACTCACTATCAAGATTTTACACTTTGTGGTTGTCTGCTAATACAAAGGTTGTTGGTTTGATCTTCAGTCCTGGTGACTATGTTGAAATATCCATGAGCAAGACTCTGAATGCTAACTGATGGGCGAATGTGATGCAATGTAAAGTGCTTTGAGCACCATATGGTGTAAGTGAAATTCAAACCATTTATCTTTTTTTTTGGTCATATTTTCGTATTTCTGTCTTTTTTAAGTTTGTGGCCATTTTTGCTGTGGGATGCATCTTTTTTTTTAAATTACAATTCAAACAGTACTTGGTCAACTAGACTCTCATAGTCTGTTTGTGATTTCAGTAGTAGAAGTAAGATGAATGAGTGGTTAGCACATCTGCCTCATAGTTCTGAGGTTGAGGGTACAAATCCAAGGTCTAGACATACTGTGCGGAGTTAGCATTTTCTGTCCATGCTTGCACGGATATTCTCCAGGGTCCACCAATTCTGGTCCTCGAGGTTCGGAATCGGTGAACCCTTCTCTTGGCTTTCAACCACATTTCAAAAAGACTTCAATTGGCCAATTGGTGTGAGTGCTTGATTGTCTATACACGTGCTGTGATTGGCTGCCGACCAGATCAGGTGTACCTCGTTACTTGTCCTAAGTCACCTTGATAGACTTCAGTTCACCTGTGACCCCAGTGAGGTTAAACATGGGTCCTCTCTCCTCCCTTCGCCCTAACATTCGTGTACATGATGCGTCTTGGCCTCCCGTGTCTTTTCTAACACGTCTTTGTCCTGGTTGAGTTTTCTTTTGATCTTGCACACACTCAATGCTGAACTTAGAGCTTTTGTTTGAGCCGGACTATTGATCAAGCGCTCCCACACGCAGACACGCCACGTAAAGCGTTAGAGTCTGATTGTACGCGAAGCCTCGAACGTTGAGAGAAAAGATGAGAGAACTTAATGGAGAACTCCTTCTTGTCATTTGTGGCATGGGAGTGCTGGGTGGGGAGGAGTCAGGGGGAGGGGAATGAGCCAGCAGGGAAGGAGCAGAGGCCATTCACGCACACACTCGGGAACACTTTTAGACACACTCGTGCGTGCGGTGGATGTGTTGCCCACGGGAGGGAAGGATGAAGAGCAGAGCGAGGAAGGGATCCCCCCACAGAACTGCACTGACCCAAAGGACACAGTAGCAAGTCGCCGTGTAAACGTTTGAGTGGAAGTGAGCTGAGCAGAGCATTTCCAGAGCGAAGGCATTCACTATGAAAGGAAGAATGTGGGTCATTTGAGGGAATCGACTTCTTGGAATACTCGGACTATGTGATGCAGTGGGGAAATCCTTCACTTGGGCACTTTTGAAACTTTTATTTGTCACCATGCCAACTGGTAAGCATAAAAAAAACACTCAATGCATGCGTTTGTAGATTGATTCCAAAGAAAAAGTTGTCTTCAAACTAAATTCATGCTGAAGAGCTCTGACAACTTTACATGATTAGTGTGTGATGGTGCAGTGTTGGTTTTTGCTGGTGTGTGTGTGTGTGAGATTTAGTCCTCAGTTGACAGTTGTGTGTGAAGTGGCTCCACAGCGTCCGGCCTGTTGTATGAACACGGTCCCTGCGTTTGTTTTCTTACGCAGGGCGTTCTCACAGGTTCAACTCCCGCTGAGTCATTTGGACCTGATGTGGATTTTGATTCCTGATTGAGAATACATTGGATTCGCCACAGGCCAAATATTTAGTTGAGTTTGTTTTTAACGCATTTGTGGTCCACAATTGTAATTGAGAATCTTTTCAGGGGGTATTTCTTTAAGTGAAATTTGTGCAGCTGTAGCGGTTTAAATACACATTTTTACTCCTATACTTTTGTTTTGTTTTGGGGGTGGGGGGGGGGGTGATTTAGGGAATAGTAGATTAGTAATCCAAAAATGTAGTTTCAGTCAGTTTGAGCCTTTTAAAGTCTACTTTGTGTGATTTAGATTTGTAGATGCTGTAAATGTTTGGAGTTTTGTAGTCAACGATTATCTCAGCAAACAAATAATTGTAATTTTTTCACATAAAAAAAAATGTCCATCCTTATTTTAAAAACACGACAATTTCAAACATAAATTATTAATAATAAAATAGGCAAAAATGTTGATCATTGTTTTCTAAAGTAAAAGTATTTTTTTATTTTGGTGCAAAACAAAGATAATCAGTCCGCTTTCTTTAAGAACTACAAAAATCTGAGAATATTCACTGCTGAGTTAAAATTCCAAACATTTGGAATTTTTTTAATTAAAAATGTATCTAAATGATTCATCAATCATCAAAAATGATTAGTGATTAATTTGATAATCAATTAGTTGTCAATTAAACATTTCACCTCTACAATTTAATAATTTTTTGATTTTTTTCATAACAATTATTTCAAAATACCATTTTAAAGAGAAAGTGTGTCGAATCTTTCCAATTTTCAATGTTAATTCATTTTAAAGGGACAGTATGAATTATTTAGCGCCATCTTGTGGTGAACTAACAATTAATTAATTAAAAAACATTCATTTCAATAATGTGCAAAAAATATGTTCTCTCACATCAACGTACAACTTAATCGTAATTCTAGTAATTGCTAATTATATTACATAGGTGGCGTCGCGCCTTACAGGAGGCTGAAATGTTTCGCCGCCATCTTTATGCTACGGATACCTGAAGGAGAAGAACTTCCCGAACGTACTAGTGCGCATGCTTCAAAACGCATGTGCTTCAAACTTGCATTCTATTAGTTCACTACTCGATAACACAAGCTTAAGTTGGGTGAAAATGCTGGTTGCTATGGCAAGAATAGAACCGATAACTCCAGAGAAGATGTGTATTAATGTGGAGGCAGTATTGCAAAAAAAGCAATAGTGTGCTCGCAAAATCAACTGAAATTTCACAAAATGTTTGTAAACCGATTCAATGTTACATGAGTCTCTGGGGGTCTGTAAATGTTGAATCAGGACATAAGTAGCGCCTAGCTTAAGTGATGGTGGGAAAAAGTTGGCTTGAGTGAGTGTAACATTGCAAAGTTCTCTAACCTATTTTTACTCGTATAGCGACAACAACCGCAAATTGCTGTATATGGGGGGTCAATAGGGGGCCCCGGTCCTTTTATGTACATGGGAGAAAGGCTCTCTGTCTAGCACTTTGAAACATAATGAATTTGACTGAGGGGAATAAAAGAGCAAAATCATCTGTTTTTCCAATGTAGTAATCAAAAGCATGACAACAGTTTTATGAGTTTAACGGCTTTCAACTCTGAAAGCCAATACACGCCAGCTTCCTCTCGCTGGGAGTGTTGGGATGCCATTCTGCAGCCTGTGACCCAAATTAGAGCCTTAAGGGTAGCCCAATTGGGGTAGGGAGCAGGGAGGGGGGTCTACAAATGGCAAAGCAAGGAAAAAGAGAAGGGGGGGGGGTGTAATTACTGTTTGAGGCAAAGTGTTTGGTTCTGAGGTGATGGAGACAATAGCGAGCCGTCCGTCCAACCCGCTCCCCCACCCATCTGCCCCCCCCCCCCCCCTCAATACATCAGGCATGAGTGGGTGAAGAACAAGGGTCAAAACGGAGGGCACGTCCCTTTTGGGATCATTTGTTCTAATCAATAAGCCTCCTTTGATGTGTGTGGAAAATGTCAGGCAGTGAGGTGTTCCAGCGGGCTGAAATCCAATCGGGTCAGAGAATGAGACGAGGGTCGCACGGGTGTCCCAAAAGGGCGGCCATCCCTAAAAATAGGCGGTGTAAGTTTGCGCTGGGATGTTTTCCTCACCCAGGGCTGCGGATTTCACCTGCATGTCAAGAACAAAAGTGAAACTTGTTGCAAGCGGATTAGGGAATTTATGAGTCATTGCACTTGTGCATGTTGACCTTTATTGTTCACTGCCAGGAAATTAAAAACAAAAACATTTGCAAATGATTAGCAGTAGAAGCTGTGTGTGTTTATTTTAACCACTTTTTGTGAGGCCGTTAAAACCACAGCACTCTATTGAGTCACACACTAATTATGGTTTTTTGTGCAACTGTATATTATAGTGGTTTTCGTGATTTTAATCTGTTCCAGAAAGTCTGAAAATGAAAGTACTGTCTACTTCCCATAGGACATTGGTTCTCAAATGGTGGGTCAAGGGCCCGAAAGTGGGTCATGGGGCCATTTGGGTTGGGTTGCGCAAAAATCATTTAAAACACCGTTTGAGAATATAATATACTCTGCATGTGTTTCCAGAGTCTATTTTTAAACAAAACAAGTTATTTGTTGCTGTTAACGTCTATAAAAAATAAGTTGAGATTTTGCAACAATTGGCGAATGTGGGTCTGGGTGACAATAGTTCCATTGACAAAAAATAAATTTGATTGAGAATAGCTAGGAATGGTCAATACTTTTTTTTTTTTTTTTCAGATCAATACTAAACTCTTGAGTAGACAGACGTTCCTTACAATTTTGTTTGAGATTTCCATAAAAGGATTACAAAAATAAAAACTTTCCTTAAAATGTTCTTAAAAAATTTGGGGGGGAAAAAACCTTTCCTTAAAACTTCCTTAGCATGGCAGTGTGTATGATAAATTTGTAAACCTATATTAGCATATACTTTATCCCCGTATAGCCTTTTCCTTAAAATTTCCTTAAATATTTCCTTTAAAAAATTAAAATAAAATAACTTTCCTTAAAATGTTCCTTAAAATATTTATATATATTTTTTAAACATAAGATTTCCTTTAAAAATTCCATTTAAAAAAAACTTTACTTATAGTTTCCTTTTATATATATATAAAAAAAAAAAAAAGTACAAACTTTCATTAAAATTACCTTTTAAAATGTACTTAAATAATAAATAAATGTCCTTTGAAATTTGCTTCCAGATACTTTGAAATAAGTCTGGGTATTAGACCGATACGGTTCCTGGTATCGGTTCTCGCCCGTCCCTAAGAACAAATATTTTACATACGAAAAAAATTATGTGTACAATATATATATATATATATATATATATATATGAATGAATAAATAATGGAGTGGATTAATTAATTTTTAACATCACTTTTATCTTTATTGAAGACACCTGATCACATACGGCGGGGAAAAATTACAGAGTGAAGTCTTTTTCATCCTTTGCTACAATTTTTTCATTGAATTCTATCATGTTTCGCGCCTTTTTTGTAATCAAATCTCCAGGAAATTTCTGTTGTTCTGTTGTTGTTGTTGTTGTTGTTGTTGTAAAAAGTAATCAAACGGTAAATATTGCACAATGCAAGCTTTTAGGCAACAACAACTCTCCCGGTCTGCTCGGCAAAACTCAAGCAACTTGGTTCAAAAGTCAGACCTTGTTTATTGATTATGATTCAAATCACAATTGAAACCCAAATATTTTTTGTTGTTTTCTACATAAAAATAAAATGTGTGGATTTATATGCTTTCATTAGAGAATTTCATATGGCTAATAAGCTCACACCATTATGTTAGTTTACAAATCAATTTCTAGGTTTTAAAAGTGGACGCATTTGTGTTCAAATAAAGTCAAAGAAAGTCTTTTTTGTTGTCTTTTGAGACACACAATGTGTGACATGTTTTTTTTATGGACCACCAAAATAAAATCCATTAAGTTGGATCAAGTCGCCGTTTAAACATCAAACCTTGCCAGTGTTCAATGCGCTCTTTCGCCCATCCTCCACAAGAAAACCTGTAACGGATTGCCTAGTCAGCACAGGTCTTTGTTGGGACAGATGATACGTTGGTCCATGTGGCAAACCCCGCCCCCCAAACTACAATCCCACCCTTGGCCTCTCCCACCTCTGGCCTCTCTCCTCTGTAAGGCCTCAGCCCCTGCGCGCCGCTGTGAAATCCTGAGTGACACTTTAAGGTCCTTAGCGTCAGTTGAGATCAAGTTTGCGTCTCTATCACGGGGGGCGTCTTGCTCATGACATCAAATTTGGACTTTGGAGAGTTCCGAAGCTATAAAAGGAGGGCTTGAAATTGCGGGATTGTCACGAGTGGGAGAAAGGAAACATGGGAGGAAAGACGGCAAAGGGAGTGGGTGGCGTTTGACCTTTTGTCCTCCTTTTACGTCTTTTCATCCTACTTTCATTCTTCTGGGCCTCCTCTTCTCCCGCTTGCACATATTCAGCATTTTTGTCATATGACGATATCTTTTCTTGCATGTCATATTTAGACGGTGAGCTCAGTTGGCCTAGAAAAGAGAATACAATGGCCACCAAGGTTGAATTAAACATCTGTGGAATGCACTCAGATCTATTGTTTATTAAAACAACAGTCTGCTGTAATTGAGTTTAATGTAGGCAAGTATTTCCAATCATCAATCTCTTCTTTTTTTTTTCATAGTGCTTTTATAGACAACAAGGCGCTCTAAGTGGCTAGTAGTCCAGCGACAAGCCTCTGTCCACACACTGGCTGTTACATCACAACCCCCCACCCCTACCTACCCACACTGTCTCTTCTTCTCTCTGTGATGTGCATGCACTCATGGCCAACAACAAGGCGCTCTAAGTTGGCCATATCAGCTGTCACTCACGGCTAACAACGAGGCACTCTTAAGTGGCTTATCTGCACCCCAGCTATCATGTCAGATTTTGTTTTTCTTCCCCACTTCCTTCTCTGCATGACATGCGTGAACTCATGGTCAACAACGAGGCGCTCTAAATTGGTCACGTTGAAAAAAATAATAATCCTTGCACCTCGTTTTTTCGTCTTTCTCTATGTAATGTACAGACGTGGCTGACAACGTGACACTCTAGAGAACAATCTGAATGGATGCATTTTGGGGGTGTGGCTAGCTAGCTAACTGCACGTCACATTTGCACCAGATGACCGCAGATACAAATGAAGGCAATCAAGTTCTCATTTAGTGGGGGAGGGGCGGCTCATACCGGACTCCAAAGTGCTGCACCATTTTAGCCACGCCCCCCAAAAATCTGAAAAACTAACCAGCTCTTTTTCCACAATTAAGAACTATGCAGTTCTCAGTCTTTGTACATTCTCAGTAGCTATTTTCAAACATGTATAATGTATTTAGAAACAAATGGTTAGTTTGATGAAAATGTGACTTATTTCCTATGAGGAAATGTGTAAAAATGTGGTTTAGCAGCGTCCCGGAACGGATTGTTTTCATCCCGCAACTTCCCTCTGTGCTCCATAGTTGGGTTTGCTGCCTTTTGATCATGTCTCATGTTCAGCCTTGTTTTATTTGGCTTTTTGTGTGTGTTGTTTTGTACCATATAATATTCAAAGGCAAACGTGGGGAGTGATGTTCTTGGACTGCTTAGCACTGTAGTTTAGCGGTTAGCTCGTGGTATAACATTGTGTCAAGTGCGACGTTTCCAACTTGCACTTGACCAATTTGCCATTCAAGTAGCCAGTGCAGCATCGTATAAAACTCTTTACCTAACTCACATTCGTTTTTGATATTTTCATTTAAAATGTTTCCAGCAGAGGCTTAACTGCTCGTCGCAAGATGCTCACAAACCGTCTGAAAGCGGGGCCGTAAAAAGACAAGGGTGCTCGCAGCTGTTTGCCGGCCACTCTGACAATAACGAGCACTTGCGGGCCGTAAAGCGTGACGTGTGACACAAGCGGATTGACTGGTGGTAAAGCTACGAGAGTCGTCCTCGATTGCAGCTATGCAGCGGAGTTGGCTGCTGACTTTATTGCACGGGGCCACCTGGGTTGAACTCTTGACTAAAATCACACAATGAAGCTCGTATACTTTACGAGAAATGACTGAGGCAGCACGGTGCGCTAGTGTTTGTTACGTCTGCCTCACAGTTCGAAGGTTCAGGGTTCGAATCTCAGCTCAAGTTTTTATGTTTTACCCTCATCTATCTAGAATTCAAATCTGACTTTCGAAAAATAATGTCTACTGTATAATCTAAATGTATGCATCTACATTAGGAAAAAATTGTGTTGGAATTTTCGATATCACCGATACCAAGTACAGATACCACTAGTACTTTTTATACATAAAATATTGCAAAAACAAAAACAATGACAGCTCATTTTAAATAGAGACATTTTTCCCCCAATATAGCATTTTTCTTCAAATTGCATGATCATTTCTAGTTCCTGATCATTAAAGGGCCACAAGAGGGTGTATTGGCCGCCGTCGCAAGTACAGATACCTTGAAATATAAGACCTTAAAGGTGCATTGTGTCGTTTTAAAAGGGTAATATTAAAGCTCTTTGTACTCGCACGCGCACCATGAACGAGCCTGACACAGATCCTGCAGTTACGCTTTGGGCCAGAGGTGGCAGTCGTGAGTATAAAAAAAAAAGTGACAAACTGCACAAAGGTCCTTTAAGGAATGAAGGTCTCTATTTAACAGTTTATGAATTTGTATTAAAAGAATGATTGTCAAAAAGTTGTTTTGTTAATACTCTACAGGCGTCTGTTGTTTTTCCAAATAACCGCCGCGATGTCAAAACAAAACCTAAATAAGCTTTTTTTTTTCTTTTTTTTTTTGTGAAACTCTTCTTTTGTCAATGCAGTGCTGCTTGATCTTCCCTCTTGCCGCTTTGGCTCTACAGGCCTGATGTTAAACATATTAAACTTGGCTGACTCGTCGTCATGACTCCAACCTGCTCCCCAAAACTCCCTCTGCTCTTTGTCTTTGTCAACTTAAATGAAAAGCAGAGATTGAAGCCCGGTTGCTGAGATGATTCACTCTGGTTTTTTTTTTTTTCTGGTGCGTGGTGGGGAACACACCCTCACACACACACACACACAGAGGGGGGAACAGTCCCAACCTGTATGACTTGCAACCTAATTAGAGATCATTTACATGGATCAGGTTGAACATAATCAGGCGAGGAGGTGACCAACGCTTACTTGTGTGTGCGTGCCTTCTTCTGTATGTGTACACGAGCCAGTTCACCCAGGAAACGTGCGGGGTGGGTCCCAAACATGAAGCTGGAAGGTGGGAAAGGAGGGCTTGGACAAACACAAGATGGAGCAATCTCTACTCATGTTTGGGTTTCACTGCAAAAGGAAACGCACGGTGTGTGCGCGCGCCCGTTGCCCACCTGTATCTCGATAGAATAGCTAATGTGAGGGTCATTATGCTTTTAACTCGGTTAGTCTTATCTCCTTGGCGATAAACTAGCTGTTACACGCACACATGCACACGCATGCCTTAGTGGAAGTGCATTGCGTCCAGCGATAAGCGCGAGCGTATTATACGTCTTTTTAAAAGAGCAAAGGAAATGGCCGGTTAGCCATTAATATCACGATTGGTGGCGATGTAGGCCTTTGTGCTTTGTATGCCTGCGTTGCTTATCAGAACGCGCCGTGTGTGTATCTTCATCCCCGCGATTCATTCTTATTGTCGGATGTGTAATTGTTAAAAAGTAGGTCACGCAAACGTTTGGACTGACTCGCGCATTGTTGCCAATCATGTTTTGTTTTGCAAAATACACTTTTATGTGACTGGATGCTCCAATTAACTCTTGTTTTACTTGGCTAGGAGAAAAAGAGAAAAAGATGCAATCAAAGCATATCGATATCCGTTTTGAATTAGGGATGCTTGAACTAGTTGACGTCATTTATAGTTTTCTGGAAACACTAATGCTATAATTCATTGCATTTATAAAGCTTGCCAACGTTTTATAATAGGATGCGGTAACAGAATGTGCAAGTCGACCCAAAAAGAGTTTATTTACAAAGTCTGAACATGGCGTTCTGATTGCATTTGTGAATTAAGCAGCAAAATCCACCCATTTTTATCCATGCCAGGAGCGGCCATTTTGTCACTTACTGTCAACTGAAAATGGCATCACAGTTGTTCAAGTAACAACCAATCACGGCTCACCTGTTTTCTGAGTTTGGTCATGTGACGCTTGCAAGCTTACCTGAGCCCTGAGCCACTGTGATGTCATTTTCAGTTGACAGTCAGTTTAAAAATGGCCGACCCCTGAGATGGATAACAACAAGTGGATTTGGCTGCTTAATTCATATTCCACAAATGAAATATTAACTCATTCATGCCCAGCCATTTTCACTGAAGCAACCCCTTCGCTCCCGGCTATTTTACTGGATTTTGACTGATTTTGCAAAGTTCACAGGACATTCTGTTCTTTTGCTATAAAAACATGGAACCTACCAAAAGAAAGATCAGGAAAAAGCATATTTGTATCCAAAAGTCTTGGTCTAATCTCGGGCTCGATACTCTCTGGTCTCAATATAGTCTTGGTCTCAGTTGTTGTTGTCTCTACTAAACAACACTACAGAAATGTGAAGAAAAGAAAATGCTCTGAATATTTTATACAAAATTCTACAACACTTGTTTGTACTCACTCTGCTCTAATCAAAACAAATGTTGACTCTTAAGACATCGTGCTGTAAAAGAAACCCTTTTGATGCCTCGAGTGATCAACCGATTAATCTACAATGCTGGTTTTAATCAAAAAACTTTGTTAAAAAGTCCTTAATATGCAGTTGATAGTGGAAAATCTGTCTAAAAATATCTGACGCATTTTCCGTAGCAACTTCACAATGTCAGCAGTTTTGCTTCAAGCTTGTCATTTGGCTGAGCAGTAGTTTGAGCAGTTGCTACTATCACTCCAACCCGTGATACTCAGCAAGCAGGACGGTTGCCAGAGCGTGCTTGAAAGAGGTGTCAGTGCGGCACAGAGCCCTGTGAGCTACCTACTAGAAAGGTGAGAGAGTGTGTGTGTGTGTACACTCGGTTTCTTTTGAGGCTGCGCTCCGTTTGCCGTTTGCCGTTTCATGTTTCTTTTCTTTCTTTCTTTCTTTTTTTTTTTTTGAAGGTGACTGTGATCTCGGTGACTTTGATGTGAGAAGCCCTCAGATGCTTGGCAGGTAGAGGGCGGTGCAAAGGGCATCGCATGTTGGTGTGTTACTGGAATATTGGACCTGTGGGGTTGAAGTGAGCCCCAATGTGGAGGAAAATTGGGCATTCTGATTGATGGTTAATTAGTTAGGTAGGTAGTTAAGCGCAGGGTTTCCCGAAGATACGATCAGTTTTCTTCTTCTTTTTTTTGTCATCTAGAATAAGTGGTTCGGAAAATGGATGGATAGAATGAACCCTACAAGGGATTCTTGGTTTGTCATGGTCCCAACATACTATCCGTGGTTTTGAGGTTATGTACTGCAGCCTGTGAACTTGGAAGAATCCATTGGATTTTAATGTGTAGCCAGTAGTTTTGTAGTTCTCGAAATCGGTCTTGGTCTCAAGACAACTTGAGACTACTTGCCTTGGTCTCGACCTCCAAAAGTCTTGGTCTTGTGTCGGTCTCGACCTCCAAGAGGCTCTGCCTTGTCTCGGTCTCGACCTTCAAAAGTCTCGGCCTTGTCTCGGTCTCGACCTCCAAAAGTCTCGGTCTTGTCTCGGTCTCGATAATGTATTGGTCTCAGTTGCTCTGGTCTTGCATGCAGCACTAGTAGCCAGATCTATTTTCACTATCAACATTGTGATCAACTGACACATCATGATTTATCAATCATTGGACATCCCTTCTGTTTTCCACTCAATGCTGACCCTTTCACAGAGAAGGGCCTCATAAAACTTCAGGGAGAACTTTGAAGAGGGGTTGGGGTAGTTGGGGGGGAGGGGGGGGGGGGGCGCTTGATCTGATTCATTTCATGACTGCTTTCACTTGAGCTGGCTTGACTGCGGGACTCTGGCAGTTGGTGATCCCATCTCAACGGCTCCATCCACAGACATGAGGCTGTGAGCCAGTTTGGCACCGTCCTAATGTGAAATCGCCACAAACACAAACCTGCCTGTCCTCGTGGAAAAGGGCCTTCCATTCATTGCCTTGGGCGAGCGCGCAGATTTAGACTGTATCTTAATACATCTCTTCATCTAAATGCTCTACATTCCTTTTAATGAGTGTATTATCTTTCTTGGCACGGTGGTGACTGTTGGCTCGTCCTGATAGAATTCTTTCAGTGGCGTCTCAAGGAAAACCATGACAGTTAGCGCTTCTCGTTTGGCGGCTGCTCAGCTTGCCCGTGGTCAGCTGGAATGTAAGGAATTACCTTGGTAAGCAGATCGCGTCTGTAATGAATATGAACGTGCTTTTGTTTTGGGTTTTAATGTAGTGCAATATTTGAGCTTTCAACTCTTATCACCTGAATGATTCTCATTTTTTCCCTACAGACGACTACAGCTATCTGCCTGATGCGTTGCCACCTGTACCTGAAGTCCCGGACTCTGGCCCAGTCCTGAGCTCCAGCGACATCCCCACCCGTTGCCTCCGCAACACGGCCTTCAGTTACGCCTCCTTGCGCTACTGCTCGGCCCACAGCATGGACTCCTCTCACGACAGCATCGAAAGGCCCGTCAGCTATAGCTCCACTTCTTCCTCCGCTTCCTCCCGGGACAGTCACTGCTCACTGGGCAGCCGCTCCACCCTTGTCCACACACCCCACTGTAACCCCGTGAACTCGGATCAGGACTCCGGGGCTATACGTTTGGAACTGGTTCCCGCCCGGCAACTGGGATGCGGCGAGGACAACCCCAGAGATGATGGAGGGATGGAAACAGGAAGGCAGCCAGGCAGGAAGGGCGCTGAACAGACACCGACGGATCACTCGGAAGCGGAGCTGGGTCTCGACAGGGGCATGCAACGGATCGGTCAGGTGCAAGGACCCAGGACGTATGTGGACCGTGTGGTTCAGGAGATATTGGACACAGAGAGAACCTACGTCCAGGACCTGAGAAGCATTGTGGAGGTAAGAAACACTTACTTCCCTTTTGTATATTGTTTGTAGAGGGTACCTGGTAGTCACACAAGCACGGGGACAACATACAAGCCAAGATTCAAACCCAGCACCTCTCAACTGTGACTTGTTTGAACCTCACTTAGGTCAAGGTAGCTTAAGTTCAAAGTGACGGTTGTAAATGTTTCAGTCCAGTAGGTGGTCGACTTTGTCCTTCTGAAGAGTGGGGGTCTTTGAATCAGCTGATAAGACACACAGACATTGTGCATTTCATCACACACGTGACACACAAATACACACGCCTACACACACATACACATTCTCTGCCACTTGTCTGTCAGAAACTTTCAACATAATAGGGTCACCTGTGCTCGCAGCCTACAGGTTCGGTTGAGTTACACGACACCGGTGCCTTTGTACTACAGGAACAGGCGCACATTGAAATCGTGCCCACACACACACACTGTACACACACATATTTAGACAAATGGGCTATTTTTTTTAAAGTCCCGCTCGGAGCTGAATGGATTTTGTTTGCCTCCTTTCAGAGATTTGGAGACTTTGGTTTGGATAGTCTGTGGTAGTTGGCTCACCTTTCTTGATCCTTCCTCATTTGTTATTGCCCCTTTCCTGCTCTCAAATGTTTTGAACAGATGTGATGCATGTTTTTTTTCATGTCTGTTAACCATTTTTGATTGAAGTGATAGTAGCATTAAATGTTTTGGTAAGCCCTTTTCCCACCTCCATGTCCTCATGGACAACTTCAGTCCTGGGCCAACAATGATTTGTGTTGATATTCTTGATGTGCTGTATGCATCTATATCAAAATCGGGACTGTCCGGAACCAGGATGTCTGGTCTCCCTAGCCAAGTGCCAAACACATCAAAACTGCGGCGTATTAATTTATGGAATCTCAATGATTAAAACAAAGATAACAACTAAAGAACATTCTTCACTTATCTTTTGTGCCTTGGACTGACGCCCTTTACCACAGAGTTGGCCCGTCAGAATCATAAGACAATGACGATTACTTTCAACAAACAGCCCAAGAGAATTGAGTCATGAGATTTAATCTTCACATCCCAATCCCGGTTTTCTATTTCCTGATACCTGATGCCTTGAAATTCCATGGTTAACCTCAACCTCCCATTCTACACTGGTCCCTTTTCACACAGAGAATAGTATGATTTGTGCATGCTGTGCACAAATAAACTGTGAAAATCCTTACCATTGCATCTCAGAAGTTCAGCTGATCGGAATCTGGCAATCGCTTCTCCTCAGAAACGGCAAACAATGTCTGACAAGGCTTGTAATCGATGGGATTTTAAAATGAGTTGATCCTCTCAAAACCAGAAGAGAAACTGTTTTGATTCTCACACTGACAGTGAATGCCCAGTTTTATAGACAGTCCAGTAGGTTGCCTGTTGTCAAAATCTTAACAGGAACTGCCAATTCCCAGAGGACGGGATGCGTAGTGGCATAGAACTTTCGGCGTCACACTTCTGATTGATGTTCCGCCTTCCCGTGCTCCTTCTTCCTTCCCTCCCGTCCTTTTCGGATGCAGAGGTGAGGAAAAGGCACAACTCGACAGGAGGCTAGGAAGAGGGATTTAGCTCTGAGATAAGAGTGTCTACAGCAGGTTAAGAAAACACAGAAGAGGGGCTTAAGAGCTGCAGTTAATCACCCTCTACTGCCTGCAGACCACCACTAGTCCACATTACCGGACCACCCACCCTTGGACTACCACTTTAAATGGCAGTCCATTCTTTAGCGGAACATGCTGTAAGAATATATGCACATTCTTGTCTCTTAAATGACAGTTCCAGTGAGGGCTTAATTGTATCAGTAGCAACACTAACATTCCCTGATGGTCACCAAAGCCTGCATTATTGCAACCCCTCTTCCATAATCCCCGAATCCATGCTGCTTCCTGTAAGCGAAGAGGGTGCGACAGGCTTCAGACAAATATTTACCCAGACTCCCATGGGCTCAGATCTCTCAGCAGGGGTGCGATGGTTATACCCTTGCTGCAAGCAAACTGTCATGTGGGCCTGTAGTTTCCTATCTCACAGTTTCTAAAAAGAAAATATTATGCTTTTGATCAGTATAAGTAAATCTGTTGTTTTTCCACCTTTTCCAGATTCTGATACTACCCCCAAAGCAGGGAACATGCAAGGTCGCCTCCCCACCACATAACAGATAAATTATCAGGCAGCGACAACTGCTTTCAACACAAAATGACAGGGGACGTGCATTTCTGGTTTTAAATGTCACATCCCCATTCTGGTGACTTTGTTTTACACAGGCACCCTCCTGCCTCTGAAACTAACTCCAAAGCAAAAAAAATTACCAGATCTCCTGGCAACAAAACATTGTCACTGAATGATGTTGCTGCCACCAAAGCTTGAGTTGTTGCTAGCTAGCAAAGTTCTTCTCACTTGGTGGAATTACTTAAGGTAAGATCAGAAGGAGCTGATGCAACAGCTAGCTAGGTAAAAAAAAGAGCCTTCCATTGCCTGCAATCAACCGTCTGTTGAGACTCCAAGCTAGGCATTGTTTTAGCATAAGCTTTTTTTCTGCCCTTGCTGGCAAATTGGTCACTTGACTGTAGAATGTGATCATGTCTTTTCGAGTTCACGAGGCCAGTTCCATGGCGCTTGTTTTGGTACCGGTAGTGTTTGGTCTCAGTTGTGCAGTGTGGTATCCATTAGGGATGGGCAAGAGAAGCCATTATGCCTCTTCTGAAACTGAGAAATTGCTGAGTCACCTTCATCCCTGCCATTACATGTACAACCGTTTGCACAGAAAAAAAAAAAAACTACAACCTTTGACTTTGGCAGGTATTATGAATGCATCTTTAGCAAGCAGGATACAATTTTGCCGGGTCAGCACTTCCTCAGCTAACACGATTAGCGTCTGTAATGACGCCAATCAGTCATCCATGATAAACCTATAATAATTTTTTTTATTTTATTTTTTTGCACTATGGCACATAAAACACATTGTGAGGCCTATTGAAGTTTAGAAATCACCTGTGACATTTTCACTGTTTACACTGGGAATTGTTAAGAGTAATGACTTCCTACAGTGCAGAGTAAAGTGTTTGGGTTGGAAACGAGTGTGCACTTGAGCAGGTTAATGGTTAACTCCAGAGAGCATCAAGTTAGTACATGTTGCGTCTGATGCTTTGCAGGGCGTGTACCTTCAGAGAGGTGCACGTGTTTAAGCTGCCCATTCTTGAGCTCAGTCAAGCTGGGGGCGAACGCGTTGAGTGAGGAGGTCAAGCCAGGTCACATCCACAACCCCTTGACTAATAGAGCATCACCTTACACATAACCTCCGACAACGAACAAAATCTTGACATGACTCCCACTGAAGTGACCTCTCGATTGACTTGCATAAACTGGATTTTAGGAATGACAACCTCAAAGCAAAATATTACTAAAATGGTCAAATTTTCTTTTGAAATGTTTAGTTTTTGCTTGGTAAATAGTTATCTTGTGACTGGGAAAGACACCTAGCGGTTTGGCTAAAAAAAAAATCATGATACTGTATATTATACAAGGTGTCCATAAAGTCTGGACAACAAAGAAAAAAGAGAAAAAATAAGAATGTAATTTCATTTATTTTTTTACTTTAGCCTCCCTGTTTTTATGGCGCTGTCTATTTTTAATCATCATGTTTTTAGTTCATACTGTGTTACTACTGACAGTAGTAGCACAAGTAGCTAGCGTCAACGCGGTTCATAAAAAGAGCAACTTTATCCATTGGGTTCATCTAAATGTAACTTCTTTGAGTATCATTATCATACATTGACTTGTAATGAGCAGACTAGTAAAGCCGGTTAATGTTTTTGGTGGACCAACTCGGAATACTCTCAAAATGTGTCCGCTTTAGCATTAGCATCTATGCTAAAGATACTGTTTAAGTTGTGAGTAGTGCTTATGGAAAGTGGTTCACGCTAAAAATATGATTTTATAACTAACATTACCAGCTAAAATTCACTGTCTAATGCAAAAATAAATCAAGGTCTTGATCTGTTAGCATCGCTTGCTAATGCAGTGTTGTTATTTTTGCGCTGAAATCTGCACTAAAATCCCTGTGGACATTGTTTGAACAAATTTTACTGCTTACTGAAATGATCAGTTTAGTTCAAGTCATGATGTTATGAGGATTATTGGCATCTTAATAAACAATTTAGCTCGTTAATGACTTTTCCCTACCTAAAAAAAAATTCAAAAAAGAGCTGCAGGACGTTTTCCTCATTGTGTGTTTGCACGGGTGAATTTGATCTCGTGTTTCAAACATTCTTTCAACATTAACTTTTTTTCTTTTTTTTTTACTTAAATTGCTTGTAGCAACAGATGCAATCAACGCTGAAACCCATCTGTCATTGAGAGCGCGATGAGCAAGAAAGGCAATGTTGCCAAAAGAAGCAGCAGCGCCTGTCAGATTCTGATTTGTATGGACTTTATTTTTATTAACTTTAATTACAGGCTACAGAGGGGAAAACGGCACATAAAGCGTAATGGCAAAACACGGGCTAAGACGGGAAATGAAACACAAAAAAATAAAAACACAGCCGCACTGGGATAGCTTTATTCATCGATTCCCTTGAAGTCTCTCTTTCTGAAACTGGTGTTAAATATCCCTAATTTATTGTGAGACGTCTGTGTTGGGTTGCGTAAGGTTGAAGTGAATGCGAAGGAGGCATGACTGACTTTAAAACTGGGACAAGTGGATGATTAACACCAGATGTGAAAACTTTTACTGCATGAATTTTTAGATTAGGAGTCAGGCGACATTGCAAAATTGATTACTTGGTTCAGATTATTAGGTGGCTGAGAGGAATTCCTAATGTCTTTTAAAGAACAGGGTGGGTCAAAGTAGTGGTTGAAGAAACTTGCCAGTGTAGTGGTTCAGGCCATTTAGCTTTATTTAGTCATCTGTGAATGACTCCTCTTGTGACCCTGAACAAAATTAGCGATACAGAAAATGGTTTAAAAAGAACTTTACTGAACCCGCATAAAAATTTCAAAACTAATCTGTTCCTTCTCTTCTTTGCAGGACTACTTGGAGAGTATTACCAACCAGGCCCGGCTGGGTTTGAGCTCCGAGGATAAAGGCTCTCTGTTCGGCAACATCCAGGACATCTATCACTTCAACAGGTACGGCTTTTTAACATGCACTGTCTTGAATTTTCTTACATTTTATTATCGTAAGAAGAACTATATCAGTAAATAAAAAACATTTTTAATCTGTTTGTAAAATTTGAAATATTTCAAAAATTTTAATTAATTTATTTATTTATAATTTAATTTTAATTTTATTTTGTATTCTTATTTTTAAATTTAAAAAAAATTATTGTTTTAATTATTATTATTATTATTTTATTGTATTTTATTTTTTTCAAATGAGTATATTTAAAGACGTACTCACTGTTATCCTTCAGGTTCAAGTCATCCAAAATCTTAAATCTTAGGAGATTAAATGATATTTCTTGGATCAAATGTCACCTAGGCAGATGTTAAATAGCTTATATCTATCAACAATTGTAGTAACTGATCATGAAACTGGACCGAGCCCCATCGCTGATTTCTGGGAATAGTGACGGACGCCTGCGCGTGTTTCTAGTCCGCCCCAGTCTGCATACTTGCCCCCCTTGTGACACTTCCCTAAACTGTGTTTTTTGTGAGGTTCCAAGGATAGTTGTGCATCATGGTGGTCTTTGGACATAAACATGCTGTCTTTTTTTCCTGCCACCCAGTCATTTGTCAGCTGTCGTGCAGCAAAAAGGGAAAAAAAAGGGCCAGTTAAAGGAAGCTTAAAAGCAGTTTGAAGCCGTGACCTCATGCTTTAGACATGAAACAATAACTTCAGCAGTGGGCCTTTTCCATTAGGGGATGGTTTTGTGAACGCACAGGAGCTGTGGGTTTCAATTCAAGGAAGTTTCTCAAAGGCAGCTGCCCTTAGTCCTAATTCCCGGTGTGACTTGTCAAGTCCGATACAATAGTCAGAAGCAATAAAGAAAAGCATGATTTTACGATTGTGTGATATGGGAACATGCCAGACACGTCAATCAATGGCACATGCTTGTTTTCAGGGATTTGCTTTATGACCTGGAAAAGTGCAATGCAGACCCCGTGGCCATCGCTGAATGCTTCGTATCAAAGGTAAAAATAATTGTGGGAATGCTTCATATGTTGTTGTGATTTTTATAAAAGTTCACGCCCCCCGGGGTATATATTGTATCATTTTACATTGTTTACAGTATTGGCACAATTTAACGTTAAATATCAACTTTTCCCCATTCATTTTCAATGGGACAGGCATTGCAATTTTTCTAAGTGCCCCTTTCCACGCCCACTTCCACACATACAACTTATCATCATTACCACCTGTTGGTGAAATGCATTGTCCAGTAACCAGATTTACCAGGAGGTCGCGGGTTCGAATCCCACCTTCGACTGTGCATTGCAAATATATCCATGGCCATTATGCTAAGTGATATACATGTATACCAACTGACTACCATATCAGGAAATGCATTAAAATGTCACTGAAATGATTAAATGCATGCTAGCTTCCAGCGTCAGATGACACTTTCAAAAATAAATATGCCATTAGCCATGAACAAGTCGAGTAAGCTCAATGGTTCAAATTAGCAATTTTGCAACTACTGTGATGTAGTAATATTATTTTTTTGGACTGGGTATTGTTTCTGTCTTGTTGCAACATTTGTGTTCAAATGTCCAATATATAAATGTATGCCCGCCTAGATGTTATTTGTTAGTTTATGGCGCTTCACTTATGTTAGCATTAAACAACGCTATTTGGCACTGAATAAGTTAATTATTTAAATGATTCTTTAATGAGATCCAAAACAAAAACACATTTTAGGAGGAAAAAAATGTATGAATTAAAAATATTACAGGATCCTTGATAGTGTCATGTGATTTTAAATAAATGCTCTTAATTGTCACAATAAAACATTAACTTTGGGAGCAAGTGTCATGTGCTGTATGATTTGTAACACTGGATTCAGTTTCAGTCAAATTACATCATGCAACTTCCAGTGTATATTCTTAATATTCATGTTGGGGGTGGGGGGGGGGGGCATAGGCTTATGTGTAAGCAAACGTTTCCCCTAATTTCTTTGTGAAAAGTCCAACATAGTTTGCACGTGATGTGTATCTAAGTAGGCGTACAATTTGACCTCAATCCAAATGTGGCTTGTTCTTTCGGTTGAGTGCTGTTCGAGATCGAGTATGTTTCATCACCTTCTCCACCCCCAGACAGACTTTTCCTAACAGGCACACTGTTAAAGTTGCTTGTTGCGGCCTGTTGCAGCACCTGCGTTTTGACACGCTCTCGCACATGTAAACTTTGGACAGATCGCGACAAACAGGCGATTTATGTTCCAGTTATTCCTGTGCCTAAAATGTCCTCAGGAATCTGAAGCATGTCCAACTCTGCTGTTTTTGTTTACGTCTTTCTTGCTTTTATGCGTCTTCCAACTGTTTCCCATAAAATCTCACATTACATCCCATGATGCCACATTCCGGCATTTCCCCCTGAAACGCGCCGTTAAAGACTGCGGCCGTCGCATACGCCGCCGCAGAGCCACCAGTCCGACCGTGGAAGGAGCAACAAGCTTCTTCCCTTTTGCGTCACCGGCTCGGTCCGCAAACATTTTGGCTATTGTTGTCAGGGGCTGGTTTGACTGCAGGCTCGCAGCGCCACTTCCGCCAGAAGTGTAAACAAAGCAACGCGCCCCACATGAGCATGTTTGCATTCACACATCCAGCTACTTTTTGTATATACACTATCTACCGAGGTCTTACGTTTCGAAAACAAATTCATCTCACCGCATGATTTATTTAGAAGTCGCTCTTCGAATGAAGCAGATGGTTGTGAAGATAAACGGCCTCTCTGTGACTAAAGCGTCAAAGTTGAGATAAGCGTGTGCCAAGAAAAATTGTTCAGATGAACTAAAAATCAGCACTTAACGTGACCATGTCTTTATTGGCCGTTAGTGTGTTGTTGTTATGGTGGTCGGACAACATTTGATCACATTTTCAAATCAAAAATAATCCTCACAAATGAAATGACAAAGATCCAAAGTTCAATGCTTTTCAATGAGCAGAGAGCAACGCTTCACCTCACCGAGGAAAAATGCTGCATTCGAGGAAAGTGGGAAATCAGATGAATCCAAATCAGATTGTGTCATTTCCGCCCTCAAAGCGTTCGAGGCAAATGTAAATACAAGACGATGTTCACGTGACACAACGTGATTTGGAATGACTGCTTTATTGTTTACATTTGCCTCAAACGCGTTGAGAGCAGAACTTGGGACGCTCCGAATGTGATAAATCCGACTTCAAACGCAGCACAAGACCGCCATTTTGACCTGTGACGTCATTTTGGAATTGTCAATAAGGAGCAAGTAGACCAACCAGGACACCTTGCGTTAGCGCTAATGCTAACATTCAGAATTGTATGTAGTGCTTGTTGTATAAACTTGTTCAAGACCTGATATGTTTAATGACTTAACTGAACTCATCGTTTTTGTTTGTTATTCCTTACTGTAATTTGGATGCTCTGAAATTGATGATTTAGAGGCTCTTTTTTTTATTTTAGGAGACTATTGTGTTAGCGGAACAACCAGGACAGTTGACATTAGCGCTTGTGCTAATGTTCTGAATTGTGTGCGAGGCTTGTGCAAACGTTTTCAAGACATGTAATGTTTACTGGCTTGTCTGACCGTTTCTTTATTTGTTCCCTGATTCTATGGTAACCCCTAAATCACTGGTCACAGTGAACGAGTAAATCAGCCAGGACCACTTGTGCTAGCACTCGTTCACAATTGTGTACAAGCTTGTTGTTATCTGAAAATGGATGATTCTGAGGCAATTTATTGGGAGAATGGAGTGATTGTTTTTAAAAGGAGGAATGTCTTGATTGTTGCTATGGCAACCCCAGGTTAAGCTAATCTTCAGAGTTGTGAACAAACATATTCACGACACTTTGTTAGCTCTATTGGTCTGACTTTATTAGTTTGTGACTGGCTTACTACAACTTTAAATTTGAATTGAAATGATGTAGCTTTTTGGTACCGCCATTATCCCAATAAGTGTAGGTGTGCTACCTTTTAAAGATGGCTCTCATCATTCAACAAGCTGTCTTTCGACAAAAATAGCTGCAATTAGAATGTTAACCTTTCTGCTGGTTACACAGGGAAAAAAAAACAAAAAAAACAGCTGTCATTCATGTTCGTTTAAAATGTATAGCTATAATTAGTTTTGTTTAACAATCTTAAATAAAGACATAAACACAAAAGTGCGGTTGAATTTAATGGCATGCATGCATGCATGTATGTCTGCATTTTCCCATACGTATGCGCCGCACAAATTAGTACTCTATCAAAACGTTTGTATGTCCTGTGGTCTATTCGCTAAAGCTCAGCAAGTGTGTATTAGCGCTGCGTGTGTGTGTGTGTGTGTGTGTGTGTGTGTGTGTGTGTGTGTGTGTGTGTGTGTGTGTGTGTGTGTGTGTGTGTGTGTGTGTGTGTGTGTGTGTGTGTGTGTGTGTGTGTGTGTGTGTGTGTGTGTGTGTGTGTGTGTGTGTGTGTGTGTGTGTCATCAAACAAAACTGCATGGCGGACACATCTGGTTGTGTTTAGGGCCCGGTCTGTGGTAGCAGACTACTGGAGACGAGGAGGAGACCTCTGCTCTTCAATTTAGCTCCTTTTTCCCATGGAGCATCTCAGGCTGTTCAATTACTGGCTTGAGGTCCTTCAAGTGAACGTGCAGTTCCCTACCAAGACAAAAATACAAGTATACGTAACTGGATGTCCGCAATGTCGTCTGTTTGGACATTGAGTGATATCTGATCATCTTCTGTGTTTATGATGTCGCTTCCTGTTCTCTGGCAGCATCCTGCAGCCTCCCCCCCTACCCCCCTCAGTGTGTCTTATGCAACAGTGGGGGGGTTCATCTCAAGGGCGGCAAGGGAGCGGGATGGGCAGACAAGCCCGTAGGAAACTTGGACAGACGTCCTTCAAGGCCAAACAGCATCTTCATATACCTACCACATGGGATGTTCAATACGATTATGCAGCTAAACTAGTTTAGTCGTGTCGAAAGCATAACCGTTCAGTCGTAAAAAATTTCAAATGCCAAAAGTGAAGCGAGATATTCAGATGAGCTGCCAGGAAAACTGGCGGCAGCTTTTCGATGAAGTCACGCCGTGTCTCACGTGCGTTTGATGTTGACGAAGGCGGCATGGGAGGTGAGAAAGGTCTCAATTAAAGGGGCGGAGAAGTCGAATGGAGAGCTTTTAAATCCTAGCACTCGCGGCTGATTTAAGAGAACCGTCGGCATTTTGAGCGTGAAGTGCCTCGCTCACATTTTTAAGTACAGGCTGATGAGGAAAATTACGCAGACGAGCCAAATTGTTTTAGTAGTAAGTCTCCATTTAAGTATAACTAAGGAACATTGTTTTCCTGTGACATACATCTAATTTTCCCTGTTTCAATTTCAGAGTGAAGAATTCCACATATACACCCAGTACTGCACCAATTACCCAAGGTAAGAATATAGTTTGTGTGAACTTATAATGCAGTGGAACATCTAAGGTTCAATACAATACATTCTGGGTCACACATCAAACTCCATTTTTGTTTGCATATTGAAACTGCATTCCCATTGGAATTATAATAACATAATTAGGTTATTTATTAAAACCCCTTTTTTTCAGACCGATAGCAGAGTGCTCAACTCCTGAGTAGTCATGACACCGATACCAAGTACAAATACCAGTAGTACTTTTGATTAGGTGTGTCAAAATTAGTGCGTTAATTTAAAGTTCCTTTATCGCCACAATTTTTTTTTTTAACGGGCGATTAATGACCGCACCTTACTTGGAAAGCATGTACTGCGGGAATTCCAGTCGCAACGCAGCAAACACGTCACAAAATCTAGCAGTAATAAATTTAATAATAATGCATATATTTGTGGAGACTGGGGTCAAGTTGTATTTTACAATTTTAAAAATGTGCAGAATATCACAAGTTACTTCATGTTAAAGATTAGATAGCGCTTAATATGAAAAGAAAAATGCACTGAGCTGTCACCAATGTCTTACAAATGCAATTATGCCATCTAGTGGCAGAAAAATGAACAACACAAATCAATATCACACTCGGTTTTTTTTTTGAGAACCGCATCTTTCGACACTCACTCCACTGAAACCTCACGTGGCGTCTTGCTTTTACAGCTCACGCTGTGTATTTGTCATCCTTTCTACTCATGATCCCGTTGTCACTGTCGCCCTGATCTCATCTCCGCATTTCTTCCCAGCGTCTCATATAACTCCACCGCATCAATGCGTTAGCTCCTCGCCAAATCCTAGTTGTCTGTTGCGCCTCGGGGTGGCTCCGCCGCACTACCCCCCCCCCCCCCCTCCCGCCTCGTTTTTTTATTTTTTTTATTCTTTCATTCACTGCTTATTGACAGACTTATAGCGCACGTTGCTGACAGAAGGGGGTATTATTGTTGTTATCTTATCAAAATGTTTTATTCTTCTCTGGGCGGGCGGTCCTATGGGGACGCCTGGTGTGAGTAACGTGACAATGTGCGATTGTTTAGTTCGAAACGTGAAGCTGATCTTCATGCCGAGATGCACTCGGGACGCACCTGGCCCTCAGGCTGCAATTTCTCCTGGTTTATGATAATACTTGCAAACAATTAACACACTTATTATTTTGTCTCATTGTGTAGCTTCTGTCTTTTGTGTGTGTGTGGGGTGGGGGGTGGGGGGTGGGGGGGCGTTTCCGCATGTCCACACCACAGCTGGTGACCCCGGTTTAGGACAAGAACACACAGACGTATGGGTGACGGTCACTCGCGGCTGCAGATGTATCGAGGTCATGTCGATCTCCAAGGTCGGGTTTCCTCCAAGAACAATGTGGAGACTGTACGGAGCTACGCTGGAATTTAGACGTGCAGAAATGCTCACACACAAACGGTTTTAGACCACTCGTGAGGGTCTTTCAGTATTTAACCCTCATCGGGCCTTCGTGTATCAGTTACATGTCGATCGATACGCGCACACCAGTGATTGGACACGTTCCATTTTCATTGGTTGGTCACATGCCACATAAATGATTGGAAGGTTTTACCACACAATCTTTTACATTTTGATCAGTAATTAATTGGTTGTTTTTTTTCAATCTTCATTTGGCAGTCTGGAAACGGTGATGGCCCAGTTTAATCCCACAATCCTTATTGATTAATCTGCATGTCAGTCATTGAAGAGATACTTGACACATTGAGTCATTTTTAGCAGTAAAAAGTAGGGGTGTCAGGCGATTAAATTTTTTAATCATAATTAATCGCATGACTTCAATAGTTAACTCGCGATTAATCGCACATTTTATATCTGTTCTAAATGTACAATAAAATATTTTTTTCCTAAGTTTTCATACTTTTGTTATTTTGTATGGTTGCATTTTTTTTAAAATAATTGATACAGTAATTCCATTTCATTCAAATTAAAAATATGTACTGTACTGTCAAAAAAACGAGTGTGATATTGATTTGTGTTGTTCATTTTTCTGCCACTAGATGGCATAATTGCATTTGTAAGACATTGGTGACAGCTCAGTATATTTCTCTTTTCATATCAAGAGCTATCTAATCTTTAACAAAGTAACTTGGGAAGTTCTGCACATTTTTAAAATTGTAAAAAAAAAAAACGTGACCCCAGTCTCCACAAATATATGCATTATTATTAAATGTATTACTGTTAAATTTTGACTTAGACGTGTCTGCTGCGTTGCGACTGGAAATCCCCAAGTACAGACTTTCATTTTTATTTATTTTTTATGCTTTTTGCAAAAAAAAAATTTAATTTTGATTTATTTTTAATATTAGTTTTAGTTTATATACTATATAACTACAAGAATGAATACTCTGGGAGGGAGAAGGAAAGAGGGGTGTCCATTTTTTATTAAATTTTTGGGGGATGTCTGCATTCAAGTTTCATCCCCCCCAAAAATAAAGTTTTATATATATATATATATATATATATATATATATATATATATATATATATATATATATATATATTTATTTATTTATTTATTTTTAAAAAACATTTTTTTTTTCATGGACATAAGTGTTTTTCACATAGCAGCAACAATATCTAGTGTTCAATTTGTTTTAAGCACTCTTGCTTGTTTTTTATCTTGTCACGTTTTTATTTTCCCTTTGTTTTAGTTCTTTCATTTTTGTTAACCATTATGACCTTGATCCTGCCTCCTCCGTCAATCAATGTTTAGTATTTTGTCTTAGAAATCTATTATACACATGCACAAGCACACGCAATTGCAATAAAATTGCAGTACTAATAATATACATCAATTGTGGTGCAGCCGTGATGTGTTCCGGGGCCTCCAACGCTCAGGACGTGCTGTACTGTACACTTGCCTCTGCTGTCAAATGACAGTCGAGTCCATAACAGCTGTGTTTTGACTGGGCAGGTCGGTGGCTGTGCTCACAGAATGCATGAGGAACAAGGCGTTGGCCAAGTTTTTCCGCGAACGCCAAGAATCCCTGCGCCACTCCTTGCCCCTGGGCTCCTACCTGCTGAAGCCGGTGCAGAGGATCCTCAAGTACCATCTGCTGCTTCACGTACGTCCATGTGGCAGAAAATCGGACACATTTCCTTCCAAACCACAAAAGCGGGGTTTCTGATTCTACCGCCAAATGTTGAGACATGTGGTACTCGCTGTGAACGTTCTTGTGGTTGTATGCCGTGCTGTAAATGGAAGAGGATGTAGCAAAATGGTCCATCCGTTTGAATGTGTTTATTTGGGCAAGCATACTGAAGGAGAAAAAAATTCAAGCGCTCACTTTAGCAATATGCACGTTTGTGTTTGTTTGTAGGAGATAGCCAACCATATGGAGAAGGACACGGAGACGTATGAGGTCGTGCAGGAAGCCATAGACACCATGCAGAGAGTGGCTTGGCACATCAACGACATGAAGAGGAAGCACGAGCATGCTGTTAGGTTGCAGGTATAGTAAACAAAAAGATTTTTCAAATGTGGAGCCAGCGCAATGTCCGATTCAAGTATTTCCAATGAGCTGATTTTTTTATTTTTTTGGGGTTCTATTGACTGATGTGAGTTGTGGGTTGGATTGAGCCAAGGCTGTGTTCCGCCCCACGTCTTACGCAAGTCACAGTTTTCCACTGGGCTAATGACGGCCTTGCATAAGGAGGGTACATAAAAGACCTGTTTGTTTCTTCTATCAGCTGGAAGCCAGAAGAGTCAAATGGATTCAGTAATTGAGGGATGCTTTGGGGTATCACGCCAATTTTCTCTCGTGTAGCATTTAGACTATCCAAACTGGCATATGTTGAATATATAGTCCATCTATAACAGGGGTCTGCAACTTGCGGTTGCCTCTTTTGTGGCTCCCTGTGGATCTCTAAAACAAATGAGTAAAAATGGATATATATTTTACATATTTATTTACATTTTTTAAGAAAAAATATTATTAAAATGTTGATTTTGATTTTTTTTTTAAGAATAAAAATTATTTAAATTTTTTTAGATAAAATATTATTCAGATTAAAAATAAAAAATAAATAATAATTTAATATCCCCCAAATGTCAAAAATTTGTCAGAAAATTGAGTGGCAAAAACTATAAAATCCCGAAAATGATCATAAAATGTACTAAAAATTGCCACAAAAAAAAAACTGGCATAAGAGAAAACATTTAAAAAGTAACTATAAAATGTCCAAAATCAAAAGAAGAAATCCTGATTACCATAGAATGTACACAAAATTTCCACCAAAAAAGTCAGAAAATTTATTTAAGAAAAAGCACCATAAAACCATACCAAACCATAAAATGTCCACACACAAAAAGAAGAAATCCCCAAAAATTACCATAAAATGGCCACAAAATTGCCAAAAATGTCAGAAAATTGATGGCAAAAAAGGCAGGGAAAAAGTGGGGGGGAAATAGCCATAAAATGTCCAAACACAAAAGAAGAAATCTCGAAAATGATCATAAAATGTACACAAATTTGCCCAAAAAACTTCTTCTTTTTTTTTTTAAAGGGAACTATGGAACTATGGAATATTTCTCTGTTATAATTTAGATCAAATTAGCTCTTGGGCCCTCAGTATTAACACACAGTTTCGTTCATCATAATGTTTCAAAGTTTTGCAGCTCAAGACAGATTTTTTGCCCAAAATTTTTTCTTTTGACAGTAAAGGTTGCTGACCCCAGATTTATAACCATGGATTTCCTCAACCTGTTCAAGAAACAGGAAAAACAAGACGTGACTTTGGACAAGCAACCATCATCTCCCGTCATTGCAGGAAATCCAAAGCTTGCTGACCAACTGGAAAGGTCCTGATCTGATCGGCTATGGCGAGCTCGTCCTCGAAGGAACGTTCCGTCTGCAGCGAGCCAAGAACGAGAGGACGCTCTTCCTGTTCGACAAGCTTCTGCTTATCACGAAGAAACGAGAAGAAACGTTCACGTACAAGGCTCACATCCTGGTCAGTGGCCGTCTCGTCATGTGACGATTTATGATGACTTTATGGTTTGTTTAACCTGATGACTTCTTGCAGTGTTGCAACCTAATGCTTGTGGAAGTCATCCCTAAAGAGCCACTGAGTTTTAGCGTGTTCCACTACAAGAATCCCAAACTACAACACACTGTCCAGGTACTATTATGTGCATAGTTTGCAGTAATGGCTCATAAACATTGTGGGTGTACTTAAGTTTAAACTTTTGCAATCAAAGACGTAATCCAAAGTGGGATGTTTTGCACAGACATGTCCTTCGAAGCTATTTTTCTTACATAACTCCTGTTTTGCACTAAAGCTAAAAATGTTCATCTATGTTGTGTAAGAAAGCAGAGTTTGTCCCAAACATATCTCCGCGGGATATTTTTTTTAAGGCCATGCATGCTATTATCTTCTCTGTTTGATGTCGCCCGCAGGCCAAGTCCCAGCAAGATAAGCGCATGTGGATCTTACACCTCAAGAGACTCATACTTGAAAATCACCCTGCCAAAATCCCTGCCAAGGTAACCTTATCCCGTGTCTTTCAACCCACCATAATTCAGTTTATCGCCAAGATTCAGTTCTATAAATTCTTTCCATTTTCTGTTATGGTTACAACCTTGGGATTTTAGTGCCACCTAGTGCCCAAGATTATGACTGTCTAACCTATTTAATTTCATCTTTTCTAGGCCAAACAAGCCATCCTGGAAATGGATGCAATGCGTAAGTGCCTGTCAATACAGCTTTTCATTTCATATTCATTTGTCATATGATATTTTTTTACATGAATGTCTGATATCTGTTATTTCCAGACCATCCTGGTTTTCACTACAATCCTGACGGTGACAAGAAAGATTCCCCGCAAACCAAAGAAGGCCCCACACCTCGCAGAGGACGACGAAAAGGTGGGAATTCCTTTGAGCAACTTTTGCAACCACAACAAAAATCTCAATGATTAATTTGTCTTCTCAGAACCGCTATCAAAATTACTGAAGAATGCCAAGCAGAATGCAGCCAACAGCGATGGGGAAAAGGTGAGCCAGAAACAAAGATTATCCATAGTTAAGAAACATGAGAAACCACATACACACACGCAATTTTCATTTCTTTCACCCTAGCGAACAAGTCTGGGCGCAAGCCTGCTCTCTCCGGTGTCCCAGCTGGCTCTGGGCACAATAGGCCGCAGCCGCAGTCTCATCAACCAATCACAGGAGTCTTTGGACCCGGCTGACCACTTCGAGCACAGCGATAGAGAGGAAGGGGAGGAGCCACACCTACAAGATGCGGATGACGAGGACGATAGCGTCCTGGTAAGACTAAATGTAGGGATGTTCAATACCACTTTTTTGATACCGATACTCAAATCTTCATTACTCACCGATACCGATACCAAGTGCCGATACCATTAGTACTTATGATACATAAAAAATTTTGACCTATATATATCAATTATAGCAAATTTCCTTAAAATTGCATGAAATTAATGGCAATTATATATTTTTTATTTGTTCATAAAAATTATTTTGCATAGAGCACACAATAAAATGAATGTAAAAAATAGATACATAAAATGAACAAATAATCCAGTGACCAGGAAGAAAAAAAAAGTCCTAATCAAAATTTGTGATTGTACAACTTCCTTTTAAGGAATACAGTGAAGTGCAAATATTTCAATTCAATATAATAATGTTTCAAGTCATTTAGTCATATCTACCATGTTAAGAATTCCTCAAGCTGTTTAGTCTGTGATGTTTAATTATATCTTGTTTTGAAATCCATACTTTTAATTTGGAAGGCTGCTCTGTATTTCCGTTTCCTGTTTCACATTCTCCATTTGTCATTTATCTCATAGCGGTGCAGTAGTCAATGACTATATACAAGGATCTGTCTGCACTACAGAGCTAATTAAATTGTTGAGTACAACTGAAGGCTTATGTGCTCTCTTACCCGTGGTGGTCAATAAACGCAAAATAACCATTTCAGCCTTTAGTTCCTGACCGAAAAACGGCCACAAGAGGGGGTCGATACCAGTATCGATATCCATCGCGAGTACCGATACCATGAAATGTGTCCAGGTATCGGCCCGATACCGATATCTGGAATTGGTACTCGCCCATCTCTAACTAAATGCTCACAACACTGTTCTGCTCTGTGAAATTAGGGTTATGGCATTTTCTTAGACCTGATACTAAAGCTTATGATTTTCCCTTCAGGGTGGTGGAAAGAGATTGCGAGTCCCAGGCAAAAGCAGTCGGAAGAGGCTGAACCCTCAAGCGTCGGTGGACAGTATAGAACAGTGGAAAACCTTCAACATGAGCGCTTCAGATCTTCAGGTATGGGACTGTTCAAAAACGATCAACTTAGCACCTCCATTGTCTAAATCGTCTTGTCCGTTCATTCAGAGAGCCAGAGAATCCTTTGTAAGAGACGGAAGTCACCACCCGCCACTCCGCAGGACATCTCGCGTGACGGAGGAACCTCCAGAGTCCCCGATCCCATCCGTAGTCGTGACAGATAACGATTCCGTTCGAAACATCTGGGCAGACCACCGCGCTCGTAGGGCCATGTTCCCCACCAGGCAGCGGACCATGCACCCCGATGACGACGACGACGACGACATCTACCAGATGTTTGTTCCCACCGAGCCGAGCGGACCAGAACCGGAGGCAGAGAGATCAGAGGCCCCCTCGTCTCCGAGGACGGCCCGGCCTTGCAGCTGGCACGTGGAGCAGCTCCCCTCTGTCCAGGTCGAACCTCCGTCCAGTGGCAGCAGGGTTTTGCGAAGGGCGAGCAGCGTAGGCGAGAATGCCACAGAGGCTCGGAAAAGTCCAGATGACGGCCAGGCCGGTCACAACTTGGAAGTGATTCATACAGAGTCGTCCAGCAATGACATATCAGGATCCTCATCAGCTGAGCAGCTGACAACGGATGATATCGAAAACGTGTACGACAACATCAGCTTCGAAGACCTCAAGAGAATGGGTCTGATCAGAAGAGATTCGGATGAATGCCAGTCACGGAAAGAACCTTCTGATGCACAGGGTTCTCAGAATCAAGAAGTTGGGGCACCAAATGTTGCAGATGTCATTAAATTAGACAATGGTTCCAGAGAGAACAACCAGTCCTCCACCCAGGAAGGAAGACCAGCCCAGACTCCTGAGCTCAAGATAGTAGAGGAGAACATCTATGACACCATTTGTTTTCGGGATCCTCCATCGATAGGCTCACAGGGAATCAATGCAGCAGCTCCCCAGAGAGACGTTCTAATGGCATCGGAGCAAGACTTAATTGGAAGCTTTAGAGAGTTTGTCTCACGGGAGAACCTCCTGCATCCCGTCCCGTGTTCTTCCGAACCAGACTACTCCTCCTCATCTGCTTCGTTGGCCTCCCAACAATCACCCAAAGTTGATCAAATGTCAGAGCATGTTGACGAGCTCTGGAATGACTTGGAGAACTACATCAGGAACAATGAGAAGAAAGCGGACCGGCTGCCTGCCGCCTTCCCAGTTAGCGCCGGCGAGTCAGCCAAGCAGGTGTCTTCAGTCAAAGGCAGTCCTACAAAAAAGAATCCTGTAGCCAGTCATCCTGCTTGTAATCCTAAACACCCTCCTGTGCACTCGTCGCAATCCTTCAACATCCCGGCCATCAACCTCCCTGACCTTCAAAGGGATGGAACCGCTGAAGTCGAAAATCCAAATCCTGTTCCCACTTCGCAACCCCTTCCCGTCGTGCCCGAGCCCCAGCCAGGCACAGTGAAGAGCATGCGTAACAGACTGGCCCGCCTCAGCAGCGGTAGCTTCCGACTAGAGGACGACGACCTTGTGGAACTTCCTCCAAAAATCCCTCCGCAGAGAGACAATGCCATCAAGGATATCCATAATTTGTTCCCGGCAGGTCTGGACTCGTCACTGGCCTCTTCTTCGCTCCTGCTGGGCGAGTCTGTAGACTTTCCTCTGGAACTTATGGACAAAAACAAGAGTCGTGTATTTTTGATGGCGCGGCAGTATAGCCAGAAGATAAAGAAAGCCAATCAGCTGCTGCGCATGAGGAGCATGGATCCTGGGGACCCTTGTAGTCGAGCAAGAGCTGACAGAAGGCAGAAAGACCTGGCGGCCATCCTGGAAGAAAAAAAGCAAGGGGGAGCTGCTATAGGTAACACAAATCCTTTAATTGCCACAATTAGTGTCTTGTCACCTCAGCATAAAAAGCACAAGGCAGAAGGATTTTTTTTCCATCACTGTTTGTGGGTTGGTTAGTTCCAAAACTTGGATGAGGGTCATTCAATGCCAAATCACCTAAAAAATCAGAAACCAAGCAGATATTGATTTAAATGAAACTTGGTGTACTTGTTGGTAGTGATGGCACAACATTAAATCTCAAATTTCAGGTCAATCTGAGAAAGAGTTTGGGAGCTACGGCCTGCCGAATTTTGACACGAAAATGGCAGTAGTTCCCAAACCCCTTCTTTGATTGACCTGAAATTTGAGATTTAGTCTTACGCCATCAACAAGTACAACAAGTTTAATTTAAATCAAAATCTGCTTGGTGTCTGATTTTTGGGTGAAAATTTCAGGTCAATCAGAGAAGGTGTTTGGGAGCTACGACCCGCCGAATTCTGTCACGAAAATGGCAGTAGTTCCCAAACCCCTTCTCTGATTGACCTGAAATTTGAGATTTAGTCTTGTGCCATCGCTATTAACAAGTACACCAAGTTTCATTAAAAACAAAAATCATCAACTGTCTTCTTCTCCTGTCTTCCGTCTTAGGCGCAAGGATAGCCGAGTATTCCCAGCTTTATGACCAAGTCATGTTCAAGGATTCTTCACACCACGCTCATCCGGGTCTTCCCTCGTCTCCGTCCATGCCTGAGACCTCCCTGGAGGAGGAATGGCTCCACTCCACCTACAGCAACGGCGAGCTCTCCAACTTCATGTCCTCCACCGGCGACTTGCACAAGACGAGGGCCTCGTCCACTCCTCAGCGCAGGCTCGTGTCCTCCTGCTCCATCCCGTCTCTCAAGACCGCCGCGGCCTCGCCGAGCAGCCCGCCATCCCAGAGATGGAGTTCCTGCATATCAGCTCCGAGCGAGAAAGAGGAGCACGTCTACAGTACCATCAAGAGACATCCTTCCTTTAACGCGCCGACTTCCCCATCTAGGAACTGTCAGTCGGCCAGCTCTCTGAATAACCAGCAGGCAGAGAAAAACAACCAGTCAGGACTTAAATGTAACGGATCTACTGTAGAACCGTCCACAGTAAAACTCCACGGTCCCAGTTTGGGCCATACCGGTCGCCAGAGTAGCCTTCCAGAGAGGTCTACCCACGGAGAATCAGACCTCACCTTACACGATGGCCAACACGTGGTGGTCCTGAACCGAGCGTCGGCTCTGAGCATCCTCGCCGCCACCCAGAACTACTTTGCCAACTTTAAGGACAACGGCGACGACGACGACTACGTGGAGATCCGCTCGGAGGACGAAGTGGAACCAGAGCAGGGCGGCTCGGGGGCCGGCTGTACCTACCAAAACCGGGGCCTGGTCCATTCGCGGAGTTTGCCTTGCACGCCCGTGCGCTCCAGTGACACGCTCAGATCTCTGGAGCGTGAGCAACTGGAGAAATATCTATGGAGCGAACCGCAGCAAAGTCAGCCCAACATCGTCCAGTCTCTTCGGGAAAAGTTACAGTGTCTGAGCTCCAGTAGCTTTGCCTGAATTGACCTCGCAACCAAAAGCTAACTATTCATAACATTACAACAAAAGGGATCCTGCTACGATTACTACTATACCAAGAGTTTACCCCACAAACAAAAGGGAATTCTACATAAGCCAAAACAGATCTTTTCTAACACCTAACATTGTAAATATCTATATTTTATGTAAAAGGCTTCAAAGCAAAAGACATAGGTTGTTAATGGTGAACAATGCGCTTTGAATCGTGCTTGCGAGCTGCCTTAGCACTTCAGATCTTCTCATGAAGTAATCAAAAGTATTCCATTACTGATTATTAACAGTCGAACCACGTCAATGGCCAAACCGGACAAGATCTGATGATCTTTGGGAGGATCTTGTCCGGCGAACCTCTTCAAGCTCTGTCTTTTTAATCCGCATTTTCAGCGCCTAGCCTACTGGTACATAGCTAATTTTTGAAAATTGTCCTTACGGCATTAAACACGCTTTACCAATTTGCACGTTTTCAGAATGGCTGTATTCAAGCTAGAATGTCACTTTGCGCATCTTTGCAATAAATGTAACACGAAAAACGCAAAATTAATTACATGTATAAGATTCAAACCTATTCGCCACCAATTATGCTTTAAAACGAGGAAACTTGCTGTTAATTTTCATTATAAATAAGAAACTTAAGGATTCATATTTATTTTGATCATGTGAGCGAAAGGCAACTGTATGTGATATGTAAATATCGCTTTTTTTTTTTTTTAACAAATTATGTTCTGGGACCATAGACTACACTAATGTATAATAGGGATGGGCATAATAATAGAGTAAGAATTGTGTTGACTACCAGTATTATGGAATTGATTGAGTTCTGTTTGAGGACAATATGACATCAGTTACAGCAAGTTAACCATATTTCGTATTCAACGTCCATCCAATACTAATATTTTCAAAATGAACGTTAGTTTCCTCCATAGTCGATGTAATGAGGTGTCCATCCCTACTGTACATGGCGTTATACTTAAATGGAAAGTGTTTGTTTATCATACACATGTATCACACTACTGATTATACATCCAAAGTTGAAGGGAGGTGTTGATTAAAAGTTTTTTTTTTATTAGTATGTTTATTAAGACAGCAGCAACTTTACGACAGACTACACACACACACACCATCTTATTTATTCTAAAGCATCCCTATGATATTTTATGACTATTCATTCAAGGGCAGGTCCATTACAGGTTGTAAATGAAAGACTAATGTATTTATTAAAAAGATTATTCTGATGTTTGGAGATGTTCATTCGCCAAATTCAAGTTAAATACTGTGAATTGGTAGTTTTTCTGTTTTGTTTGTTTTCTCATGCACTGCTTAATGCAAGTTCCAAATGTAAAGTTTAAAAAGCACAACATCATGGTCTACTGTTCCTATCACAACACATGCATCAGAAAATAAGTTAGTAATATGAAGTATGTTGGGGGTTTTTTTCATTGTACACGTTTGTCCTCCGCTTCACTGGTGGGGATTATTGGTCTTCATTGACTTTTTTTTTTTTTTGCACTTTTCTTCAAATGTCTACTTTGTAAACACTTTGTAAAGATGTACATTTTAGGAAAGTTATTCTTGTATGCTTTACACTGCTTTAATGTTTAGGTCAAGTGTACTGTATTTTTTTTTAACGACCTAGTTGTCATTGCTCAACGCAGCAACAACGTATTGGAGGTAATAAATTTCAGTCTAAACTATGTGGCGCTTTTTGTCCTTATTAAATAAAGGAAATTAGTTACTAGGACAATGACCCCCAAAAAACTAATGCCAAACATTCATGGATATTGGGCTATAGGAACCACTCCTGGGTATATGTCCCCAACCGGACACATTTACCGAGGTGAGGTGGGGGGGGGGGGGAACAATCACAGGGAGAACATGCAAACTCCACACAGGAGTTGAGCTGTTGAAACTTTTGACTGTGAGGCAGACGAGGTAACCACTACCTCACGAGCTGTGTAATGCACACATGTGTAATAATATGTTTTTTTCAAAATGGAACCTGCATGATGAGGCAGGAATTACTAGGTATTTTTAATTAATCAATAAAGACAAAATGTACAAATAATTGAAAATTGAATAAGGAAATACCACTAAATAACGACATAAAACGCAAACAAAAATATATAAAATTGAGCCAAATTCATTCATATGTAATTGTTGCGGGTTTTTTTTAAAAAGCTTTTTGTCACGTGGCATCATAGTGAACATAACCAGCAGGTGACGCACTGCCAAATTACTCCGATGAGTCGCCTCCACCAAGAAGCTCCACGAAGAAGAATGGCGCTGCTGGACGCAAATGCCCGGATGTATTAGGGCGTGCCCTGCTTGGATGCTGCAGCCATTCATATTGCGGCGGGGCGTAACCAGCCTTGAACTAGCATGGACTTCATAGCATGTATCCAATATTCCGAGTACATGAGGCAGAAGCGCTTGAACGGCTCCCGTCAGAACCATAAGTCCCATCACTTGTGTTTAAGAATGTTTTTTTTTTTTCATTCAACGCACCTCAAATACAATTGAAGCGCCACATGTACATTACATAAAACTTCGAGATACACAGATAAAAAAAGAAACAAAAAAAGAAAACTGAACAAGGGGCATTGTTACAATTAAATTAATTAAAATTAAACAAATCAGTCATTCAAAAAAAAAAAAAAGCATGGGCATTTTTCTGATCCATAAACCTTGAAGATTTTGCAGAGACAGGTCTCATTCTTCCAGTTAGCCATATTAGGATTAGTTTTGAAAAAACATTTGTGAATAAACTGCTTACCTATTACAAGAATCATTGACACCAAAGTCAATTTCCCTATTGTTAATTAATGTTCATTCCAAATTGTGTATCTTTCATTGACAGCACAGCAAATCGAATACCCTTGTGTTGCAACCAACATTGAAAATCCTTCCAAAATCTCTGAATTATATTACGAGGGGAAAAAAAATGTTCCAAGTCTTAGTTTCCAATTCCACAAAACACACACATCCCTTTTTCCATTTTGAATTTATGTTTGATATTCCTTAGTTGGGTAAATTTTGTTCAAAAATTTAATTGGACTTTATCTTGAATGGGATCAGAAAAAAATCGATTACATCTTATCTCAATTTCATCTTGTGTTAAAAACCTTTCAGAATATAGTTCCTTTTTTTTGTATATGTGTTTACAGTAAATCAGACTTTTGGGGATTGGTGAAGCACAACAAGTCTTCCAGTAGATGGCAGAAGGTACAAACTTTCACGTTTGTTTTCCTTCCATGTGGACAAAGCAATCAAAATTACTTAGCAGGTTAAAAGGAAAGCTGGTGGAGAATCACACACCCAACAACAAACGACTCTTTGATTCCATGAACTGTATTTATCGCAACAGATTCTGACATGTAATGATTGCACCACTTTATGTACAGCCACCACAATTCACGTAAGCAGACAGTTTTTGACATGAAGTCACTTTTTAGACAGGATAACGACCTGTGGTAAATGCAAATTAATGTAGATGCGGAGTGTTCATGATCAAGAGCCTCAAGGGTCTTAATACAAAAGTGCACAAATTATCTGCAATGATTTTATTTTCCCATCCACAATGAGATGGCTGAGTCTATTTCTTGGCCGTCTGCAGACGCTCGCTCACATTCTCCCAGTTCACGACATTCCAGATGGCCTTCACGTAGTCAGGCCGGACATTTTTGTACTGCAGGTAGTAGGCGTGCTCCCATACGTCAACACCAAGTAGAGGGATGAGGCCTGAGGGTGGTCAGAAGGAGTTTATGAAGCATCTGCTAAAAGAATTGAGGAAAAAACGACCGAGCGTGATGACTGACCTGTGGTCGCTTGCAGAGGATCCTGGTTGGCGCAAGCTGCAATGCTAAGTTTTCCGGCCTGTTTGTCGTAGCCGAGCCAGCCCCAGCCGGAACCTTGAACCGCTACCGAGGCGGCAGACATCCTCTCCTTCATGCTCTGGAAGGAGCCAAAGTCTCGCTTGATGGCCTCCATGAGTTCCCCTGACAAATAATGCACCATGAGCTGACTGTTATTCAGGGTTAGGAGTGATCATCTTTCACCACTAGGGGTCAGCAAAGTCTTATTTTCTATTTCCAAGGCAAGGGTTTAGCAGCCCATTACCAACGATGTAAAATAAATAAAAATACAAAAAATGAAATAAAAATACCATGCCAGTTTCAGTGGGGAAATAAATAAATATATATTTTTTTTAAAATGCAAAAACGCACAGATTTTATTTTTTGAAACTTTCTGCCATATTTTTTAACATCAAAAGTCCATTCCAGTAAGTGTACAAAATAATAAACAAATTAAAAAACAATTACAGTGTTTCTGCCAGTGTGGGGCAAGAAAAAATAAAAGTATTTAAAAAATTTGATTAAAAAAACAAAAAAAGTTGAATTATTTTTTCTCTTCTGGGGATTTTATTTTTTTAATACGTGGCAATTTAGTCTTTTTAGGAAGATACACTAGCCAGCTAATGTTACCTTGTGGCTCACCCCCACCGTTGGGAGAGAGATTAGTCCAAAAGATGGTGTGGTTAATGTGACCTCCTCCGTTGAATTTAAGAGCAGGCTGAAGGGCGACCTGTGCCGTTACGTCGCCTAAAACACACAATGACAAAAAAACATTTTTTTTAAAAAATATTTTTTCCCACGAACATTATCCTGCGCTTTAAATTACAAAAGCTGCAAAAATCAACCTGACAACTTGAACTAATCAGCCATAATTACCTCACAGCTTGTAGTTAATTAGCCTAAACTTGAGTAGTTTGCTACCTTTTGAGAGCGCCTCCTTATACTTCTCCTCTGCCACGTTGAGGTTGTTGACATATGTTGCGTGGTGCTTGCTGTGGTGCAGTTGCATGATCTCGGCGTTGATGTGCGGCTCCAGGGCGCCATAGTCATACGCCAGGTCGGGAAGGGTGTGCTTCTGTCTGCACACCTGGGCGGCTTGACTCAAACTAGCAGCGCACCTGAAACAATTACGGTGGCACGTTAGTCCTCAGTGGGCTGAGTTGGAGTGTACTTTTTGGGGGGGGGGGGGGGGGGGGATATTTTATTTATATAGCCTAGTGTCTAGGTAAGTTCAGTCTACATGCTTGAGTTTTTTTCCCCCCTGAAATATGTTTGACAAACACTGCACTAGTCTACCGTGGTACCCCATATTGTATGTTTATCAATAAATTTGCTCATCGATGTGCTTTTTTAGCTTTAAGTGGCTCGTGATAATTCAAAAGTGACTAAATTACAAGTTAGTGGGTTTCATTTGAAATGAATTGGCACCACGTTATCCAGACGGTTGCACAAATGTTATCTGGACACCAAATTATAAGAGCAATATTTGCCAGTTTTGTGCGTCTTTCAAAATGAGTGCGCCACAAACCAACCGAGCAGCCAGCAAGCGCCCAGTGTGTTAGCATACGCTAGGCTAGCTTTGCATAAGAAGCACAGCAGTGTCGAGATCGTGGCTAATTCACGGAAAGTGCACATTCAGAAACTGGCTGGTGGTTTATGTTGGCTTTACCTGCGTATCTGAGCAACTCTGCAGAGCATGTTGGAGACGACGTTAGAGGGACAGAGGCTGATTCCTTTCTGACTGTTTCCAATGTGACTGCCCTTGAACTGAACTGAACTGGGCAAGTTCAATTTGACAGCAGCGTGAGACCGTACCATTGTCACCACGCAGGGGTGTTCATCAAAAATGGTATGAGCGAAAATTGTATAAATAAACACTTATAGTGTGGATTTTTTTCCCCCACGTATTGCATTTGAAAACCCTGTCATTATATTATATCTACAAAACATTTGTCGTATTTGTATTGTGTATTTTGTCGAATTAATAAAATATATGTATGACGTTTATATTTCTAGTTTTAACTTTCACTAATTTAGTAAGAAGAACTAGAAAAAAAGATCATACATATTTTGTTTGCATTTATAAAATACTATAAAACACTATAATAAAATATTTCCGACGCTTAAAAGAGCACAATCACAAAAACTTCAGCACGTCAGACAGAACGTCAAAGATCGTATATATTAGTAGAAGGAACGTCTCTTCTTCAAAACACAAACACGACTAAAAAAAGAAGGCATTTCTGCAGAACCCAACGATGACCTAGTTTAAAACCTTACTTTGAAACCGAAACCATAGTTTGAAACTCCAATTTGAAAATGTAACCCTCGTTTAAAATCCTAATTTGAAACATTAACCCGAGTTTAAAACCCCACTTTAAAACCATAACTCTCATGTGAAACTCTAATTTGAAACCTTAACCTTATTTTGAAACCATAACCATAGTGTCCTACATTTAAAATCCTAATTTAAAATCTTATTCCCATCTTGAAACCCTAGTTTAATAAAACAAATAATTATTCCCTGAAACCTTACTTTGAACCCCTACTGCTAGTTTAAATCAATGACCCTATAGTTTAAACCCCAATTTGAAACGCTAACCCAAATACATATAGAACGTAACTCTACAGTCGTGGCCAAAAGTTTTGAGAATGACACAAAGTACTGGTTTTCACAAAGTTTGCTGCTTCAGTGTTTTTAGATATTTTTGTTAGATGTTACTATGATATACTAAAGTATAATTACAATCATTTCACAAGTGTCAAAGGCTTTTATTGACAATTAAATGACATTTATGCAAAGTGTCAATATTTGCAGTGTTGATCCTTTTTTTCCAAGACCTCTGCAATTTGCCTTGGCATGCTGTCAATTAACTTCTGGGCTACATCCTGACTGATCGCAGCCCATTCTTGCATAATCAATGCTTGGAGTCAGAATTTGTCGGTTTTGTTTGTCCACCCACCTCTTGAGGATTGACCACAAATCCTCAATGGGATTCAGGTCTGGGGAGTGTCCTGTCCATGGACCCAAAATGTTGATTGCACTTTAGGAAACGGTCCTGGGTTTGCTGGACTTTCTTGGGCCTCTTGAAGCCTTCTTCAAAGCAATTGAACCTCTCTCCTTGAAATTCTTGATGATCCGATAAATGGCAAAAAAGGGACTTAGTAAATAATTTCCATTCCTCTGATCAATAACATTCTGGAGTACATGCAAATTGCCGTAATCCAAAATGGGGCAGCGTATAGATTTTGTGAAAATGTATATTTGTGTCATTCTCAAACCTTTGGCCACGATAGTACATTGAGGTCTGAAGTCACACATTATGACGGTTGTATCCAAAACCCTACCCACTGTCATAAATTGTGACCCTACTTTGAAACCCTACATTTACTGACTGCTGACAGAGGTAAACAGTTTGAGTCGGAATGCTTGGAATCGGTGAAGAACTGTAGAGCAAATAGCAATGTTGAATCGTGGGGAAAAGTATACATTTGTGGTAAATAATAAATAAAAAAATGTAGTGTCTAAAATGGTGAACCGTTCATTTTTGTCCTATGAGTGACGCATCGTGTTAGACCGTTATACTCTTTGTGTGACTCGGCAGCAACTCGTTTGGTCGCTCGCTCGCGGAGCCATTCCGCGTCTGTCCTCCCCTCGCACAAAAATATGACGCCCGCCCGCGCGGAGCACCTCGCCTAAATATAACCTCGCCTTCGACGCCACGCCGTGAAGGAATCGTTCCGAACCGAGAAGCCCGGAGACCACCGCCGCAAACGGGAGGTGGGGGGTGCTGGTAAGTGGCGCGCGAAGGCCTTGTTTTGTGCAGTCCGCTAGTTTGAGGAAAAGGAGCGAAAGGGAGGGAGTCGTTTCCTTCACCGCCATTTTGTGATAACAAGGTGCCTGTAACGGAGGCGAGGTTCCAGTGGCTGCTGCTTTTAAATCGGGTGAATGTTGAAGCCACTCGCCGTGTGTTGACATAGTGCGTGCGTTGGAGCGGCGGGGGCGATACAGTGTGCGGTTAGCGGGCGAGCGTTAACGTTAGCTTGGTATGCATGTCGTGCTAACTGCTAGCTGCTACACTCGCGAGGCTATGTATTAGCCACTAGCTTCATCGTCCTTTTACGTCCTGCTTCAGCATTATGCTCCACGCCAAACGATGCTTTTAAAACGAAACATTTCTAGTCGCAAAACTAGTAGCTACTCTCCATATTTGTAAAGCTGTTGTTTAACTAACTGTGTGCTGCCCCCCCCCCCCTAGAGTTCACAATGACCAACGAGGAGCCTTTGCCCAAAAAGGTGAGCTTATTTTGTCCTAATAAGTCATCTACTACATTAATCTTATTCATGTTGACTGTCATTTATTGTCTTTTCGTCCAGGTTCGCCTCAGTGAATCTGATATGAAGACTTTGACTCGAGAGGAGCTGTGCACACGGTATAATATACACACATTGTACAGTGAACCCGTGTTTATCAAGAGGTTATGTTCCAGACCTACTCATCATCGGATGAAAATCCGTGATATAGAAAGGATTCATGTAAAAATAATAGCCCCACTCACACACACATGTTTTGAACCTGGCTGAACATCCATCCATTTTACGAATTAAACCAAAATTGACATTGCAGCGTAGTAGAATGCAATCATCCAGATAAGTTCAGTGCTAAAGTGCAGGTCACGTTTAATGAAACAAAAAGTGATGAAACTACGGATTGCTTTGCATTATTGTAATCTAATACATGACTTCCTAATTTATGTTTACATAACATTATTTAGTTTAAAATACTACAGTGTAAACAAAATGGTCGGACCCACAATATGGCAGGAGTTCACTGTAAAACATCTCTGGTGTGGTGAGATTTGCTCTTGTTGGTTCAACCAGCTCAATGTCACGTGTCTTCTGTTGTTAGGTGGAAACAGCACGAGTCATATATGCAGGTCCTGGAGGCCAAATATGCAGAGCTTTGTTGTAAGTATATGGCCAACATACGTGCGTTGTATATGGCCGAGAATTCTTTGCCTGATGCCTTGGCTTTCTTCTCTTGGACCGCCAGCCAATGATGTGACAGGCCTGAAGGAATCTGAGGAGAAGCTCAAGCATCAGCAGCAGGACTCTGCCCGCCGGGAGAACATCTTGGTGATGCGGCTTGCCACCAAGGAGCAGGAGTGCACAGTATGTACATCTTTCTGTCCTCGTCAATGGAAATGGGGCATCGAGTAGACATTATATGCATTACAAATAGACTACATAAGGGTTAGAGGTGGTAACTTGTGTTTATAGTTTGTGGCTATCTTTGTGCTGTCAACATGCTACACGTAATATGGAGATGAAAGCATGAACAATTACTATTTCTCCAAAGTTCCTACACCAACTGATTTCATTTGTACTTTATTAGCCGGCCAATTATTTGCCTTCAGCCTTTTATTTTATTTATTTTTTTAACGAAGAGAGAGAAAACATCGCACAAGAGGAACCGTCTCCTTTGCGGCTCAGTAACGCTGTTGTCCCTCCCCGCAGACGCACATCCAGTACCTGAAGCAAGCCCAGCAGCCCAGCGCGGCCCAACTGCGCTCGTCCATGGTGGACCCGGCCATCAACTTGTTTTTCCTCAAAATGAAGGCTGAACTGGAACAGACTAAAGACAAACTGGAGCAGGCCCAAAATGAACTGAGTGCCTGGAAATTTACACCTGATAGGTAACGACAATCAAAATAACACCTCCCTCCTCAACCACCACCTTCCCAATAGAAGTCAAGACTTCTGCACGCCCCCACCACCCTCACTCTCACTGCAGGAGCCATGGTGGGGGGAAAAGCTGACTAAAAACCTGTCAAACTACCAAAAGAAAAGAAAAAACAACAACTTTGTTTTGATCTGCACTGTGGCAGCTGCACGTCATTAATTTTATTTAAAAAAGAAAAAGACAGTCTGGTCAGGTGACACTTGTGTCCCCATCCCCCCCCCCCCCCCCCCCCCCACCGCCGTCAAAAGGGCCTGAAGGAGTCCGGACTGTTCCTGAAGACTGTTTACCGCACGGACATGCTCCCCCCTCCCCCCCTTGCCCGCCGCCTCCTCTGCTCAAAGCAGACAGTTGACAGCTAAAATCGGGGGCGGCTAGCCGAGAAAGCACAATTGGAAGCTTTTAAAGACGATTGTTGTAAACCTGAGACTTGTGGGACAGTCTAGATACCGCGCAGTTGCAGCGGCAGAAGGTTAAAGTAAGACTAGAACTGTGGGCGGAGCCACGTCCTCGCCCGCTATGTACTTTTTGGGCCGAGGTGCGCCCCCCTCCCCTCCCCTGCCCCCCTGCTCATGGTAGGGTGTTTCCATGTTTTCTGTTTAATTTTGTGACTTGTTTTCTTCTCATCGGCCTCATTCGTGTGTATTGCGCCGAGCGTCGTGTCTGGGGAAACACGCCGCTCGGCGTGCACGCGCGAGTCCTCTGCACGCTGTCAATGCAAATGTTGAAGGTGATGACCATGTACCGCTTGTATTTCTGTGTTTTGATCTCGCGGCCATTTTGTGTCTCTCCCCGAATTTTAACGTTCTCATTCGGTGACATTAGCTACGGTGCCGCTAGGGTTCAAAACGCCACTTGCTCTGAACACCAAGAGCACTTAAAGGGCAAGTCGACCCGAAACATTTCTTTACAATATGTTGTCCACTAGTCTAAACATGCCATTTTCATTAATATCGTGTTTGTGGAATATGAATTAAGTAGCAAAATCCACCGGGTTTTTATTCATCTCAGCGTGCGGCCATTTTTGCCACCCGCTGTTGACTGGAAATGACATCACAGTTACTCACGGCTCAGCTTGTGAATGTCACATGACCAAACTGTAAAAACATGTGAGCCGTGATTGGTCGTTAACTGACCCACTGTGATGTCATTTACCGTCAACAGCAAGTGGCAAAATGGCCGCTCCCCTGAGAAGGATAAAAGCTGGTGGGTTTTGCTGATTAACTCATATTCCTCAAATGCTATATTAATCAGTGCTATGTTGAGACTAGCGCGGCACATACAACAAACTGTAAAAAAAAAAAAAAAAAAAAATTAATTAACTGCCTCTTTTAAGTGATGTAACAACTCTAAGTTGCTATGAAAGCGTGACGGTAACATCCATTGTTTTCAATTCAAACGCTGGTTGTCTGCTATTACGACAACTAATGCATTTAGGGCCAGTTAATTGAGTGTCTTCAATGTCTGTGGTGCAAGTTTAGCATTTGTTATTGTACACGCAACAGGACTCTTTAGCTTTGTTGGCTTTTTGACTGTTTGTGCTGTTTCGTGTTCAAAGCCGCGACCTCACAAAGCCGCCACTCAGTAATCGGGTTTGATTTTTGGGGGGAATATGTGGACAATTTCACAGGGCCAGATTGCAACATGCTCATGTTGAAGACGTAATGTATTGAGGTGACTTCCATTTCATCACATTTCATCCAAGTGTCTCTGGTAATACTGAGAGTCTTTCCAATACATGAAAAAGTGCTTTCTAACTGACTCGTTTCTATGTCGACATTTGATTGTAGCAAGTCCAGTGATGGTGCCGCCGTCTCTTGGATGTCTCCGCCTCGCCATGTTTTTGTCTCCTGGTTCATCACGTGATGTCAGCCTTGTCTCCCTTGCAGCCAGACGGGGAAGAAGCTGATGGCCAAGTGTCGGATGCTGATCCAGGAAAACCAGGAGCTGGGGAAGCAGCAGTCCCAGGGGCGAATCGCCCAGCTGGAGGCGGAGCTGGCGCTGCAGAAGAAGTACAGCGAGGAGCTGAAGAGCAGCCAAGATGGTGAGAGCGTGACGTCAGCGGGGTTTTTTTTTTTTTTTTTTTAAGGCGCGGTGCTCGTCGTCGTCCTTAACTGTTACGTTGTGATGCCGGTTGCCCTTTTAGAGCTGAATGATTTCATCATCCAGCTGGATGAGGAGGTGGAGGGCATGCAGAGCACCATCCTGGTCCTGCAGCAGCAACTCAAGGACACCCGGCAGCAGGTCAGCCAGCCTCCTCAGGGGGCGTCGGCGGGGCCCAGCAGGACGTCGCCGGGCGCCGAGCCGGCCGCCCAGCCCAAGCAGGCCGCCGCCTCCTCGGGCAAAGACTTCGGGAGGGTGTCCAACGGGCCCAGCAAGGCGGTGACCCAGTCCCAGAAAGGCACCGGCGCTCCCGGCCTGTACCGGGAGGTCAGCAGCACCGACGAAGACGGCGCCATGTCGCCCATGGCGTCCAGCCCCGGAGAAGCCGAGACCAAACTGTCCAACCACTCGGAGGAGGTGTCGGGGAGCCAGGGCGGCGGCAGCCGGGCCGGGGCGCCCGCCACTTTGAGCGCAGGGTACGAGAGCGTGGACTCTCCGACGGGCAGCGAGACCTCATTGACTCAGCACTCGAACGACACGGACTCCACCACCGACCCCCACGAGGACAAGGCTGCTGCCCAGGTCACCAAGGGCACCAGGACTTCACGGCACGCTCAAAACGGCCTGGACTCCACCACAAGCGACGGCGCCGTTTTGTAATGTACCCTTAAAAAAAAATGTATGGTCTTTTCTTTTTCTTTTTATACAGAACAGATGACAAATGCATAGTGTGTAACACAGCACTGCTGTCGGATATTTTGTTTTCGTGCCCTTCCCCTTTTACTTCTTGTGAAACACATTTGGGAGTATGGGAAATGGTTAATGTTAGACACAATTGAGTGGATGTTTGATTTAAAACAAAACAACACTAGTACATTTCATTCTGCTGTTGATTTGAGTTTGTCACTCGCATCCGCTGTTGTAACTCGTCAAGTTCAAGAATTTTGCGGCATAAACATCTCACTTAGCTATTGACCTGTGTTCATATTTTTTAGTTCAATTTTAAATTTTCATTTTAAAAAAAAATAAGTGCAAAAGATTCTGTGAGTAGTTTCTAAGAGATGTTCATATTCTGACTTCAGTCCTTTTCATGTACTGACCAAATACCAATAAAGAATTTTAATACTAAGGAAAAGCCAGTTATTGCTTTTGATCAATATATTAACATGAAACCTGTTACAGTAATCACTTAAAAAAACACCAAAAAAAACAGGGTAAACATGATCAGATAATTATATAATTAGTTGTTTTTGGGTCTCAGCATTTAATCCACATTATCGTTCCAAAGTAATGTAGTTTGCAATATTTTATAACAAAAAAAAAACCCAATAAGAATGTGTTTGGGTCTATAACGAGAGTTCTACCGCCTCCACTACACAAGGTGGCGCTATCGTGCCTTTCCACTCAAGTAACAGCGGCGATGTCAAACAAAACAGGATCTGCCGCAGTTTGCACACAACAGGACAGTCCAGTTCTGTCATAGCAAGAAGCAGCAGACTGGAGCCAACGCAACATGAATAAAGATCCTGTTGTCATCGTCTCTGCTGCACGGACACCAATTGGTAAAGTACACACACTTTTCACACTAGTTTCATTCATTTAAAAGCGTTTTACTTCCTCCATTTGAAGCATTTTTCTGATTGAATTGAGCAACCGTGACTTGTCCTTTCGAATTATTCTTCTGGAAACTGGCGCAAAATATGGTGTAAAAAGTATAAAATTGTGCCAAATTATTGTAAATACGGTATTTTTATCGAGTGGAATTGTTTTGTTTTGTTGTTGTTGTTGTTTTGGGGAAGGCGGGGTAGATATTTTTTTTATTTAACAAATTGAAATCAAAAGCCAAATATGGCAAACATGAAGCAAACAATAACCATCATCACAGTACACAACAATCTTGCAGCTGAATAGAAAGTCCAATCAATAAGTAATTTCGTGACGTTCGATCACGCTGTGTTTCTATTGGCTGCACTCGAGTGTCCGGTCTGGGTCGAAGGCTGTGATTGGTCGATTAGTAATAGGGCCACGGAATGACACTCATATGATTGGTTACTGGCAACATGGGGAGCACATTGGACCAGGATGTGTATCATGTCAAACTTTACCGAGTAGTTGATAACGACTTCATTTTGTGAAACAAAAAAACATAGCTATCATTATTATTTATTGATGTTGTTGTTAATATTATACTAATCACATTATGTGAAATATACGCAGTCTTTTTTTGTTTTATGTATCACTGTTTCTGAAAAATAATGCAAACAAATATAACGTTACTGTTGTTTGAATAAAGTTATCTCATTCTTGAATTAAAAGAAAATCAATATATTTTTAAGATTTACTTGGCATTTGCTCTGTCCTCGTACAAATCAGAATACATTTCCAGTGAGATATGTTGAATTATTGGATGTTCCCTCCTCCACGAAGGGTCCTTGAACGGGTCTCTGTCCACGGTGCCCTTGCATGATCTGTGTTCGGTGGTGATTAAGGATGTCCTGAAGCGGGCTGCAGTGAAGCCGGAAGACGTGTCAGAGGTCATCATGGGACACGTCCTGACGGCAGGTACCACCATGAATAAAACTGGCAACGTGAACGTGCAGCCGCTAATGTTTTGTTTGTTCTTGTGTCTCGTAGGACACGGGCAGAACCCGGCGCGTCAGGCCAGTGTCGCGGCAGGCATCCCCTACTCGGTCCCAGCGTGGAGCTGCCAGATGGTGTGCGGTTCTGGGCTGAAAGCCGTGTGTCTGGGGGCTCAGTCCATCCAAACTGGGGAGTCCACCGTGGTGGTGGCAGGAGGCATGGAGAGTATGAGCAGGGTGAGGATTACAGGAGCTGATGAAAAACTACGCACATTTAATATTAACATAAAATAATGTTAAATGCATCAAAATGTGAAACGGTGAAGGAAATGTGTGACATGACGTGAATTGTTTTCCCCTTTTCAGGCTCCTCACACGCTGCACATGCGGATGGGGTTGAAAATGGGCGACGCCTCCCAGCAGGACTCCATGGTGGCTGATGGTTTGACCGACGCCTTTCACAGCTACCATATGGGCATCACAGGTCTGGTGGTGTTAAAAAAAAAAAAAAACACCCCCCCCTCCTCCTACAATCTATGTGTGTGTTTTCTCCCTCAGCGGAGAATGTGGCCGAACAGTGGGGCGTCAGTCGTGAGGCGCAGGATGTGTTCGCCGTCCGTTCGCAGAACAAGGTGGAAGCGGCGCAGAAAGCGGGATACTTCCTTCAGGAGATCGTCCCAGTTGTGATTCCATCCAGGAAAGGCATGTAGCCAATGGATTATTTGATTGGATAATCGGCTAATATTAGCTCATCTAAAATAAGAAACAATTGGCCAATTTTCCCCCCATTAATTTTAATGTTGTTGGTGTTTTTACATACATTAACATATTACAACATGAGACACAAATAGACTTACACCCCAAAAAAGTAAAAAAAAAACCCTGCTGATTTATTATTATTATTATTTGAATTTTTTCATATTTACACTTTACACCATGAGCCAAAAATAAATACATTCAAACATCATATAGAAGAAGGTCAAACATTCATTTGGGTACAGTATTGTCTACTTTTTCAAGAAATACTTCATTAAAAAACAAAAAACAAAATTAACAATTTTTTGGGGGAAAAAATAAAAACTAAGAAACCTGCGCTAAAAACTATAAATAACGAGCTGAAAAAAAACCCCCACAAGTCTAAACAAAATAAAAACTAACTACAATGAAGAATCCAAAACTATTATAAGCTTGCTGTACATACAGTATGTACATTATGTCATATGAGAAACCCGAAGTAGACGCCATTGTAATGTTCCTGGCGTTTTTCCCCCTCACTTCTACAGGTGCGGTGGAAGTGAAGGCCGACGAGTTCCCTCGTCACGGCAGCCATCTCGAGAGCATGTCCAAGCTCAGGCCGTGCTTCGTTAAAGGCGGTACCGTCACCGCCGGCAACGCCTCAGGTGAGCGTCACATTGCACAAATGAACACTTGAACGGGATGTTTACAAACCTTCTCACGCCGTAGGTATAAACGACGGCGCCGCCGCCGCCGTGCTCATGAGCCAATCGGAAGCCTCCAGGCGGGGCCTCCAGGCCATGGCCAAGATCGTGTCGTGGGCTCAAGCCGGGCTCGACCCGTCCGTTATGGGCACTGGGCCCATACCTGCCATCAGGAAAGCGGTGAGGATTTTGACTAGTAATTTTCACAGCAGATTTGGACGCTTGCAGTGTAATTTCAGCATATCGCAAGATTATTACAGTTAATGAAAATATATTTTTTTAGAATTGATGAAAATAACTAATTTTTGTTAATGAAATAAACTAAAATATTTTAACATGTTTAGAGAACTAAGTATAACAGTGGCCTCTTTTTTTCAAAATATTTTAATTGTTTGGGCCACGTATATTAAAAAATAATAATTCACAGGGGGGTAATATTCCAATTTTTTCTATAAATATTGCCCCCACCCGCTAAAATAAATATATTTAAACGTGGCCCTAATACACCGTCGTTAATTTCAGACTGCTGAATCAGAAAATAATTTTTGGGAATTGGCTGACATTTAAGTAAATATTTTTGACAATTGATTAATCAGGGCATAATTATATTTTGGCATTGCAATTTACATTATTATTAAAATAAAAATAAAAAAACTAAAACCATCAAAAACACAACTAAAATGAAACATAAAAAAAACCAGAATTTAAAAACAAAAGTCAAATAAAAACAGTTATGGAAAAATCCCAAACTATTATAACCCTGACTTAGTGTTAAATGTTTTTCTATTATAGGTTGAGAAGGCAGGGTGGCAACTGGACCAGGTCGATCTCTTCGAGATCAACGAGGCCTTCGCCGCACAGTCCATCGCCGTTGTTAAAGAACTTGGACTGAAAGAAGAAAAGGTACCATTTAAAAAAAAAAAAAAAAAAAAAACTTAAATGTGACCATGAAACACATTTTCCACTCCAGGTGAACGTAAACGGTGGCGCCATCTCACTGGGTCATCCCATCGGGATGTCAGGCTGCAGGGTTCTGGTGACGCTGCTGCACGCGCTCCAGAGGACAGGAGGGAGGACGGGCGTGGCGTCCCTGTGCATCGGAGGTGGGATGGGCATCGCCATGTGTGTGGAGCGGCTCTGATGATCAGTGGAATATCTGCTTAATGCTGGTAAATTTGGAGCTCAGTGTACAGTAGGATGTCAGATATTTACTTTATATATTTGCTCCTTGCTAATAATAAACACCTGCCGTAGTCCAAATAAACATCCCTAGATGAGGAAATATACAAGATGAAAACTACTACTGTAATTACTAACGCTGAAAAGTGTTATGTTCTCTGTAAGATTGGTGTCACTCTCACTGCTCTTCAAACTCACATTCCAAATTAAATGTTCTGTCACACGAAAGGACCCTAGACAAACCCTAATGTGCCATAAGGTCATGAATGCTTGCCTTGAACAGCCACTTGTAAAATAAATAAATACAAATATTGTTGTACTTAGCAATAAATCAGAGCCATAAGACCACTTTTTTTTTTTTTTTTAAACCAACGCTTTTTTCTGCACAAGCAGACCAACCACAAATGATGAACTTGAATCAACAGTCATCTTACATCCATTGGAACTTTATTAAGTGTCCGAAACAAAAGAGCAAATCACTTACAGTCAAAGAGGGTGAGGAGCGGGAACTCAGTAAACAGGCAAAGTGCAAAGCCTACATACACTTGGAGCGACAACGTCAACTTAACCATCCAGCGAGCCGGAGCGCACGGCATCCTGGTACGACTGGCCCCCCTCCTTGGGCTCGGGGAAGAGCTTGATGAGGTCGTCGATGCGCAGGATGGTGATGGCCGCCTCCGTGGCGAATTTCAGGCTCTTGGTCTTCACCATGGTGGGCTCGTAGACGCCTGCCTGCCGGTTGTCCCGGGGCTTGCCGTTCACCAGGTCCAGACCGATCCTGATGCAAACAAACATCGCCACCCACTGGTTAATTGCTGCATTGCCATCCAAATATCTGTTGCTAAAAACCATATCGAAGTGACATTGCCCATAGTGTTTTGCATTGTGTTAGCATTAAGCTAGTAGCCTTTTATAACACTCACCACTTGAGATTCTTGCGTTCGGGATTGACCTGAGCCTCGTTGTGGAAAGCCCTCAGCTTGGCCACCAGGTCCGTCGAGTCCTGCGCCGCGTTAACAGCCAGCGTCTTGGGGATGACGAGCAGCGAGCGAGCAAACTCTGCGATGGCCAACTGCTCTCTGGAACCCTGAGCAAACGTCACACAGGAAAACGGTCACATTCACTGATGAGTTGCGTCGACATGGCGGCCGCATAAAAGCGGAACTTTCCTTACCATGCTGGTGGCGTAATTCTCCAGATAGATTGACAGCGCCGCCTCTACGGCGCCGCCCCCCGGGACCACCGACTTGGACTCCAGCACCCTCTTCACCACGCAGAGCGCGTCGTGCAGGGAGCGCTCCATTTCGTCGCACATGAAATCGTTGGCCCCGCGTAGAATAATGGAGGCCGCCGTGCGCGCTTTGGTGCTAAGAGTTGGGAGACGACAATCATGAATGATGAATTCATGAATTTGTTTGGTCCACAATAATAAAGTTATGAATCACAGGCAGAACTTTCGATACGGCAAAAATCAGGCCCTATCATACAGAACAAACGACTTTTGGGCATTTGTTTACTTCTTGACAAGGATGAGCTCGTCGTCACAGATGCGTTCTTGCACGACCTCCTCGGCTTGACCCAACATGGTGGCCTCAAATGTCTCCTCGCCCTCCAAATTGGTCAGAGACGGGCAAATGGTGGCTGACAAAAGGGACACAAAAATATTTTAAATAAAATCAAGGTCACATGTATAAAAGCCAAGCTGGCTTGTGGCCTTACCACCGGCGGCCTTGGCGATGCGTTTGAGGTCCCGCTTGAGGACTCTCCTCACAGCCATGGCGCCCACGTCCACGAAGTACTTGAGGCACATGTCGTCGATGCCGCCGGTGGTCAGAACCACGTTGGCTCCGGACGCCAGAATCTTCTGGATCCTCTCCTTAGTGATGTCAGACTCCCTGCGACACAGTTTCATGCTCGTGTTGGTGGTTTAGTCTTGGTTGCCAAATGTGATTGTTTCATTTTAAGATGTTAGAAAAGCTTTTTATTTCATCGCAACGCACTGTTTACAAGGAAAATTTATACTCTTTTTAATGGTCTCAACATGAGCGAAAACTCATGAAACTTTGCAAACGTTGCAAGGCCTGACAAAAACAATTCAAGTTCTAATTTTCCTTGTTGTACGGTCCGCCATTATTTTTTTCTTTTCAACACAGGTCTCGGTCAGTTTTGGTTTTAATCTTAGACTTTGTGTGTATGCGTTTATGCTGTTTAACCTTTGTCGGATTTGGTCCAGCTTCTCCGGATCGTTGATGACAACTTGGACGCCCATTTTCATCTTGGTCTTCTGCAGGCTGAAGTCCAGACAGGCAATTTTGGCGTTGACAACTCGCTTGGTCATTCCTGCGGACATCAAGACACTTAGTTTCATTTTATAGAATCAGGACAAGCACATCTTGTATTTTTGTGTCTGGTCAGGAGAGAGTTGTCAAAGGCTACAATCCCGCCTTGACCATATTCTCCCCAAATCCAGGTTGCTGTATCCCACGCGTATCACTGCCTACGTCATGGCAAAAGACACGGCAGCAAACAAAATGGGAACGAGCTTGATATTGGTGGAGCGACGCACCTTGCGAGCCGACGGTGCAGTTGAGCGCGTAGCCGTTGACGAGGAAGCTCTCCTTCTGGCTGCGACCGTGCGCCTTCAGCACGTTGACGGAGTTGATGGGGTATTTGGCCATCCCCTTGGCGTCCACGAACTTCACAGCCAGGGTGGCGTCCACCACCATGTTGGCGAAGAAGTCGGCATCACTGCGGACTCGCGGTTAAGGCGGCAACGGCGCAGAGACTGGCATTTGCTTTGGCGACGTCTCCAAGCGGAAAGGATACACCCCGATGATTTTGGAGGACATGGATGTCTTGGCGGCATTGATCAGGCACTCCCTGCCCAGGTCGTCGGTTCCGATGGTGAGATTCTCATTGATGTAGCGCACCGCCTCCCTGAAGCAAGTCAAATTCCGTCATGCCATCGAGTGGGCAACAAATGACCAACCTTTTTCGGGGACAACAGCTCACTTGCAAGCCAGACTATATCCGCTGATGACAGACGTGGGGTGAATCTTCTGCTTGACCAGTTCATCGGCACTCTTCAACAACTCCGCAGCGAGGATCACCTAGCGTGGCGTTTCAGAACTGACTTAGTCGTTTTTTGCAGTCTATATGCAAATTCATACTATTAAATATCAAGTAATAAAAAGCCATGGTTAATATTTTATTTGTAACATTTCAAAAATCGGCTGTTCCATCTTTTCATTAGAGGCAGCGGAAGTGAGGCCGCATAACCTCTTCAGACATAGATGGGAGTTTCTCTCTCCTGTTAGCATAGCCACACGCCTGTTGCAGTAAGCAGACGTGTGGTACTAGGAACAGGACACCACTCGGACCGGCGATATTTTCACTCACCACGGACGTGGTCCCATCCCCGACCTCCCTGTCCTGCAGTTCAGCCAGTTCACACAGGACCTTGGCGGCCGGGTGCTCCACTTCCAGGAGCTTCAAGATAGTTGCTCCGTCGTTGGTGATGGTCACGTCCTACAGATACATTAGAACAAAATGAATGAATATGTCATACACTTAAAAAAAAATTAAATAAGTAAGAATGCGATCAAGCTAACTTACCCCAATGTCGTCCACCAACATCTTGTCAAGGCCCACTGGTCCAAGGGAGCTCTTGACAATGTTAGCGATGGATGACGCAGCCATGACTAAAATGAGAGACAAAATGCTATGCTAATGCTACACTTTCTATTTTTTAAGTATTTTTTTTCAACTAAGGAATCCAAAGGATAGCAAATTTGACGAAGGCGCAACATGGACAATGTATTTTTATTAATATTATTCTGTCATTTTATTGGGTGAGGAAACACTGAAGCAACCACACCTTCAGACATGACAAAGTTCTTCTTTCCCATTAGCATAGCCATCCATTCATGGTTTAGAGTGGAGGGTACTTACATAGGATTGCAATAAATTATAATGCATCGATAAGAATATGAGCAGTTACGGTGCAGGTATGACTTTGTAAGGCACACAACTGAGCATGACAGCGACTTTTGTGCTAACGTTAGCATATAGCTCCGCACGTGCTACACACGAAGCAAAAGGGCAGCCATTGCGGAGTACAAGAAACACAAATAAGATATCTTTATATGTCGGGAAGTTAAGCACGACGACTCACCATTTTGAGTGCGAACGGACTCGCCACTTGTTCGCTGGCCGAGCACGTTTAACGGACCTTCCAGCAGCGACATTTTGGACCACCACACTACCAAGAAGAAAGAAAGCGGCGACGCAATGCATTATGGGTAAGCCGGCCTTGATGCTTGTCAGAAACTTCGAGAAAAAATAATAATAATAAATTTCCCTTCAATGTTTGAATCGTGTCAATTTAGCAAGCTAATTACAAATGTATATTACACACACACACACACATATATATATATATATGTTAAATAAATGTAAATAAACGGCATTAATGAGTGTTACGGATTACTTTGTAAAAACTACATATCCCAAAAACATAAGAGGGTCGAGCTGCAGGCGGCCTCGCGGCGTCAAAAGTTTATTTAATTATTTATTTATATTTTTTTTAGCGTTGTCAAAACAACCTGTCAAGGACGCAATTTTCCTAAATTGAAATTAAACGTTCTCGCGTACGCATCCGGTTAAGCAAAAACGCCTTCCGTTCACTGTTTGAAAGTTGTAATATGTAACTAGAACTAGTTTACTGCCTAGTACTGTTGTGTGGAGACGAAACGTTCGAGTGCGTACAGTATTTAAAAAAAAAAATCAACTGCCGTTTATATGTGTATGTATGCATACACGACCTGTTAGGATTTTTATAACACTTTAGTTTGTTTATTGTTACTCGCGAGGTCATTGGAAGCTCGCATGCTAATATGTCAACAAAGGTGGGTAGCTAGGCAGCGAGCACGCCCACAAGTAGCACCCAGCTGTCAATCAAAAGTCAATCAAGGAAAGCGCTTGACTTGAATGCTGTTTGGCGTGTTCTTCTCCACACAGAAGCTGATGTCCGCAATGAAAGAGTGATGGCTTCACATGCTACATCGTGCACAACGCCTGACCAACATCTTCTACAAGGTACATGGAAAACGACTGGTTAATTGATTTCTGTTTTAGCTTGGTTTTCTTGTTTGTTGTCCAGAATGGCTAAGGAAGGAAAAGTCTGCCGGAAGTTGTCACCGAGAGCATTTCTCATACTGACCACGAGATGGCGACACCGTGGCGAAGAAAACAAGTAGTCATAAATAAAAAATACTGAAAATTAACAAATGAAAATTAGACATTGCTTTTGAGATGTGGTTCAGCAGCTTTGTTAAAAAAAAAAACAACAACAGGTAAACAAAAAAACAAAAAAAGACTTGAAATAGGCCTGGCCAGAAAATTATGGTTCCCCGAGAAAAGATAATTTGACCATCGGGACATGTTCAACCAAAATGTGTCAATTAGCTTCACAGAATTTGTAAGCGGTCAGTTGGGCAACATGTTCTGGCATATATTCTCCAGTACACCACTTTAACTTTGGTTAATGACTGCATGCTTTGGGTTTGACTTAAAAGTTTGCAGCATGTCAGAAAATGGGTAAAACATTGATGTTCTATTTAGCGAGGTAATTGGGAGAAAAAAAATTAAAAGCAATGTCTGATTTTCGTTGGTTAATTATTATTATTATTATACTCATTAAAAGATGGGTACTAGCATTTTTTGTGTGAAGTTACTGTTTATGGAATTTTGGCTGGAGATGTAACCTGGCCAAAGCTGATGAACATCTTTACTAGCTAAAAATGCATGAAGACCTTCTTGCTGTTCTTCATTCAACAAGGAAACCGTGAGTAATTCTGCGAGAACAGAATTGCAGCATTTGTCCATATTTGGTTTGTTTGTTTTTCCACTTCTTGTTTTTGTCACATCCTGCCCTCTAATACAATCTTGTTTTGTGATTGGTCCGAACCACCACTGGTTCAAATGGGTCAAAATCAGCAGGCAAAATGGATTCTCTGGGTTTTTGAACACTTAAATCCCGCAAGAATTCAGCTTTCAGGAAATGTTAGGATCATACAAAAGACAATATCGTTTTTTAGATGCCACACTGTCGCCATCTTCTAGCCAGTATGAGAAATGCTGTCGGTGAAAACTTCCGGAATCCATCCGTCCATTCAGAACCACTTATCCCTCACAAGGGTCGCGGGGCAGCTGGAATCCGAAACAAAAATGCAAGCCGTTTTACCATATGTGTCTTGTACTATATCCTTTACGTTTTTGAAAATAAAAATTGAAAATAAAACCGTTATTAGGCTTTTACTCGTTCTAGACAACAAACGAGAAAATCAAACTGTATTTCAGTTTTAGTATTTCTATTTCAAAATTATCCCAATGACCAAAATGGAAGCCCATTTCCGCCAGTAAAAAGAAAAGAAAAAATATATTATTATTATTAATATTTTTATAACTGTCAGAGGCTTGTGGGGGAAAAAAAGTTTAGTTTAGTTTCTTTCCATCGTTGGATCATTTCCGCCATTGGGAAAAATAAGTATTATATAATAATATATTATATAATTAATAATATAAAATATATATTAATTATTCCTTGGGCTTGTGCTTTGCCTTTCTTGGTTTGCGACGTCATCTTCAGTAGACTTCTCAATAAAATGAGTGTCCCCTCATTTCCCCCAAATATTCCTATTACCTCTTCCAATCTCGCTACCCTGGCGACATGAGATGAAAAAATAAGATCAAAACATGGTTTTTAATTTTTAATAATCTTTTTTTTTTATCGTGAGTTAACTAGTGAATTCATGCAATTAATTATAATTAAAAAGTTGAATCACCTTACGCACCTAATTTTAATAATCTTTTCTAGTATTTAAAAAATAAAAGATTATTAAAAATTAGGGGCATCAGGCGATTGAAATTTGTCATTGTAATTAATCGCATGACTTCACTAGTTAACTCACGATTTTATATCTGTTCTAAATATACAATAAAGAAAATTCTAGGTTTTCATACTCATGTTAACAAAAGTGGAAAAAAACTAATAAAAAATAGTTAAAATGAATTTTTGACGTATAGGCGTCAAGGGCAGTGAATGAGTTAAGGTGTTTTCATGTATAACAACCTGTTGTCAATGTTTGCTAAAAATGCTTTCCATTTGTCATGTCAGCTTTTCTGTACAATAAATTGTTGAACTTGAATGGGAGTCTTTGTGTTTTATGAGTCAACGTGCCCTCAACTCATTGCAAGCAAACTATTTTTAAGGCTTGAGGTGTGAGTTGCACAGTCGTCACTACTGTGGACACGAGTGTCATGTTACTATTCCTGTTGGTCTCCACATGACTCCAAACTGCATCAGTTGTCAAATTCATGTAGCTTCGGCTGATGTGAGCTCGAAGGGAACAGTGACAGACATGTCCATTGGAGTGACTGATGTGCAACTCTCACCTCAAAACTTAAAAGTGCCTTGACAAAAAAACGATCTACTGCTATGACCGCCCCTAACTCCGCCCAATTCGGACTCCACCAATCACAATGTAGCCCAATTTGCATAACCAATCAGATCACACTAATTTGCATAACAACGCTAATTTCCCACTATCTGACCAATCACAGGCCTTTAAATTTGCATAACCACGCCCACTTTTAAGCACATCCAATCACCGTGCTTCTCATTTGCATAGATATGTCCACATACCGACCAATCACAGCTTTCTACCAGTGCCCACAGCGAATCAATCATTATTCCATCCTCATCACAGCCATTTTCATTTTATTTTATGAAAAAAAGAATTTAGGGTGGGTTAGGGGTCTTTTTGGGGGTCGGGGAGAAATTTAGAAAAAAAAAAAAGTTTAAAAAAAAACCTAGAATTTTAAAAAAAAGTTTTTATATACATTTGTTTGTTTTTTGTGATGTGCTTGAGAAAGACAATTTGAGAGTTGAAGTGTTCTTTGTAATAGAGCTTTATTTCTTTTGCAGAGTAAACATTAAATCACAAAGCAAACAAGCATTACAAGTTGGATGACAGACTGCTCGTCCCTGCGTGGTCGGCCAGGAAGGAATGCGTGAACCTAAGAAAAAAAAAAAAAAAGACAAGTCAAAAATGTTACATCAACTTTTACGGACAGATGTTTTTGGCATGAACCCTACCAAGAAATTGTTTTCTACAAACAGTCTCTGTTCACGCCGCTGATCGAGTGCCATCATCTTCCACTTCTCAGGCTGCCACAAAGTCTGTACCTTGTAAATGTGGAAGCAACTAGAAAACCAAAAGTGTTGCTGGCTTGCGTTTGTAGTTTGACTTTTGGCTGCGAGCAGGTACCGTCGTCCTCCGCACTGGACACGAGCCGTCGTCATTCAACTTGACAATTGAAACGCGCGAGCTGAAATTAAAATGTGCCTTCTCTTACCAGCCGAGTGCTCAACCTGTCGAAGCAGCAGGTCAAGCATGTTGGCGTCGCCTGGAACGGACTGCTGCAGAAACTTCCAAAAAAAACAAGGAACCAGTCAAGATGCCATTTCACATGTTTATTTGCACGTCTTAAGCTTGAAAATGCAGACAGCTTTGGAGCACCAGCTTAAAGTTGATTTAGAAGTTGTCTCTTTTTGTCCAGCACAAGTGGAAGGTCCTTGTTCCGGAAACCCAGACGGACAGCACTTTTGCTGGAAGCTGCGCTGCATGCAGAGTCAAAAGGAAAAGCAGGTGAGTGCGTTTGGTGCCACTTTAAAGTTAAACATAATTTGGCTGTTTGTCTTCATTACACGAGACAATACGTACGTCACTTGTTCCGCATGCGTAGTCGCCCCCGCCACATTCTCGTACACGCCTCCTTAAATCGCTTGTTCCCGAGTTGCTGCTGTCAATCACAGCCAGACCACGCCCAACCCTCTTCCCATTCGCAACCCAACTGTCCTCCAGGCAACACCGCCTTTGAGCGCCGATTTCAAATCTTAGCGAGTTCTCCTTTAAATTGGGAACATGCCAAGTTTGTTTGGAGCTTACGTCATCTGTCAGTATTCATGTTGGACACAAGTTGATCATGACGTCACGTTTCTTGATGGCCTGCACTCGATCCACCTAGAATTTAAAAAAAGAAAAGAAAAAAAAGTAATGAAGAGCTACTTGACAAGTCGAGCAATGGTGCGTGAATCTGGCTCTTAAGCACCACCAGGTGGACAACGGCAGGAAAAACATGCAAGGTGTAAATGAGCGAGAAGGTAAAGCGGCTTCCCCAGTCCTGGTCGTTGGTTTGTGATTTTTCCATCTAACACACCTGATTCTAAGGATCAGGATTGTTATCAGGCTTCGCCGAGCTTGCTGACGAGTGTTTGAGAACCAAAACATCTCAAACCAGGAAATACAGGTAACAAATCATTTTAGCCACAGGTGCTTCTACGAGCTCGTTAACCTGCCAGTTGAGTAGAAGCACCTGTGGCTAAGATTTTACTTTCTGGACCTGGATTCCACAATCCTGCCTAACTGACCGCAGGGTTTCTCATTGAAAATGCAAAAAAAAAAAAAAAAAAAAAAATACCAGTCTTGTTCCATAAAGCTCTGTTGTGACTGCAGACAAAGAAATGGCCCCAACTGGAAAGTCCCACCAGGCCTTCTTACGCTCCTTCCTGGGGTGATACAAGAGGTTCAGCGTGTCATACTGCGGCAGCACAGAATAAAATGATGAGGATACGAGTGTCTGTTCTCACCTGAACCATGATTATATTCACATGCTGAAATTAATTTTTCAAACATTTGTACTCGTGAAAGTTTCACCAGTGAAAAGGAGGGCCGCACTGGACGCCCCTTAGACGTTAGCAGCAGAGTGACCTGAAAGTGACGGCAATGCAAAAGCATGCAACTTTTTTATTTTATTTTATTTTGTCAAACTAGTTGGACTTTTGCTAACATGGTTAGCAAGAGGAGACCTGCTCACCGCTACCACAGATGGGTCAAATGCAGAGAAAGAATTTCGCCCCACTTAGGTGGGCGCGACAATGGTGGTACGTTGACTTAAAAGTCTCATGAAGCCATGCCTCAAAAAGTCAGCCATTTTGGAGCCTGTAGACAAAAGAAGAAGAAAAAACAGACTATTATCCATTTTTCCCCCCCTGTTCAATAATGGATACATTTGATATAAAAATACACGAATTCTGCCATTTGCAATCAATCTGGCCGTTGTTGAAGATGCGAGACAGAAATGAGACCATTTACTTGTGAATCCACATGAAAACGTACAAGAAGTCAGCCATTTTAGGCTCAATTTGAGGATTTTGCCACCTGTTGACAATTAACACGCATGCATACAAATATCAATATGCTTTATTAATTCAGTGTAATTGTGAATATGCCTAAGGTTGGTCTAATTACCTTCGGGAAAACGGCGCTTGCTTTCGTCCAGATACTGTTTAAAAAGGTTAGACAGAAAATAATTGGATGGTTATCGCATACATGTACGCATTATTAAATACTTTTAACAACTACGTTGATGCATTTGGTGCACTTTAACCTCGTAGAAGCCTTGTGCCAACGCTGGCGCAAACACTTTAGCCAGCTAGCATGTTAGCAAGAGGCAAGTAGTGATGCTACCTTTAACACTGAAGCTCCGAACTCGATAGGCGGCTTGTAGTGAAGTTATTTCGTGGATGAGTAAATTGTTGCTTCATGTGTGTAATTTCTGCGCGCACACACGACGTTTCAAGACATCACAAGGACGTAAGGACGGACAAGAATGCATATTGAGAAACCGTGTCACTTTTCTTTTGGATGATAAACCCAAATGCACAATTATCCCTACTGTCTGCCACTAGAGGTCACCCAAGGGTACTAAATGAAGCTTCGGGTAGTGAACCATTTTATGACACAGTAGTTAAAAAATAATAATAATAAGGTTCAGAGCTTCAGAAAGACTCGTTTTGCCATCACAAGGAGTTAAGCACTTCAAAAGTGCTACGTGACATTAAAAGTGAGCAAAAGCAGTGAGTTTTCAAAAGCTATTGAATAGTGAACATTCACCTTGTCAACGTGTTGGGCGCGCTTGTGGAAATGCGTGCGGAGCAGCAGGTGGACGAGGATGACGGGATGCTGTCTGAGGTGATAAAGAATGATTGGCACGTTTGTCCCGTCTTAAATAGGTTTCCGGTGATGACGTCACTTACAGAGGGGGGGGGGGGACACAGACAACGAGACGTGTTACGTTGGAAAAGCGAGAGCGAGATGGTCAAAGTATCATAAGTGACGCTATGCGGGTTCGAACCAAAACAATTTATTTTTTTTAACCTTTGAAAACCCCCTTTTTCTTTTATCGCTCAGTTCCTTAGACCCCAATATTAGATTTGGTAGAGGTATCATTATTTTGTTGAATTACAGTTATAATTATTTTGTAATATATATATATATATATATATATATAATAAGGGGTGTAAATTGTCTTGCTATTTTTTTGCTCCTCTAGATGCCACTCTTGGTTTGAAAGCTAACCTCAAGTAAGATGTTTTGTTGAATATTTCCATTAAAAAATTGATGTTTAAAAATCGATTTTGCCACATATTGAATCGATACGAGAACTGTGCACGGTAATATTGCGATAAATAGTCAAAAACATTTTTTTAACACCCCTAATATATATATATATATATATATACACACACACACACACGTTTCCTCCTGTAACATCATCAAGCATATAATTTATACATTTATTTAAGGCAAGTTGTAAAATATCTCAAGTCCTCTTGTTTATGTTAAACAAATTTAAAACATCATAAATCATGCTGTTTCTACTAAGTACTGTCTCAACTGTTCTCCAATTTCGAAACTGTAAATGTATAGGATTGTATGCCGAGAAAACGTTTTTTGGGAGGAGCAATATGGCGGCCTCGCGGCTTCAAAAGTCTTTCAGTCACATATTCAGATCGGTGGTTCAAATGCGCCTCTTCCGCCTTCGCTCCTCATCCAGGATCACCGTCGCCATCTTGTGACCAAGGACGGACACGACACAGTTGATTTCTCTTTGAACGTAAAACATTTATTACACAAGAAATTAGACGAAAATGCAAAAATAAGGAGACACTAATAATCTCTCATACAGAAATTAAAAGAAACAACAACAATAATAATAATAAAAACCGTTTCAATCCTATTCTACTCGTGCTGATCCCAGAAGAAAATAAAACGTTTGCCTTTTGTAATGGTTGGAAAATAGGAAACAGTCTCTGGTTTACATATTTTTCCAACATTTAAGCATAAATGAACGTGTATGATGACGGTTACTTGCTTTGCTTTACTGTACACAATAACATTGCTACTCACTCTTCTTGTCATTTAAAACGCTAATATGTCAAACTACCAGTAATATAATTACAACTTAAGATAATTAACCTCTGACTTGACTGTGACTGATGGCTTAGTGAAGTACATTGTGTGTTATAACCGACGAGGAGTAAAACCCCTTTCATCCCCGCTGGGCCTTAATAGTAACAATAATGCTACTATTATATTAAGACATATTTGTTCTCTCTCTAAATGTCATCCTTGTGAGGGTTTTGTTGGAACTCAAACACATTCGTTTCAGTCACCAAAAGCAAAACAGATGGTGTCGAGTTAAACTTGCACGGTCTATTGAGCTGCAGGATTAAATATCATACATAAGACACAAGCATTTACACACTCCTTCCCACACAAACGTATTCACTTCCATACTCACAAAAAAAAAAATCATCTGTCACGCAATCATCCACTCAAACTAAAACAAAATTCTCATGTGCCATGCACTCTTAAATTTTCAATAACTTACTCAGATGCAAACGCCACATGCGCTCACGAGCACTCACTCCATCACTATTCACACACTCCCACTTTCGAAAAGAAAAGGCGCAGATAATGCACACCTGGCAGCTTAAAGCCACCCCTTTTAGTTTTCTGTCAAACAAGCTTCAATTATCAACCACATGATCACAAAGTAACATGAGAAGAATAGGTTTTTTTTTTCAAACATTGCCGACAGGTGGCCGAAAGAATGCAGACAATTACAAAGGCAGAAACTAAAACGGGACAGACAGACAAGCCTACAAAGCACAATCACAACCAAGCGGCTTAACGCCCCATTAAGAAGACTTGAGTACAACACATTTGAACCCCCATCAATGAGATTAAGAGCAACTTTACGTTGGTGGAACCCAAACATCTGACATCCTCAGTCACACTGGAAAATATACAGTACACGATCCCACATTTTTGTGAACCATTTCAAGTAAGTACACGATGTTTAAAAGCATAATGGTTGAGGGCGCGATGATTAACTTTAGCTGCCTTGTTTTCATCTGATGAGGATGATGCAAAGTACTCCAACGAACCACAATCATACCCCCCCCCCTGCTAATAACGCCTAGACGCAAAAAAAAGGCCTACATCAAAAATGCCGCAACTGGAAGCAGCAGCTGCGTTAACAGGAAGGCGGAGTTGACGGGTGGCCGTTGCCAACGTCCATTGCATGCAGTGTCAAACAAACAAACAAACAAAAAAAAGACACTTGAGCTACGGTAACCGAAGTCTGCCTGGCGACACCTCAGCCAATCAAAAGTCAGCAACCCATCATGTCGATAAAAAGTTCCCATGTGTCCTTTTTCACACTCCAGGGAATTTGGAGGCCATCGCAGACCCACCCGTGCCATGTCACAGTGGACTAGTGGTTAGCAATGGCGCCTCGCAGCGAGAAGATTCAGGGTTTGAAAATCGTTTTCATCATCTGCTTCTGTCGGCGGGATTTTCTATAAAAGTTTGTAGGGTACAATAAAATCTTTTCTTGACTCGCGCCTTAGTGTAAATGTCAGTATGGTGTTTGTGCGAGCGTAACAAGACCGCAGTGTTGGGCCAACAAAAACTCTCGTGGTGTCAAGGCCTAAAGGCAGTTGGCAGTTGAAAATGTAGGCCAAACTGTGCAAGCGAGGCTTGGAGTGGATGTCTAATGTGGGCCACATTACTCTCGCTCCATCTGTCTGTCCCCGCCCCCCTCCCAAACAAGCCCCGGCCTTGGCCTTCCCAGTCAGGGTCCTAATCCTCCTTAAAGCCGGTGAGCGAGGCCCACCTCCTGCACCTTCTGAAGGCCGGCGTGCAGCTTGAGGCAGATGCCGGCGTCGCCACTGCGCAGCGCCCGCAGGAAGAGATCGGTGTCCTCCTTGAGGCGGTCCACGTCCGTCTGCGTGCGGCGGTTCTGGCGCAGGAGCTCCTTGGTGCGCAGCGTGATGTCCAGGAGGCCCGATTTGCTCAGGATGTTGTACGTGTTGCAAAAGCGCTTCCGCCTCGTGTCGTCGTCGTCGTCCCCGTCGTCGTCCCATTTGTGTTCGGCCGGCGAGGTGTCGTCGGCGGGCGACGGGCTGGTAAGGCGGGAGGAGAAGGACGGGGAGGATTCTGATTGGCTGACGGCCGGCGAAGGCGCCTCGCTGGTGGTTTGAGGGAGTTGGGTCTGCGGCGGTTGCGTGTTGTCGGGGGCTACGGAAACAACCGAGGTCCGGCTCTTCTGCGGCTTCTCTTTTGGAACGTGATCCCGTTGAGACCCTGAAGATGCGGAAGAAGACGAAGAAGCGCAGGACGTGGCGGTTCCCCTCCCCGAGGAGGAACTGTCGCCGGGATGCGGCGCGATCTTGGGGTAGGACTTGAGAATGGGGAGATATTTCTTGGGGCGTCTGTGTCGAGAGGCCCCCTTGGAAGCTTGACGGGAGACGACGGGCTGCAGAAAGACCACCTGAGGCTGCTGGACCACCGGCTGAACCACCTCCACGGCGGGACTGAAGCTCCAGGGCTTCGTGGCCGGGGAGTTGTTGTCTCCAGGTTGCTGAGATCACATTTTTTTTTTTTTACAATTTTATTTCATAACATTTTTGCCAGAGATCGCTCTGGGCGTAGGCGCGGCTTGAACACACGGGCTGATGTGTTATGCGATTGTGCAGTGCGCTTGTACCTGTTTTAGAAGCACATTGTTCATGATGATCATGGGGGACATGCTGGAGTATGACCCCCCTACCACAGCCAGCTGCTTGGAAGCAGAACTCTGGGCGCCCGGCAACGCGGAAGGTCGCGGCGAGTCCTCAGAGTCGGTGTTGGTGCTCGCGTGCTCTGAGCTCGCATCTGAAAACGATGACGTAATTGAATGGACACGCACTCAAAATTCATGTGAAGGCTGATAAAAGTTTTAGGTCATACCTGAGAATCCGGAGTCCCGTTCCGAGTCGGCTCGGGAGTTTCTGTGAGACTTCATGACGTGCGCCCTGTTGGCGGACCGCGCTTGGCTTTCCGCCTTCCGCTTGGTGCTCATCTCGCTTTCTTGTTGCTTACAGACAAAATGGCTTAGCAGCAACTACATCGGCAATTCAAAGAGGTCAATCTGAAAAACAATAGACAAGATCATCTTAAATACCTTTCACGTTCAAGAGCTTATATGCCGAACTACTAGAGCAGGTATAAGATGACCCGACGTGGTGTTTCAATTTAAACAGTAGTTTTTTCATAATGTGCAGTCAGGCATCTTTCACACTCACACCTGAGAACAATTTTGAATCTTCAATGAACCTAGCATGTTTTGGCATATGGGAAGGAAGCCAGAGTACCTGCAGAAATGCTACACGGGCACAGGACGAAACATGCAAACGCCACACAGGAAGGCTGGAAGCCAGATTCGAAACCGCAATGTCATAATCGTAAAGCGAATGCAGTTACCAACTTGTTCAATGTGCTGCCTGAAAAGTAAGTATGTTATGATATACAAGTGTTGTGGAATGATAGTTTGGGGGGGTCTATGGAGTTTGGATAATTAATATGGGAAATATGTTTTGAGAGGTGGGGGCGTATTTTGCTCTAAAACATCTCCACTTGTATAAAGTTCAAACCCAGACGTCTTCTATCACTGTCACTGTAAACTAGTGATAGTATCAAATAAAACAGCGTTTTTGCTATTTTAATTGCTTGTTCACCACCTTCCACGAGAAATACATTAAACAATAACATGTATGAAAACCTCTTCCCTTGTGAATGTATATCGCATTAAAACGGATTTTCAAGGATAGTATACATTTCCAAAATGCTTTGTGGCGACCCACAACAACTCCAAGCAACATATTCAGGATTAGCACTTTTTGTTAGCTACACGCTAATTTGACGACGCACCCACAGCTAACGTTTAACGTTTAGCATTTAGCTTCGGACTGTAAAGTGAAACATACGAAAAAACAGTTATTAAAAAAAAATTAAAAACTTACTTTCTCGCTTCGTTCTGACGAGGGTGAGAGAGAGTCGGAGAAAAATGGAAAGCGTGGCCGGTGAGGTAGCCTGCTCGTCGGGCGGATGCTTTTCCGTCTGTGGAAGGTCGCTGGTGGCCAGCAGCACTCGGCTTTCCACGGTACAGTACACGAGACAGGGCGGTCCCTCCTCCTCCTCCTCCTGTCAGTCACATGCTAAGCACGGTGGCCGCGACCGCAGACAGACGCCATAAACCACCATTTAAAATCCAAAGTCAAACAAAATAAAACATCAATATGTGCTGCCGTTACAGTAATTTTGTCGCTACAAGACGGCGAGAACGCCGCCAAAGCAGGAAACTAGTCCCAGACGCTTTGCCAAATTTGGAAAAAGAGGGCGCGGCCTTGTCTGGAAGTCTTCCTGACGTCACCAACGCGCCGGCCCACACCGTCGCGTTCCGAGCTTCTGATTGGCCAGCGCGGCCAGCAGCTGAAAAACGTGACTACTACCCAATGTGAGGCAGGCTGAGTACATCATGGTCAGGTGACGTACAGTACTGTACACACGCGTACAACACAGGCGTATCTCAATCTCATGTACCCATCAGGGAATCCACTGACGTAGGTTCTCGGATGTAATATTGTGGCGTATTACATAATAACCCAGCTTGTCCCGAAAATGACCTGAGCTCGTATTCTCTGAAGTGGGTGGCGTCATTAAACGCTTGCTGGTTGGGGACAAAACGTCCTCACATGCGCAAATTGCAGCAGTAACACAAAGTAGAAGTCAATGATTAACATATAAGTCACAATAAAATTATGTAAATTCAGTGCAACTTTCAGTATAAACCTGACACTTGTCATTTATACTACCTGTTAAAAAAACTTTTTTTTACATGTCAATAAACGCTAGCCAAGAGGCAAGTGTGTACAAAAATGTCAAAGTTTGGGATCATTTCACTTAAAAAAAAAAGAAAGAAGATAAAGTGAAATGTCTTGAGCAAAAGCCAAACTAGCGTACAGAAAAGCACGTCTACGAGCTGACACAATTACATAAACATAGTTAGCTAATTTAAGATAGCATACCGCAATTTTCCAGTTTTGTAGTAACAAGCCACTTTTATTCTGAAGACATTCTTTCCATGTCACTGTTCTGTATAAACAGAATTGGTGAAACAGACAATTTGAGTGTTATTCCTCACGTTGTGTCCCCCGCAGGGCATCACACATGCTATTTGTCCCACGATGATGTTTTCTTAAAAAATATCACGTGGGACAAATTAAACACAAACACTATCCATGTAAATACACTTCTTAGTTATGATGTTACCTGATAAACCAGTGTGCCAACTAGAAACATGATGCTACAGGTGCAGACAGTCTCAGCTGCGAGTTAACCAAACGGGAAATGGCGCCCTCTGGCGCCCACTACTTGACATAACACGGAGCTTCTCATATTTCATTTTCAATGTACATACGGTGAATAGTTTTTTTTTTATAATTTATTTGGATCCATAATTGGCAAAATAAAAAATAAAATGCAGCTGCAGTCTTTTAATGTTTCCATGGGGCTCAGGATTTTTATGTCTCATTATTAGAAAGGATCTGCTGCATTAATTATGAGCGTCCAGATGCATTTTCAAGGCACGCCGCCTAATCGGGCCGCCGTGTCCCCAAAAACGGCCTATGCTGTCACCATAACAAAGACGGATGAAGGAAGCGCTGTTTGCCTCACTGGTGTTGCACTTTTACACACGCACAAAAAATACAACTTAACTCGTAAGGTTGAAACCACTGATTTATTGAGTTTACATTTGGTGGCGCTAACACAATTTTCTACCATAATATTCTCAATTTTAACCTAAGAATGACTGAGTACACAAGTGTGTGTATGTGTAGGAGGCCTTTATTTAAGGACTTTGACAGACAACATCTGTGCCAATAATAAATAAACAATATTTTTTATACCCCTTTTAAAAAAAGCTAAATAAAGCCTCGTGCTTGTGTCATTTTGCTGGGGCTTCACGTACACATGACCAATGTGGAAATGTTACAAGATATCTGCTGCTGTTCTACAAGGGAGGACAATGTTTTAGCGGCGCTTGTGTTCTACTTCTCTGTGGAGAAGGCTCGCTTCATGAGCGGCGGCGGCGTCTTGCCGGCTTCGTACAGCGACTCGGGCGGCGGCGTGCTGAGGCAGCACCAGTCCGGTATGCGGCCAGTCTGGTTGTAGTAATCACGAGAAACCGACCTGCTGCCCAGGATGTCCTGTAGCCCACCGAAGATGGCGCCTAGCGGAAATGAACCAAGATTAAAGTCAGATTTTCTGTCTTAAAAAATAAGTCAAAATGGGAGCGTTTCCCACCTCCGAGCCAGGCGGTGCAGTTGGGCTTGGCGGGCGGCGAGTGCATGCGGAAGTTCTTGCAGGCCAGCACGTCGCAGTACTTGGGCTTCTCCACCAGCATGCGGATCTCGGCCAACAGCCGGTGAAGGAAGCCCGGCAGCATGGCCGTGCCGCCGATCACCACCAGGTTCTCTGACAGCACTTTGCGAGTGTCAATGGGGCACTGAAACGACATTTTCGACATCTCTCAGCCGTCATGATGCAATTCGCATTTTAACCACTTTTACGGGGACCTTATTTGGCTCCGCAGCAGCACAATTAATTAGTCTAGCCTCCCACGCCGTGACAGAAGTGCTACGGGAAGGACGTGGCCACGTGTCACCATGGAAACCACATTATGAATCCAACCGTTTCCTCCTTTTTACAGTTGGAAGACTCGACACAACCACAAAACGTTGTTGAAGCTCTACGGGGCTAATTAATTAGCTGCAACTGTGCAAATAAAAAAAAAAGTTTTCTCTCTGTGTACCTTAACCAGGGCGTCAAGTATGAGTGAGGCCACGCTCTTTTCCTCGTTGTCCTGTTCAAACATAATCTCCATCAAAGAGTCCCTGCAAAGAAAACGGACCAAGTGAGGTACTAAGTTTGGAAAAAGTTAGCATATCGGCGCAGCTTCATTTTTGCAACTGTGTAAATATTGCCATTGTATATATAGCTACAACGCAGACTGATGGAAAGTGGATGGAGTGAGGTTCCAAGGTTGGAAAAAGTTAGCATATCAACACAGCTTCATCTTTGCAACTATGTGTAAATATTGCCATTGTTTATATAGCTAAAGACAAAATGATGCTAAATGGAAGGAATGAGGTTCCCCAGGTGGCAAAGTTAACATTTCTATACTGCTACAACCCTGCATTACTCTTGCAATATTGACATTAAGTATATAATTAAGACACAAACTAATGGAAAGTGGATGGAGTGAGGTTCCCCAGGCTGACAAAATTAGCATACATCCCCACAACATAATGTAAACATTGACAGTGTATATAGTTTCAAAACAGACAGAGGGAAAACGAATGGTGTTAGGTTCCCCAGTCCAGCAACGTTAGCATGTCAATACCGGTACATCTGCACAACACATTGTAAACATTCGCATGATCTATCAAACTCCAAGTCACATTGATAGAAAGTGATTGGAGTGACATTCCCAAGACTGGAAAAGTTAGCATGTTGATACGGCTACATCTCGACAACTCATTGTAAAGTGTTATAGTGATAGCTCCAAGACAGGCAGGCATAATGTGAATGGTTGCCGGGTTCCCCAGGCTAACGAAGTTAGCATGTCGATATGTCTATTGTCTTCACCTGATTGATCCTTTGATATGCAGGATTTTCTCACCATCCAGAGGGTAGTCAACATCTGGAGGTGGAGCCGGACGCTACGAACACAAAGAGAAGAAGAAGACGTGACGGAGGCACAGTTAATTATGCGTGTTTTTCACGTGCTCTCACATCTTCCTCACCTCAGCGGCACCGTCCATGTTGAACTTGGCCGCCTGGAGCTTGAGGCCTCTCTGCAGGTCGCTGACAAAACATGTCCTCACTGCATAAAAAAATAGTGTTGTATAAGAAAAGTGGGAAATTGGAGACTTTTGTTCTGACCTACCTTTAATGTCCTCCACAGTCTCTTCCGGAATGGTGCCTAAGGTGGAAAATAAATATTAATGACTAAATAAATGACCAGTGTTAATTACAGTGACTTCAATGATAATAAATGTATTAGTATTATTTCCCAACCGCCCAATTATTATTTTTTTATTCCTGTATAAAAGGAAAGCACACAATTTGTTCCACCTTCAGTTGGTTCTGTTTCAGGGAAAAATGTTGGATTTCGGTGTGCAATGGGATATTAAAACAGTCTTTAATACCAATGATGGCGGGTACACTTTGCCCAGTGGTGGTGTCGGTGTCCACGGTGCACTGTTCCACAAGAAGTCCGTCTAACTCTCTAAATTAAACACACACACACACACATGCCATGAAGTCAACTATTTTATAAATGCTTGAGTGTACGATTCAGTCCATTAAAAGTAACTGACTTGTGGATGGCTTTTCCACCCAAAGGCAAAGCCTCCCAAGCGGGCAGGATCAGAGTGCACTCGTAAACCTGATGGTGGAGTTAAGACGTTTCCCATATGTAATTAATTCTCTGTATTACCGGGTTGAAATAAAAAGGATACCGGGAGCACCAGCGTCTCAATGTGGCCACAGTCCATCACAAGAGCCGAGTTGATACCCAAGGTCATGATGGCCATGAGGTGACTGGGTGCAAACAGCACGGAGGGCACCTGCCCAAAAAAAAACACACACAAAAAAAAAACGGTTAAGAGAAACTGACATTTTTGACAAGGTTTGCTGCCACAACTAATTTGAATCGAGCTGTACCTCAAACTGTTTGAAGAAAACCTTGATGAGCGTCTCCCTGAAGTGCGATGGGCAGAGGATGGACTCGATAATGACCACCCTTCTGTCGCGAGGGTTCACCAGCAGATGTCTGATGGTTGGAAACATTTACAAAACGTGTTTCTTTTTCTTTTCTTTTTGTCAATAACAGAAGCACAAAGTGCATTACCTGAAGTACAGTGTGTGGATAAACTCTTTTAGGATGACATAGAGCTCTTCTGTGTTGATGTTGTACTGAACCACTTTGGTCGCCTGAAAGGAAAATAACATACCAGTCAATCACATGAGACTTTTTTTTTTAAACAAACACAAAGAATAATTTAATCTGCAGCACTATAAAACATATATGCGAGTGTGAATGATTCTTTCTTGAACACCTGATGAATGGAAACACTACACAAGATGGATAAATGGAAGAAGATCAACATCTGACCTGCTGCTGTCCCGGCTTGCGGATCTCGCTCGGAATGATGAACCTGGGCCCCGTTTCCCCTGCAAAGCCGCATCTGGAATTCAATTGAAGAAATATGCTAAATTAGGTCACTGGCATAATGCTGTAAAGCAAAAGAAGCAAACAGTTGTGGGACAAAGAGGTCTTTATTTGTTATCTGCTTCATGTGATTTGCCTTCAGCGATTTTGTCATGCTTTATTATCACCAATGGTGACTAAAATATTTTTTAGTAAAACAGTGGTGTTAAATTTGAAGTTAACTTTTTGGATTAGACAGAAGATAGATAGCTGAATGCTTAAATAAAACTCTTTGGAGATATCCATATGATCTCAATGAAGGCAGGGAGCAGTTAGATTAATCCGATTTGAGACGTCTGCTGTCTTTTTTCTCCACCAGATCTTCATTTGCTTTCTACCAGCGTCTTAAATACTTTTTCTTGGCATAACAGTGCAGTGACACACTACAAATTAAATACACAATTGCAAAAATGAAATGGCAAGTAACTGAGATTTTGGTATTCCTATTTACAGCATCTTCATCTATTTAGCGCCACTGACGGGTTAGCGTTGACTTGTTAGCTTTATTTATTAACGTGACTGCTTTACATAGTAACAAAACAAAGATTATATGTGTTCAATATAGCGGACAAAACTCGCAAGTCGCAACATTTGCTACTGTCCCGTTAGCAGGGTCAGCTAGCCGGATGCTAACGATTAACACTCACTTTGTGTATGCCGCTCCCAGATCGATGACGATGGCGGTCTTTTCTGCTCCACTGCCAAGACCGTCAAATAGTGGCATTTTAAGTTTAATATAGTTGCTTCAAATGACGTTGATCTCTTTTCACATGATTTTTCAGATCGATGTTTTTTTTTTTTTACTTCTGGTTTGGGTTGGGGCTTGACATGCGCGATGACGTCACTTAAAGGCGCCTGTTAAAAATACGACAAAAATATTATTAAAAAACAACATTCATTTAGTTGTCAGCTTTCAAAATCTGAACATTGATATAAATATTTATTTTGTAGGCATTTTAACAAATTGTGGCCATTTCAGTGAATTAACAAATTACCATTTGTAGGCTAATTTGCCGAAAAAAGGTGTTTCCCTCATTTTATTTTAATTTAGTTACATACCAGTTATATGACAGTGTGACTATATTACGTCTTTAAATATGTATTTGTATTTTATCTTCTATCGGCGGTTAGCGAACTATCTTACTCACATAGTAACGCCACCTAGTGGACTGGAGGGCAGACTGAGCGCATGTTCAGAAATAAATGCATGGGTGAAATGAATAGCAATTAAAAACATATAATTACTTCACATAGTAAATACTATATAACGGTCGTTTCGGAAGGTGAATCAGCATTAAAGCTAATTACCCCCCAAAAAAGCGTTTTCCATCATTTGTGGCTGATTTACGGCGTCACTCACTGGTGGGCGCACTTGAGGAGAAGCTGGAACAAAAACAACACCGAACCTCCTTCTCTCTCTCTCTCTCTCTCTCTCTCTCTCTCTCTCTCTCTCTCTCTCTCTCTCCATCCATCAGCACACGAACCCCACATTCCTGTCTCATCCTCTGCGATCCATTATGCACTCTGCAAGGTAAATGCACTCTTTTTTTTTGTGTCATTCTTTGTGCTCCAGATACCCCAAAATGCGCATGGATTTATATTTAACGCGTGTAATGCGATTGGAGTGCAGGTTCCCTAGCGCAGTGTGAAGTTGTTTACTCTGCATACGCGGAGCCGTCAGTTGGGGAAAGGGGCTTTTTATTCTGTGTTGTTGTTGTTGTTGTTGACACATTTCAGCATTTGAGCTTGGCAACAGTGACTCAGCTCTGATTTGGTAACCATGACACAGCGCATATATGGGCTTTATCGCGATAAAAAAAAAAAAGCCTCTTGCACGTGTTTGGTTGTATTTTGACGACGTTTTACGTTTATTGTCATTGCAAAAGGGGAGAATAGATGCTATTTTTAGGTGTCTTCATTTCCTTCTGTTTGCTCTAAAAGTCGGCGAAATGCGCTGGCCTCAATATTCAACCTGACACAATTCTAAAGTTTCAGCTCATACGTCACATATAAGCAAGACTTGCATGCCCGCCATGGATATCCCAGTGTTATGCAACATATTGGCATTCATTTTTATATATATTTTAAAACAGAAAAAAATAAAATAAAATAATCTGGCTGACATAACAGAGTGGACTCGGGAAGGTGAACTTAATAAACATTTGCCATCGATATCAGGCACCCTTCCTGTGTTATCACACATTTTAATACTTTTTTTTTTCAAAAATAAAAAACAAAACAAGCAATAATCGTTTTAGAGGCTATTAAGAGATTTGCTAAAGTTTTTTTTTCTATGTAATTTTCGTGATTTTTTTTTCCTCACAATTTTGCAACAGCTTCTCTTCGAGGTGTTTTTTTCCAGCCAGCTTTAGCAAAATAACAAAACATGCAAAATAATAAGCCAAAGAAAAAGCAAAATCATAATGCTTCTGCTATCAAATATTTTTTTAATCGTTTAATGTACTTAGTCCATTGATTTCTTTAGGAACTGTATTAAAATTCATTTGTGATTATTAAACAAAATATTCAACAATACTACTTCAATAACATTTCAACTGTACTTGAAAAAGTAAAAAAAAAATGTGAATACTAAAAAATATACTTAAATTTTTAAATAGCAGTTTGAACAGACTTATGAAAGCCTCAAACTGTAATAAATTATGTCTTGTTTTAAATGTCAATTCTTATTAGTATTTAGTTCAGTAATTGTTTGGCATACCACTAGAGGGAGCCAGCGAACCACTATTGGCACTCATACCACAAACCGGCAATCACTAATGTATCATGAATCTGTTGCTTCTTTATGTGCAGACACTGAGCGCAGACAGAAGATGTTGCCATCTGATGCGCTCCATCGCCTCCTCCTGGCCGGAGTCTACCTGTGCATGTTTGGAAATGCGGTCCAAGACCTCCATAATGAAGCAGTAGGCTCACTCAGATGGAGATTCTTGAAGATGGCGGTGCAAAACAAGGACAGTCTTGATGCAGAATCTGAGCCTGGAGTGCTAAACAAGTTCTGGAGGACTTTTAACCGAGAGAACATACACAAAACTGTCCTGGAGAGGACACCGAGAGACACTATGGATGACATCAGTGAGACGCCGCAGGAAGACGCGAGGTGGTCTTCCTCATCCTCCACGCCGGGCTCTCTCCCCACTCGGACCTCCGCGGCGTCGTCGGGGTGGGAACACGAAGGTCCCGTCATGCCCACGCCGCCGGAACCCTTCTTACCCGAGATGGGTGTGGACACCATGCCCAAAGAGGATGGCGTGGACAGCCTGTGGACGGAGGCACCCAGACCCAGTGGAGGTAAGTCCGTCTTCAATGAGGGGCGTTTTGTAAGCCGTCTCAGATGAGGTCACCAAGTTCTAATGTGACCACAAAAATACTGGCGGGATAAAAAGATTCTATTCGAGAGGCTGAAAAATGCTTTTGGCATGACATACCTCCATCACTGGAAAACAGATTTGGAAAAAGTATTTTTAATGCTCTACTCAAGTAAAAGTATCGAGTAAACTCCTTTAACTTCAAATCCCATGAGAGCGTTGTTATACTGATACCTGCGGAAAGACAAGGTTGTTTAACACTCCCGGCCTGCGGATCAGTATGAGCCGTTTCCCAGACAGGAATAGAAGTTAATTAGAGCGCCGCGGGTCCCTGTCGGGGTTCAAAGCGGAGCGACGGGAAGGCAGACACCATCAAAGGACATCGCTCGACGTGTCACTTGCCTTCTTTGTGTGTGTGTGTGCGCTCCTCACTTTTTCTTTTGAGTTAGCATTGTTTTTGGTTACAGTGTTATCACTCAGTTTTACAAAAGCATATTAGCATATTAATAATTACACAACTAAGATAAAATGTGTAATCTTACGTAGTTTTATATTGTTGAGGTTTTTAAGAATATGTTAATGTTAAAGATCCAAGTTATAATAATGAGTAAAAAAAAAAAAATTGGGGGAGGTCTACTTAGCTTAACTCATTCACTGCCATTGACGGCTAGAGACGTCAAAAATTCATTTGAATTATTTCTATTAGTTTAACTTTTTTTCCCCACTTTTATTAACAAGAGTATGAAAACCTAGCAAAAAATTTTTGTACATTAAGAACAGATATAAAATTTGTGATTAATCGTGAATTAACTATTGAGGTCATGCAACTAATTACAATTTAAAAAATGTAATGCCTGACACGATTTAAAAAAGAAAAAATTATTAAAATTTAGGGGCGTCAGACGATTAAATTTTTTAAATCGTAATTAATCGCATGACTTCACTAGTTAACGCACGATTAATCACACATTTTATATCTGTTCTTAATGTACAATAAAAAAATTGAGGTTTTCATACTCTTGTTAACAAAAGTTGGGGAAAAAAAGTTAAACTAATAGAAATAGTTCAAATGAATTTTTGACGTCTATAGCCGTCAATGGCAGTGAATGAGTTAATGCTAACAAACAATGAAAAACCCCATTGACATGTTAACAGTTCGGATTGACAGCTGCGGTTTTAGAAACTATACATATTTTAACATGACACATAATGTAACAATACTCGCATAGGCACATCTTTTGTTTAATCTTCTACAAAAAAATTATAAATATTATAGCATCTCTGAGTGACCAAAATGGACACATCATTCCCCGCTAAGAAAAAAAAAAGATTCAATAATATGTCAAAAACTATGCATACCATAACTAACTAAACGGTATTATTATTATTATAGATATTAGTAAATATTATGACAATAAATTGTTTCCCACAGCAGACACGGCGGCGCCGCCATCCCAAGACGACACCACGGAGGGCACCATGTCGTCCGAGTCCCTGCCTCTCATCTTTGAGCCTTTGGAAGAATCCGCGGCTCAGGTTCCGCCTGCCGTCATGGCAACCGCCGTCACGCCGCCGTCGGAGGCAGACTCGGAGCAACCGGTCGCCATGGAGACGGACAAGCCTCCACGCACAGCGCCCATGACGACGGCTGACGGCCAGTCGCTGGACGCCGGCGGCCAATCAGGTCGGTTGGGGACTAATTAAAAAGAGATTTCAAAATGGCTGCTTCGAAACAAAATGGCGGAATTTGTGTTCAACTTCCAGCATGGACCGAGCTCTGTGTTGATAGGTGGGAATGTTGGGGGGGGGGTTTACTTTTTCAAAATTTGACTCCGCAACCCCCCATCCCGTTTTATGACATTTAGGCAACACACAGACGTCAGAACTCACCGACACCGTGCAAGCTTCCACCCCGGTTACCACGGCAACCTATCCACCTGTGCCGCAATCCCAGTCGGGCTTAGAAGAGACAGACTCCGAGGGTAAAGCCTAACTTTGCATTTTGAGCTGGCGGTAGTTGAAAAGTGACTTAACTTGCTTGCTTTTCAGACGATGGCGAGAATTCCGAGGAATCGCTGGAGGATGAGGAGAGCGAAGAGGACCCGACGGAGACGTCCTGGACTCAGCCGCCTTACAGCCTCGTCCCTCCGCCTCCTGTCTGGGTGCAACGCAACCAGGGCCTGAGTATGAAACAGCGCCGACACTTTGGGAGGGGATGACAATTTTGTTAGTGTCACGAAAATGTTCAAATAGTCTTTTTTGTGTCAACATTTTTAACTCATTCACTGCCATTGGCGGCGATAGACGCCAACAATTCATTTAAACTATTTCTATTAGTTAAAAAATGTTTCCCCACTTTTGCTAACAGGAGTATGAAAACCTAGAAAAAAAATATTGTAAATTTAAAACCGATATAAAATTTGTGATTAATTGTTAGTTAACTAGTGAAGTCATGTGATTAATTACAATTTCAAAAAAATATCGCCCGACGGGCCTAATTAAAAAATTTATATGAAAAAAAAGGGGCGTTTAATCGTAATTAATCGCATAATTTTATATCTCTTATAAATGTACAATTTAAAAAATCTAGGTTTTCATAAAAAAATGAAATGAAAAAAATGTGAAAACGGGTGATTTTTGCGGCTTTTTTTTTGCAATATTCATCAAAATGCCGTGTTTGAGATTGGAGGGGGCAAATCCAATATATTATTGTGAGGTTTTTGGGTCGACTTCCAATTTAATAAGGACTCTTCCTTGCAGTGCGTAGCTGGGTGGCGATGATCCGAGAAAAGGTGAGACTAAACCCGACCGGCTTGATCCGTCATTGCCTTTCTTTTTTTGTGACCTATTGCGTCTACCCCACGGTGCAGGCGGGCTACGTGTCGGGTATGTTGGCCCCGGTGGCCATCGGCATGGTAGGGGCCCTTCTGCTGGTGGGTGTCCTCTATAGCGTCAGGAGGATCCAGCGGAGGAGGCGGAACAGCTTCAAGCGCCGGCGCAGGAAGGTCCGACCCGCGGAGGTTAGTACGCAAATGTTATTACCTCCGCCAAGGATGTGGCGTTAAAAAAAGCATTATCCTGCTACTAATCAATCATCTAACGACAAGTGCATCATTTTGTCGGAGGTAGTGACGAATTGTTATGAATTCTGTTACCCGTAGCAACCGGGCGAGACATGCACCAGCCGACAGGATCAGGCCATGCTGCTGGCAGACAGCTCAGAGGACGAGTTCTGACCCAAAAGACTGAACCAATCAATGTCGCCATGACAACAGCATCCATATACCATCACCTCAGACAGCTTTATCTCCCCGGACAATCTCGTGTCGGAACTTGTTCAATGTTTAAAAAAAAAAAAAAAGGCTCTGTGAGGTCATGTGATGCACATTTCACTATACCAAGAAAGAATAGATGAAAAGGTAGACAATGTAAATATAGTACAGTGTTTGTACGTGTTAGTGTAAATACAAATTTGTTTCATATCACCTTTACTTCTAAGGAATAGGGCCAAAAAAGAGCAAAATATGATGCCAACGTATAGCAATTATGTTGTTAGCGTAGCGAAACAGCTAGCAAGCGGCACATTCTCACTAAGAACTGTACTTGGGATTAAATTGTTTAAAAATATATATTTACCACCAGTTGCATTATTCAATTTGGAACAAAACCATGCTAGCTGTTTACACATTATGTGAAGCTAACTAAGATGCTAAGAGGACTGATTTCTTAAAAAAAAAACACAAAAAAAAACAATGCATTGATGTGAGGGGTGGGGCGAGCTTGCTGCCTGGGTGCTTTGTATGCTAATTATGTTGCTAGCATCACAACTAGCCTAGCTCTGTTCAAATACAGCACAATTTGTTGCAGTTCAGAAAACTTTTTGATTTTAGCTTTAGCACATAGCTACTTTAAACTATATATTTTAAATTGTTAACGACATTTAGAAACATTACCAGTTTGCGATTATATGACCTTTGGAACACATTCTCCGTTTTATTAGTTTGCTAAGATGCTAACAGTGCTAGCTTCATCAAACCAAGTTAGCGTCTAAATTTCAACAATTTATTTGTATCTTTTCATTCACACTGTTTGCATCCATGTATGGATTAACCGTTTCAAATGTAGCACAGAACACAAAACAATAGACTACGATATATATATATATTTTTTTTCTTTTTTTGTGGCGTTTATCAGGTTTAACTGTCTTGTTTTTTCAGTAAACAAAACGTCACTTCAATCTCAATAATTTGGGAGAGATTGGGAGTTTGTTGACACTTGAAAGCTCATTCAGTCAATATATAGTCACGGGACACATCATTAGATACACCCACGCTTTATCTAACGATATTCAATACATGAGCTAACGTTTTTGGATCATTTGGATTGTTCTGTTTCTCGTCTGTTCATTGTTGAACTGCAGGTGTTAATGCAATAATACTGTTTTAGGGTATATGTGTTAAAAAAGAAAGATGATTTACCTTTTGTGTTTTCTCAAAACAAAAGAATTTCAGAAAATCTAATGTTGTGCGACTCGTGTTCAAAAACAAGTGAGACCAGTCCGGCGTACAGCATTAAAAAAATCAAATAATTTATTTCTGTGTTCTTTTTTGTTTGTTGTCTCTCTCTTCTCCACATTAAATAAAAGCTATCAGACATTTTCCAGATCCAAATCAAAGGGGGGCGGGCGGGCAGATGCCAAGGAAGAAAAAGAAAGGGGGCGGGGTGATTGGCAAAACAATTTTGACATGCAGAGAAACAACAGCAAAGATTTTTGCCTCTTTTTCAACACAGCGTGAATGGCGGAGGATTAATTTCGTGTGGTCCATAGATGGCACCAGTGAGGACAATGGACTTCCAAGTAGGCGGGGTGGCTCATCATTTTCGTTTCTTTAAATGATAAAGACGACAAAGCCCTTCAGTCGGATAAGCTCAGGCTGTAATGCCCTTTAAAAAAAAAGAAAAAAAAAGACGACGGCACTGCCTGGTTCACAGCATTATGACATGTGAGGGGAATAGTCGCGTGCTTCAATGTAAATTTTTTTGTCTAGATCGACGTACGGAAGACGGTTCAAATAGCCCCGTCCCCACGGAAACAACTCACGGAGCGCAGAAGTACACATCTAGTCTGGGGAGGGGCAAATGAAGCTTGGAAAAAATTAACAAGTCAACACTGTTCCGCATAGTGACAAAAAAGCCCGCACACGGAGGATCAATTTGCTTGAAAAATTAAAAAAAATTGTAATTCTGGTTTTTCTCTCTCCCATTGTTCTGACGTCAAATGTGACTTTTGGCAGCATATCGGTGCAATAAAAGCACACAGGGAGGAGTCTATATGCATATTCAGATTGATCGCAAGTTTCTAAGTCAAAACTTTAAGGTCAAATTCTAATTCAGAGGATTTGTCGTTACACCGAGAGAAAAAAAAAAAGTATCAGCAATACATAGTGTTAACAACTGATGTCTTTGAATGGCCAAACTACACAAGAAAAAAACAACATTGAGAAAGCCGTGCAGTTTTATTAACCGAATTTTCAATTTGAATAATTCTCTAGAAACTCTTGGCATTATACTTTACTGACGAAACCGCAATCAAATAGAAAACATAAACAGTGTAAAGTAAGAAATATGTTAAATTATGCAGTCGCAGCCCAGTAATAATAAAAAATGTTCCACCTTCATTCTCATGAAATTTTGATTTGTTTCTTCATATTATTGTGACATTTGTCAGAAAATTTGGACTCACTGAACAAATAACAATGACGACTAAGTCATAACATTATGAGAACGTAGCATTTTACTTTAGTCGGGTGAAATTCAATTTCTTTCTCATATTTAAGTTATTTTTTTAACTGCGACTCGATTCTTATTGTATTAGTGTTTTCTTTTTTTTCCAGTGTAGCACTAATTTGCGAGTAAAATTGTATTTAACAATTAAATTGTTTTCCTTCCAACGAGTGAAAAAAGTTATACTTTTTGTGTGCGAGCTTTTTTTTTATAGTAGAAAAAGATCGAAATAAATCCACTGCGAATTCAAAATAAGACGTACACACAATGCCCAATAAAATGCATCTGACATTTCTTTTTAAGAAAACCACAAAACAAAACAAAGCAGTTTGTTGTAAGAAGTGTGGCGCGGTTTCAAATGTTTTCGTTTTTCAGCTTTGAAATGAACATCAACAGAAAAATGGTAGCACAGTGTGTAACGCGGAATACTGCGGACGAGCTCACCCACATGCCGTTACCTCCGCCAAGGACATTATGTGGTACGTTTGTTCGCTGGAATTGGCCAAACTGACTTAAAGGAACCTTTGTGTAGTGGCCGGGAAACACGACACATTTTGATAAAAATCATATTATTTTCCTGTCATTTTTGGCAATTTTGCAGCAAATATTGCACACATTTTGATGACAATTTTGCATAGTTGTAATTTGATTCAATTTTTACGAATCATATGGCCTTGGCGGAGGTCTACGTGCTTATTGCATGTCGTTCTTGTTGGCGTTATCTCCTTTTTGCCAGTGCATTTGAACGTGGGTAAAGCGGCAGGTATTTGTCAGGAAATCAGGGAAAAGGGTTTTTCCAAATTTGGGCTTCACTGGATTTTTATGAACGACAAAGCTTTTCTAAATAAAAAAAGAGAAAAGTGGAGGTGATATTTGAGGTGCTCGTGGAGTGATTCGGGACACACGCACAATAAAATACGTTTTTGACACAGGCTTCAGTCCTTGGAGGCGCGGGCGGCAGAAACATCACCACCAAGTGGACAAACAGGGAACTGATCAACATGGGGCGCTCAAACACGCACGCACACACACACATACACACACACACACAAATGTTGGCAGCCAATGACGCGCACGCATGTATGAACTGTATGCAGTCATGACCCCTGCGAGGATTTTAAAAAAGAAACACAAAAATAAACTCCACCATTAAGTTTGGGGTCTTTTAGGCCCCTCGCTTACTTGTTTTTCTTGCGTCCGTGCGTCCTCGCCAAAAGTCTGAAGGTCGAACAACGTCAAAGTCATCACAGACCCTCACCCCCCCCACCCCATTCCTCCATCTTTTTCATGACGGGAGAAAAAGGGGTCTTCGTGGAAACATCTGGAGGCCAAGAATAGTGTGTGTGTGTGTGTGTGTGTGTGTGGATAGTATATATGTGCATACTGGTTGCATGTTTGCGTGTGTCTGTATGTCAAGAGTGAAATGAGGCAGGCAGGCTTGATCGTCTGTACCCCCCCTCCCCCCTTCCCGTCCTCCAAATCAGGCTTCCTCCTCAGCGTAGCCACAGTTTGAGCCTCAGCGCGTCCACGCCGTTCAGGTAGTATCTGAAGAGCCGCTTGTCCCGCACAAAGCCTAAATTCTCGTACAGCTTCAACGCCGACTTGTTGGTGATCTCCGTCTCCAGGACCACCTGCGGGGGAAACCGGCGGGAGATTTTTTTTTTGGGGGGGCGCGACGGTAAGCAAAAAATGAATAGATTTTTAGAGGGGGCGATTACCTCGTCGCAGTCGCCCTCCACCATGGCGTAGATGGCCTTCTTCACCAGATTAGTACCTGACAACAAGATGGCGTTAGAGCAGGTTAGCGACTCCGCTGAAGTACAAATTGAGACGAGGAACAGAACTCGATCATAATCCGAGGACTGGCTGCGTGTATTAATAAGACAAAAGAAAGAGCGGCTTGTTTTCCTCACCGATGCTTTTCCTTCTGTGTTTGGAGTCGACGGCCAGCATGGCGATGTACCCGCGCCGGAACATCTTCTTGTGCATGTCCAGCTTACACACGATGGCGCCGACGCACTCCTGCTCCACCATGGCCTGCCCAAACACCATCACGCCGTCAAAGCGAACATGCTTGGACCCACGTTTTTTTTCAACCCGCGGACACGTTTCTGAGGTGAAATGGATTATCTTGGCAAAGGAGAAGTGCTCACTATCACTGATTTAGACTGGTTTGTAAGCAATATTTGAGGGAAATGGTGATATTGTTTATGTGGAAGAAGTTTTAGATCTTTGGGTTAATCTCATAAAAAAATGGGAGTGGACTGGGAAACACAACAGGATCACAGCGTGAAGTCTTCCCTCGTTCCAGTTCAATTAGACAATAATACTACACAAAGTCAGCATTTTAACACAGGTTTTTCCAAAACGGGGGTCCAGGCGAACAAAAGTGTGCCATTTGGGGGACCCTTGAACACCAAGGTTAAGTCTGATAAAAATTATTTTTAATTTGTCACTTTTTAATTCTAGCCAGAGTTGAAAGACTGTATCCGCATTTTAACATTGTTTTGCCATGAAATCAAAGACATATGACCCTTTTTGACGTGCTATGATGTTGCAAAAAAAAAAAAAAAAAAAAAAGAGCCAAATAGCAAACTATTGACCTTGTGCACGTGACGTCGCAGCCCTTCATGGGAACGCCCCCTCCGGGACGCTGGACGGCAAAAGAGCCACTTGCCTGTATTGTAACCATTGAATCTCGTACAGCGTAAAGTCCTGTATCTAATCGATTCTCTTATAAAATGGTCATATCTTGCTGTGCGGTCGGTTGTACAGACAGACAAAGGAGAACACACAGCTTCGTTTTAAAATGTATCTTCTTCAACGACTATTAAGTGCATTTGATTGTTTAATAATGGGGGATTTCGTCTTTGTGCTTGCGGTTTTTCCACGTCGGAGCCGGCCGGAATCGTATTCATGAAACGACCGCATAGCTTGCCACTACGATAGTCATTTGTTCCATGCTCGTCAACATAGTAACATAACATCATCACAGCGTTTCAATATAGATTGGCAAACAGCAGGCAACAGAGGGTAAGGATCTCCAACCGAAGTAAATATCGCGCTCTATGAGTCCCGACTAAATGTGCAACTTCGACTGACAGGCGACCTTCGGCTGAAGTAGTAGATTCCATGGCTCTATGGGCAATAATAACTTTTAATTTGTTCAAATAACAGTCGCTAAGTCACTCCGGGTCACGTCCACTTCCATTCAACAACCATTTCCTTCCGCCGTCCGTCCGTCCGTCACAGGGCAGTCACGTGACCACGTGACGTCGGTGCAAATGGTCAATACCTCGACGTATTCAGAATCTCATTGGCGTCATCACACAAAACTAAAATGTTTAATATCTATAAAATTGTTGCGGCACAAACAGAAATTTTAACTGCACAATCCAGCATAAACGTAGCACAAACAAATGGACCCATTTTGGGTCCGTTTCTCAATAGACGGGGGGAGTGAACGCTGGATGACCTAAAATATAATTATATAAAAAATAAAAACAGTAATAGCACAACCGAAACGTTTTATGGCACAACCAACTTAGAACTAAAACGCATCATGGCGACGTGCGTGCCCCTGGCTTGTTCTAATTATGGCAGAGGGCCTAGGGACGGGCCCTTGGAACTACGATTGCAGAGACCATTTTGTACACAAGGGATGGACAAATGGCAGTGCTTGTCCAATCGTTTTTGAAAATAAAAATGTAACCAAAAAAATAATAAATAATAAAAGTAATAACAGTGTTCACCACTAGATGGCAGACATAGCTTAGGAACGCCTGCAACCCCAAGACTGTACTTCTCCACCACAGAACAACAGAGCGGGTCTGGCAAGCAGCCAGGACCAAATTAGTTTTTTCAATTTAAGAAGACAACAACAAAAAGAACCGTTGACCGTTAGTTTGAAGTACATGAGATTACTTCATTTGTGTCCTCCAAAAACATGGATATATGGTGACGAGAAAGTAAGTGGCGGTTTTGCGGGCTTTTGCCGTTGAGGAGTGGATCGTTCAGATTTTGCATTTGAGCATCAACATAAAATACTCCATATTTGGTTCAATTAAAAAAAAAACAGACATATGCAGCACATATTTTCCCTGGTGTACACACAGTACACAAAAAGTGGCTACATTCATATGCTTATCACATTTTGCGGCAGGCACACGGCCATGTTGTCTGGGACCAGAGAGACCACAAGTTTTGACATTGTGGTCAAACTGGTTGTGTCAAGAGTTCTCGCAATGACATTACAACTGGCGGGCAAGGAGAAACGTAAAGCTTCTATAAGCTGCCATTAAGGGCCACTACTTTCTTCATATTTGAAAATAATATATACAGTCACAACTACTCTTGACATGGAGCTTAAATTCTACGGGAAATATCACATTTTCTTTCCCCTTAGCGTTCCAGTGATGATAAGCTAAAAAGGTCAACAGTAACGATAACCACAGAACTAAAAGTACTAAAGCTCTTGGCAACCACAAAAAAAAGAAAGCATGTTATGGAAGCAGAACCACTACACATTTAGTATCTAATATTGCCAAAAACGTACTTGACACGTCACTTATGAACTATTTTAGTGTATTGTCTAATTATTGCAGTCATGGAAATGCGGTATGAAGAATGGTGGATTTCTGACACTCACCAGGAAGCAGAGTTGCGGCCAGTTGTGGATGAAGTACCTGTACGTGTATATGGAGTAAGGCTCAGACAAGTCCTTGGTGATAAGTCTCATGATCCACGGCATCTGCAGCTCGGACTCGTAGCGTACGTAACAAATGCCGTGGCTGTCCTCCTGCGGCGAGGCGCCCAATTCCAGGCGGGCCAGCTCCTCCGAGGGCGGCTGGGGCTGTTCCGTGTCCCCGGAACTCTCGGAGGCGAGCGGCGCCGCTTGAGTTCTCGTACGGGCCGGCATCCCGTTCATGCTATTGTTAACCAGCGGCGGGTGGCGGCCGTTTTTGGAGCGGGGGCCTTCACGTTGGCAGTGTTCCATGTCGTTGGGGTTGGCCGGGGTCCCGCCGTCGTCGCCGCCGCTGTCACAGTCGTCCACGGGCGGTCTCGGATTGTCAAGGTCTCCCCCAGGCTCCTCCACGGGACTACCGGCCAAGCCATTGAGCTGCTGCTGCTGCTGCTGCTCCACCGCTGGCATTTTGAGGTGCAACGCCGGCGGGCTAGCTCGAGTTAGCATGTTTTTCTGTTTCTTCTTGCCCGGCTGCTTGGCTTCAGCGAGCGGCTTCCCCAACGCGGGGGCCTCCCCGGGTCGACGTGGCCCTCCGTCCTCGCCCCCAGCCCCGGGGAAAGGTGGACTTTCAGCCGGGGATGCGGGCAGTGCGCTACTAGGCCCAGGCGGCACTGTGGCCATCCCACCGCATCAAGGTGGCGATTCGCGCTTGGGAAACGTCGGACACAAGTTCATTCACGACGCCAAGCGGGTATACGACAACGCCGCGGGTGCCACTCCGCCGAAAGTGGCGTAAATCCGCGGATTATTGAGGCGAAAAGGGGTTCGCGAGGCGGCGACGTTATTCGCTTGCTTTCTCCTCGAGCTCTCCCTGCTGCCGTAAAGTGCTGTCGCAGCAAAGGCCATTGCAACACTGCCGTACGGCGACGTTTTACGATAGTGCCGTAAAATGCCTTGACAGCCACTTTATCCTTCAACGGGTCTTTTGAAAGCGAGTTAAATTTGTTTTGTTTTATCGAACATTTATAAATAACTTATCAGGAGCTATTGGGTTTATCCCCCACATATCGTGACAATTAATCAGGCTGGCTGAGGATTTCTTTTAAAAATACTCTCTGCGCCACTTTCTATAGAGATTCCCAACATTATTTTTTATTTTGTTCATGTACCCTTTTAATCAAATTACTGGGTTGTTGGGGCCTTTCAGAAAACATCCTGACCTTATTTAATCAGAGCTTTAGTGTTATTTTTTGTTAGTTTTCCAACCACTATGTCATGACCACATAATAAATCGTTTTAAAGGGAAACGTAATAACTGTGGGCACAACCAGGATTTAAAAATAAACCTGTTACAGTGTAGCATTTTATGATCACTATTAAGTTTGTCATACTGCATGAAGGAGGTTGTCAAGGGGTGTAAAAAAGCAGACCACATCTGCATAAAATCACAGTGGCATCATCAGGCAGAAATAAGAAAACAAGCTGCAGTCAAGCAAATTATTTCTGAGGATTATAATGGTAAATAAGAAAGTTGGCTTTAAAATGCTAAGGATTGGGCAGAGATCTAGAAATTTATCTGAATAAATTATATGCAAAGATGAAGCTGCAGCAATTCAAATTCGAGGGAATGAGATTACAGATTTCCTAAAACTGTGATGCAAAGACAACAGCCGGAAGAGAACGAAGAAGAGCATTTTACGGTATTCTTCACACACAAAAAAAAAAACGGAATTCTTGTGAGAGGCATTACTCTATTTTTAAGAAACAGACACGGCTGGTTTCCACAGAGTAGACCACAATCCTTTGTTGTTCCTCCAGCATGCTGGAGTTTAAGTTTGCAGGAGCTTACAACTTGAAATCTGGCATGTAAAAGAAAAGGAGAATTTGTACCACTATTGTCTCACTCTCACCCTCTTTAATCTTTCAGGACCTCTTTTGTTTGTGTTTAAAATATAGTACAACCAAACAATATATTTTAAATGCAGTAAAATATTAGTAAAAACTATAGTCAAATATATTCAAAGTCAAACGTCTACGGCGAGAGCAGAGAGTAGTTGAAATGCCACAGACGGTTCATTTGAAATGTTAACAGTTAACATACTGACTTTTTGTGTGTGCATAACTACATATACCTAATTCAAATCTTTACATTTGACAGTAACTATGTGATTTAAATTATATTTCAAGCGCTTTGTGGAGAGGTTGAAGAAATGAGAAACAAAGTGTTGTAATTTCCTTAACCTCCAGAAGAGGACGCCAGAGCACGTTTTATTGCATCACTTTTTTGTAGCAATACCACAATTCCACCAAAAGGTGTCGCCGTTTAACTATTTTTTTTAAGCCGTGACACAAGGGCCGTCCAATGTATAGTATGTGATGTCATTTCTTGGCTACAAATCACTTTTTATATACAGTGTATGCATATGTAAATGAAGTACAGTATGTGTATGTATGTCAGTTACCAATAATAAGTTATGGTAATAATAATAGTGTATATGACCCTAGTGAAATTAAGCAGTATAGAATATGGCTGAATAATCACATAAATATTTAATATTAGCAACACTAAATAAATGTGACAATAAAATCAAAATTGATTAAATCCGGCTTTTATCTTGATGAATCATAAATATAAATGCATATTTATTTATAAGTCTACTAATACTAATCATATTTAAAAAAAATTGTGTGCAAATAATATAGTATATACATTATAAAGACTATGTATATAAATATATAACTTTTTCCAATTGTGGGGCTCATGAAGGCCTATTAGAACAGAATATATAACTGATCTAAATTCGTATTTTTTCAAATATGGTGCTAACAGTTCAAGTTCATTGATAAAAAGATAGAAAGATGTAGATCAAAAAATTTTCTTGAACACACTCAAAAGGGGCCTATGTTGCTGTGCCGTGCGGAGCGTGCCTTTGAAAGCGCTCTCTAAGCCTCGAGGTGCTGAGAAATGGTGAAGAGCCGCAATGAGACATGTGCAATCAGTTCCCCCTCTTCAAATCTCCTTTCGGGGCCTATCTACTTGAACAGGCTTCTCTTAATGACTTTCTCCATCACTTCTTGCCAGCTTTTGCTGGGGACTCTCACAGACACTTGGCTGTGTTTAAATACGTTCACTATTCTATTCTGTCCCCGTTGTACCATTCCCCCCGCCCCAGCCCGAAATCCCGCTTTCCAAATATCTCCAGGGTGTCAGTTGTATCATGTGACTGGTGTGCTGGTGATTACAGTGCTCGCTTGGCACTCAAATGAAGCCTAGAACCAAAAATACCGTACAAAAACACAAGCAGTGTAGGTCAAAACGTATCCAAATATCTGGACCCCCACACCCCCTCCTCTCTACACTTTGTCCCTGTGTCCTTCTCCTCGTCTCCCTCTGTCCAGGCCTGGTGCTGCATTTAATTAGTTTCTGTTGGCTTAATTAGGGACTGAAGTGAGGGGGCGGGACCAGAACAAAAAGCGGGTCAGGCTAAATGGATAGAAAGATGCAGGTGCAATGCGGTGGTTGGCAGAAGATGGCCAAAACGGAACGAAACGGACTAGGCTGCATACTCGGGGTTTGACATTTGGTGGTGGGGCGGGGCGGGGGGGGGGGGGGGGGGGCATTTCGGGCAGTGGCCCTCCAGACACTTTTGAGCCCTGGTAGGACAATAAAAGAGAATAAAAAAGTGATCCAAGCAGAAGAATGACAAGGCTGGAGCATAAGGATGACATCGTAGGGATCACTGGTTAGGCAAGAGGGGACTGGATTTGACCTTTTCCGAGAGGGGAACGGGGGCATCTCTGGCATGGCTGGAGGGCCCCTTGAGTGAGTGAGGGGATCCAGGGGCCCTTTAGACAGGCGCCAGCCCGGCGGGGGGAGCCCAGACAATCACGCGGCTTCATATCCAAAAACGGAGGGGCGAAAGACAGAAGGGCTTAAGGTGGAGGACGAAGAAGACCGAGATTTCAGGGGGTCCAGGTGGGAACGGGAAGCGAAGGAGGAGAGGAAGAAAGGGTTGAAGCACGGAGAGATGGCATCCATTCTCCCTCGCACCCCCCCTCCTCTGTTACGGCGTTTATCGCCGTCGCGGATCGTGCCGTATGAACAGCGATCCAAGTCAACCATCTGCTGAGGCTTGATAAGCCTGGGAGAGGCGGCCATTGAGCTGTCACTCACAGGAAGAGAGAGAGGAAAGGAGGGGGAAAACGGGAGAGGAATGGATGGCAAGAAGATCGGCAAGGCATCTGTCTGGTGCGGGGAACGACTTAACGTCAACAAGACGTCCGGCCGCCCAATAATCCCACTCCTCTAATGAGAAGTCGTCTCGTGGCCGATTTACGCTTTTTGGCGCTTTCTTTTTGCTAATCGTGTCGCGCAGACGTTTTCTTTAAATGTCATCAGGACCACTCAGTGTGATTAAGCCATTCCCAAAATACTGGACTTGATGGAACAATTTTCAAAAGAGTGGGGTGTCCCTCGGTGGGGGGTTGTCATAGCGGATGAGACACCTCGAGTTCCCCACATGGAGAATTTCTTCTCAATTAAACTAGCATGCAGTTGATTAAATTCAACCCACTTAAACATGTAAGGCGCTAAAACCACTTAGCACAAAGCTACGTTGTTAGCGTGTGTTGCAGAGTTCAATTCAAGTGTAAAAACTCAGCCGCAGGCACCCGAAATTGGGTGCATAGCTAGCATAGCAGCCATTTTGTTTTGTCGTGGTCATTTTGAACTCCACAATGACATATTTTGACCAGCTTGGTGTGAATAAGGAAAACAACATCCTGTCATACTTAAGATACCTTGTATCAGAGATTAGCCCGAACGAGCCACCTTTGGAAGTACATTTTGTATACAAAACGAGGGTGACCAGATTTTAATGGTACAGTTCTATTTGAGCCTTGTGTCTCGAGTCCCAATGTATTTCGCCAACCTCACTGTGGCCCCTTTTCGGAACTAGAACTACTTCCTGATTCTGTGTCTAAGGATCATGGGAAATGTAGTCCTACTAGCCTAATGCTGTGGTTGTCGGTCTGAGCTTTTCTGGCGGCATATTTCCAGTGTTATAATGCGTGACCGGTGCAGGGTAAAGGTGGGTAATGGTGAGTGCATTGCTTGTTTAGCGCTGTTGAACCGTCAACCAAGATAGCATTTAGCATTAGCTAAAGTAATAATACAACCACCGGTCACCAGATTGACTAGCGATTAAATTTGTTGTAAATAGTTCCTGGTGAGAATTTATTGTATATTTTGCTTTTTAATTTTGAAAATGTGGTCATGATACGCTCAAAACATGGCCAACGCTTTTCTGTCAAACTTTTCAGATGACACCGTCAATGATGAATGATGTCACAGTTTGACGATCATTTTTGAGGATTCGCCATAAAAAGGCAAACTCCAGTTTCACCAATTGAACTGAAATTTGCTGGTCATGTCCAGCCAACCAGGACGCACGAAAAAGTCTCATTGGCCCAATTGAGCAGGAAGTCGGCTAGTCTGGTTTGAAGCAATCATTTGGAGCAAATTCAGATAGCTCCGATTGGATCTTACTTTCTCATCCTCACACATTTTCAATCATAATTTGCTTACTTTTAGTCTTAAAAGCGACATTTGAGCATCATTCAGAGGGCGATACTGTGGCAGTAGTACAGGGGCATGAATTGAGGCTGGGAGGGGGGTCGGGGGGGGGGGGGTTAGCAGGGGATTAGCCGAGGCCAGTTGGATCATTTTACAGCCGCAGGACCCCCTCTCACCCTCGGCAGTCTCCCGGACAATGAGGATTAAACTCCTCTTGTTCCTCAACTCGGAAAAAAACGGCAGGGCGACAAAGGCGCTATTCCTCCCGGGTGCCTGGCTGGTAGCTGGGTAGCTGAGTCGGGGATGGATCCGATGGGAGGGAGGCGAGGAGAAGGTAGGGGGTCCATCATAAAATTAATCCCTTCACAGTTTGCTCTGGTGCAAAGTGAGATATGAGGCAGACATGTCTAATGAAACGGCGCAGTCAACGAAGGGCACGGCGATAAAAGCACGTATCAAGCTCGTCATTAGCGCCGACGCTAAAAGCCCGTCGAGGGGTTGGCGCTCTCCCCGGGTGACTGGCACCGCAGATTAATCACTCCGTGCAAAAAGATACTCCACCTCCCACCCGTATCCTCTTTTATAGAAACATCTCACACTAGGAATCCAGTACAGACCGACTATATTTTTTTGATTCCACTTTCATTCATTTTTAATCACTACAAATAGCAATTTACAATTCAGAGGGGGAAATAGTCAGTTAGCTTTGTTTAGCCTAGTTAGAACTAGCACCCCAAAAACCCTTTTAATTGACTCCTGGCCTTATCCCTTTAATCCCTAAGACTCTAAAATCATTGCATCTACACGGTGCTTATATAATAAAGAACTCAAAAGAGATGTGAAATGCTAACGATAGCAGTTTGAGGATGTTGTCAGGAAGATTTTGGAGCAAGGTGTAGCTGTTTTGCCAAAGCCTTTATGCTATTTGTTTGTGTTTGAACATGAACCGTACATGGAAGTGTAATAATGACTTCCTTTGTGTTCTATTTTTTGTTTTTCTAAGATGTTAAATTGACATCTAATCATTCAAAACCGTAGTCAGATTTTTCGGTGAACAAATACGGGTACAGCTCAGCTTACGGCTAGCATGCGCTTTTAGCAGGATGCTACACTCAATAACGCAATTGAAAGGACATCATAATACAAACATGAACTACATGCATCCATCAAACTTAAGTAAAAATCTATCATCATGGATGTCATTAGCTGAAATTCAAAGTGATATTTTCCATATTTTTTTGTACTAGGCGTGTGGAGTTAGCATGGTCCCCCTGTGTTTGTTTCTGGGTTGTTTGGGATTTTCTAATATAGCTAAAAAAAAAAAAATTCTCGTTTTCTTTTTAAATTCAGTTAACTTTAATTCGTTTTTAGAGCAGGGTTGTTCGTTTTTATATGTTCAAAAACGCTTTATTTTAGTTTAGTTTTAATTCATTTTATTTTTAGTGAAAGCTCATGTATGATATTAATTGACACCCCTTACCAAAAAGTAGTGTACTTTAAGTACATAATATAGAGTATAGATAGATATATTTCCAAGTTTGGTCCTCTATCACCGGACCGGACTTGGGCACCACTGTACTACAGTATGTAAACTTTTTGTATATGTTTTAGTATACTTACATTAGTAGTACACTTAACATTTACTTGGTGCAGTATATTTCCAAAAAGTACAAGAAAAGTAAACTGGAAGTATACTCTCCTAATTTTGAGTATACTTCAAGCATACTTAAATGTACTTCTTTTTGGTACAGACAAAAATGAAGGACATTTTTGCTATAATGACTTAATTAGAGTTAGTTTTATAAGCGTAAGGGATTTCAGTTAGTTTTCGTACACATGCCTGAAACTAATCAGGTTTTAGTGTCACGTCCACTGCTTTGTCATCTCGATCTTGGACACAGGCGTGTTGGAGCCAAGCCTGCCCCGCTTCTAAGCCGCTCTAGGACTCCACCACGTCACCAGACTGACTACATTTATCATCGTGTTTATTGCAACTAGCCACCTAGAAGATTATAAATTTGAATTCCTGACTATTAATCCTGCCTTTTGACTTCGGATCTTGTTTTTTTTTTTCCTGCCTGGACCCTGCATCTCTCTGACCCTAGAACCAACCACGAGCCTTCCCTTCCAGTCAGTCTCTCGTATCTGCAGCTGGGCCCTCTTCACAATCAGTGGGTACTTTGTCAAATTTCCACGAGAAGAGTTACACCAATAAGCCCCAACTGAAAGCAGGCATATCGAGCCCGTCACCTACCCCTCCAACATAATCTCTAATGACTTTAACGTGACAAAAAGTGAGACCGCAATAAAAGTAATATCCGACAATTGAAAGGTGACACAAGGCCTAAATGCGATGGTCGCCTCGGGCCGAAGGGCTTTTAAACGTCCTCTCTAGAGATGGATTTGTTTGCCCTTATTTAGCGTGAACAAAAAGTCGTTGCGTTTCGTATTAAAATAAAACAAAAACAGACCACTGCTTTCTTATTAAAACCCCAGTGGAACAAAAAGAACCGAGCAGCACAGCAGAAACCGTGGGGGAGTGAACGGAGTGGTGGTGTCCTTCATATATAAAAAAAAAAAAAGAAGCCTTTTTTTGTTTTGTTTTTTTACTTTTTGGAAATAAAAAAAAAAGAGCAAAAAGAAAAGCTTCTTCGCGCTGTCAAAGCCAATCAGCATCCGTGCTGGCAGCGCAGCCCGTCTCCCGGGCAGCCTGTCACAATGGAGGCCCGACACACCTCTCACTTCCAATCTGCGTCCTCCGCTGCATGCCTCCAATTGAAACTCTCATTAAATTGTCACCATTTTGATTGTCCAGCAAAAAGCTGCGATCACTTTTATTGACAAAAGCTCATTCATTCATTGGGCCGGGAGATTTCTCGACTTTAAGCCAAATATAAACACGGCGATTACAACAGCAACAATCGCGTCGTGAGCTAATAAACGTGAGCGACAAGGCTTGATCCTGGCGAACCTCAAATACAAAAAAAAAAAAAATCTTGAATAGACAACCCCGCCATTCCAAATCGCATTGTCGCGCAAATCCCGTGATAAAAGGCCTAAGAGTAACTCTGCGTTTAGACTCTTGAAGACTTTGGTTAAGCCAGTGCCTCTGCTATTTTCCAGCCGCGGCATAAATCTGTCTCTCAATGGCGATTGGCTCAAGAGAAGGGGCCATCATTTTCACACGCCCCCCCTCCCCAATCAACCCGCCGTCGACGCCACTTGCATAGTGTGTAGCCGTCACCAGACAATGGCTGGTTACTGGCAATTAAACAGCATTTGCCGAGGAATCCGTGGCACTGGTCTAATGGCATTACCGTTGGATGATTCAATCCCTGAATAGTCAACAGGATTTCGTCTCTCTGCAGGAAAATACTGCTTCATCGAATTACCCGTATTACATAGATTTAGCCAAAGCTTATGATTCAGGGTTCACAGATTACAGCGTCGCTAAAATGCTGATATGCCACAAGAATGGAAATTTACGAGTGAGATTCATCTAACAAAGCACACTTTAGAACTTTTATGATGGAGCAACTTGATATATACAGTATCAGTGCAAATTTTTTTTGCAGACTATAATATCACGACATTTGCTATACATTGGGTCTTTGGTTTACGACGGTCCCGATATATACAACATTTCAATGTTTTGAGGATGATTGTTTTATATCTATGGCCTAGAAGTGCTAATAACACAAGATTATTAGTATGTTGGCAGGTGGATAACTACTGTAATTATGCCTCTACTATTGTGTTAGCATTGGTTAGGGATAGGCTACGCTCCCGTAGGGAATGAAACTTCATCATAAAGCGATGACTCAAGCAGCGCAAGAGATTCAGTACCATGTAAATAAAGAAGGGAAACTTGTAGATAGACAATAAATAAATTAATTAATAAATACATAAATAAACTTGAAATTAGCCACTTAAACATATATTCATTGTGCTAGCAGGAGTAGCGACTAGCATTTTTAAAGTTGTAAAGTTTTTATTCACTTGGAACTAATATAAGGAAAAAACTGAACTGAACTCTAATTATAACTCTACTATTGTGTTAGCATGGGTTAGCGATAGGCTACGCCGCCATTGGAATGAAACTTCATCATAGTGATGACTCATTTGGCGGAAGAGATTCAGTACCATGTAAATAAAGAAGGGAAACTTGTCGATAGACAATAAATAAATAAATATCAAATACATTTGAAATTAGCTACTTAAACATGCATTCATTGTGCTAGCGGGAGTAGTAGTTTTTATTCACTTGGAACTAATATAAGTGAAAAACTGAACTGAACTGTAATTATGACTCTACCAAAGCCGTATATAGAGAGAGTTTGGCCAACTCGGTTTCAGCAGGGTAACAAGATGGTGTCCATATGTCATGTGACCAGGAGTTGCTATGCCTCTACTATTGTGTTAGCATGGGTTAGCGATAGGCTACGCTACCTTTAGAATGAAACTTCATCGTAAACAGTGGACTCCTGTAGCGGAACAGATTCAGTAGCATGTAAATAAAGAACGGAAACTTGAAGTTACACAATAAGCAAATAAATATCAAATAAACTTGACATTAGTAGAGAGAGACTACGCTGACGTTGGAACGAAACTTCATCGTAAAATGTGGACTCCTGCAGCGGAAAAGAATCAGTAGCATGTAAATACGGGAAACTTGTAGATATACAACAAATAAATAAATAAATATCAACTAAACTTGAAATTAGCTACTTAAACATGTATTCATTGTGCTAGCAGGAGTAGCAGATAGTGTTTTTGTTGTTGTTGTTTTACTCTAGTCACTTGGAACTAATATAAATAAGAAAAAGTAAACCTCTATGAATACTTTCCGGATCCTCAGTCCATCAATACCGGACTGCTAGCGATAACGATCGTGATACATTCCAAGATCGATATTTGACCCACCCCCCATTTAACATATATTTGTTTGAAAACCGGCAAGTCTCCTGTCAGATGCCAAGCAGCACATTTGTGCCCTTCAACCTCCTCATGGGCCGAGTCGGAAGAAGCGGGAAGAGGGGCCAAGTCCATTATCTCACAATGACGAGGCTAATTACCGGGCCAGGCAAGCCGCAAATCACACGGCAACAGACCGCCTCGTCTTGTGTCCTCCGCTCACCCGACGTCTTAATTGCTCTTTTATTCTCGCGGCGTGTTTTGCGACTGTGCTGACGCTCCTCAGCCATTTTGCCACATGAAAGCGAGATGCTAATTGCCTGCTATGGAAATATTGGTGGCTGTGATTAGCAAGGGTTTTGGCGTGAGGGAGCATTGAGCCGGCAGTCACAATGTTTAAAAACAAAAAAAAAAAACGGTTTGTCTACGTCCACATTTTGGGTGACGAGGTTGAAAGTGTCGGCGCTGCCATTGTGCGTGGCAATTGTAAGACAGCAGTGCTGGCAAATTGTTGACAGATAATCAGCAAAATTATAGGAAAATTAGCTCAGGCGGCGAATTGTTATCATTAGCATTCATGACCACAAAAAACTCATTTTGTCATAATGTCGCACAAACATGAAGGCTTTCAATTTGGACGACTGTCAAAATGATGAAAAAATAATCCAAGGTGGTGAAACGCACTAAACTTAATTGGGTGGTGACTTGCCCTGGTTTGGATTAATGTTTCCAGACATGGGTCGCCAAAAAATGTACGCAAGTGTCAGTATTGTAACTTTAGAATATGACTCAAGTAGAAGTAGTCCTCCACATAATTACTTGAGTAAGTATGAAAAAAGTACTCAAGTACTGAAGAATTGGTGAGTAACTTTTTAAATAGCACATGGATATCGAATACGCAAAATATCAAATATGAATTACTTATATACTGTAATGATATAATTTACCACTTTGCATTGTATGCATCAAACGCTAATGAACAATAGAGGGGTCTCCCGTCTTTACTTCTCAGCTAACTGTTCTACTTAACCAAAAGGAAGTATGTAGGAATACTGAAAACAGAAAGGGGCTTAGGACGGACTCCTGAGGATCACCACAAAAAAAATGATATTATGTAATTTGCCATTTTCGTCCACGGTTAATAATTGTCGCTTATGCTTTATCCGGAAGTTCAAATATTTGGTCACGACATCTCGGATGATCAGACTCTGACCCAGAGGTTCACCAGAACCCTGGCGCGCCCCTGAAATGCTCTTTCACACACTTAATTGGTTTTTGCCGATACCTCAAAAGAAACGACGAAGGAAGAGAAGCTACTTTTCCCGACGGTTGGAGCCATGAAGGAGTGTTCCAGCAGCGCAGCAATTGGTAAAGGAGGAGGGTAGGGGGGGTAGCAGGTCGGCTGTTCAAAGGCTGGCTTTTTGCATTGTTGGTCAGTTGGGGATTAAAGTCCTTGGTTTGGTGGCCCAATAGGCCCCTCTAATTAAAAAGGATAAAAAGAAGGCAGACGCACACAAAAAAACAGAAGCAAAGAGAAAGAGAGAGAGAGAGAGAGGGGAGAGAGCAAATTTACCCAGAAAAGAAAGAAAACTGTTTTCAGTGTAACAACAGTGGCCATCAATTGAAAATGGATTAACTTTACACTCCAGTCCAGTGGTTCTCAAAGTGGGGTAGGAGGGAACCCAGGGGTCTGTGAGCTGTTGCTCTGGGGGAGGGGCAAAAATAATTTGCAATAAATTTGGTCCTTTCAAAAAAGTGAAAAAAAAATTCCCCTTATTTAGGGTTTAAAACTCTTCATATGAGAGATTATTCTTGAAAATTTAAGATGGCCTGGCATAAGTTTTGTAGTGAGGATTCACGGTACTTTTTTTATTCATACAGGCTTGAAGACATTCTATTCTCTTTTTTTTCATTTTTAACTACACAATCACAGTGTTTGTGGCGCACTGCTTGCCGTCATCAGAATGCGAATAGACGACCGTGTGTGTGCTACGGCCCAGATGCTGGCCGCCAGTAGGTGGGCTGTTTACCGTGCGGATGGCTGGTTGTGTTTTTGTTTGGCCCGCCTCGCCTCCTCCCCGAGCCCAGTGGGGGTTCTTGAGCTCCCGGTGGGGGCTGGTCCCTGCTGACCAGCTCCCAGGTATGAAGCCTCCTTGCTTGGCCTGGACTGAAGAGTGGGGGGTTAACGAGCTACCAGCAGGGACAAGAAATGTGACCCCCCCACCCCCCACCCCCATTGCGTAAACTGCAAATTGGAGAGTGCATATGCAGAAATAAGCAAAAATACTGCAGGTGCAAAGTACATAAATCATTGGCAAATAGTTGGTGATGCCGTGTATCTTCACTTATTTAATTTGTTTGTCATATATCAAAACAATTTTCCCCATTGAAATAAATTGAACTGCCTTTAATTGGTTCCGGGCGCCCAAAAACCACCATATTTTTTCCTACGTGTTTTTATTATAGAGAAATAGCACTGTTTTATACAAAACATAATATAAAACAATGTAAAGAAATAATCTCTTTTGTTAGTGCAATTACTAACACTGACTGTATTTGTGTATGTATTGAATGTCTGCTTTTAAGTTTTTCCTGCGATTTCCCCCAAAAGCCCAATATTCCAATTTTTTTGTGAGTAACTTAACAGAACACTCACTTGAGCAGCAGTGTGTCACATTTTTAACAGATAGCAACAATTAGCATCCATCATCGAGCGCTCAGCATGAGATTATCCCTCACAGTTTGCTAGCATTTTTTTTAGCTGACAACCTCATTAGCGTGGTGTTAGCTTTCGGGATCTATATGTTTATACAAGACAATAACTGGAAACAATTAAAGAATGATGTGGTTTTGGACGAAAATGCAAAATTTGAAAATTAATGGGGGGGGGGGGGCAATAACAGATTCAGTGTAAATATGATAAAAATGCTTATCTGCTTCACGCTAAACAGTCACACAAAGAAGACAATGCTAACATTTTAGCCGCATTCATGTTTTGTAATAAGCTTGAACAAGTAGTGATGGAAGAATACTGTCCTGTTAGCTGCCTAGTCATGCAGTGTAGTCGATTTGGATGCGTTTTTATAATGAACCGGGTCAATTGATTACAGTGATGTCATCTTTAATTGTCACATAGCTTATTAATCGACTGATTATTGATTGGCTGCCGCGTCCGTCGGCACAGACGCTTGCTCCTCGCAAAATTTCCGTGACAAAAAATATGTTTTTGTCAAACACCTGCTGCCATCTAAGAGTCTTTCCAATAACGCAAAACAAGTCAATTCCCCAAAAGGACGCTCGCTTTGCTTCTTTTGCGGCATTATCAATACAGACACACCGCCGTGATGCCTATCAATAAATCCATCAGTGTCACATCTACTGTGCAGATGGCGGCAGAAAACTAACGCGGCATACAGTTATGTGTGTACGTGTAACAGATGGAGACGACCGGCTGGGCCGAGTCATTGATTTGACCTTGAGGTGACACAGGCATCGTCCCGGCCACATCATTAGGTACACTTGAAGTACAGCCACGCTGTCAATTGGCCTTCGGACAGGAGGAGGAGCGCAAATTGCCTCACACATTAACAAGATCATTTACCTTTCTTTGACAAGCGCGGCCGACCGTTTAGCTGATAAATGCTCCCGCGCCAGGGTTGGCTGGGAGATATATATTCGCCGCCTCCATGAATTATATATAATACAGCTGAAGATGAAAGCGCTCAGTGGGGGGGCTGACAAGATGGCTGACGGAGCAGGAGGGAGGACGGCACATTGGTTAGAGCTGCTTTAGGACATGATTCTAGATAAATAATACTTTTTGATTGCGTTAACTCTAATAGCGTCCCTCTGAAAAATGAGAACGATTTAGTTGACTGCTGAGCCCATGTTGTCAAACAAAACAGCAGCACCTACCAAATGGCATGTGCGGAAGCATTGCAAAGTACTTTTTAGTTGTTGTTGTTTTTTATTGCTAAGTTAAATACTTTTCTATGTCAATCATTAGTGTCGTAAGGGAAATATGCGCCCCCTTGTGGAAACTCTGTAGAAGCAACGCATGTTGTGGGGTTTTTGGGGAATTATGATAAATATAACATACACTTATCAGAAACATGGAGTTGACCAGGTCAAAACTAAAAAAAAATTGAAACATTTTTAATCACCTTTGTTTAATAAAATGTTAAATTATCCGTTGCAACGAAAAACAGCAGCACCTACGGTAAAGAATGTTACTAGTCTCGCCGATTAAGAGTACGAAGTCTTACCGTTCTTTTCCTTTCACGAAAACCAGTGTAGCAATCGTTTTTAGTAACCATTATTGAAGATATTTCAGTAAAAGAATACATTGCTAACCAAAACAGCAGCACCTTCACAGCCTCTCGGATGAATTCAAGCATGCAGTCTTACCTCTCTTTTCATCTCATGAAGAAAATAAGTTAGAATGATTTCAGTTACTGTTGTTCATTAAATACATTAAAGTGTCAAATAAACAGTTGCTAACCAAAGCAGGAGCACCCATACGCAAGCATACAAATGTTTTTATCCCACTTATATTAATATTTGAAGGAAAACATTCACGCACAAAGATGCCTTCACCATCTGCAGTTGCGTTTTTTTTTTTAAAGGTACCCTGAAGTTTATCTTTTAAGTTGAGTTTTCTTTAAAAACGGATTCAGAATTACGTACCTCTTTCACCTGCGCAGCATGTTTAGGAGCTTTGCTGTCCTCCTTCAGGCGAGGACGTCATGGAGAAGAAGGAGAGAGGGGCGGGGCATCAAAATTCTGTGAAAAGAAAAAAAAGTTTCAGAATCAATATGACCAGATGTTTTTATTCATCTCAGGGGGCGGCCATTTTGACACGTGCTGTCGATTGACATCACAGTTGCTCATGGCTCAGGTAACTACCAATCACGATAGATGAGCCATGATTGGTCGTTACCTGGGCCCTATATTTGTCAAGGCTTTTTTTTATTATTATTGTATAGTCAATAAGCCATTAATTTCTGTCTTCAAAGTGGACAGCAGTCAATAAGCCTGCAGTGCATCATCATCATCATCATCATCATCATCATCATCATCATCATCATCATCATACTGTCCTGTTCTCTTCTTTCTATTGGCTCCTAAAAGTCTCTCATTCTCCCTCTCTCTCCCTCTCTGCCTCTCTTCTTCTTCTTTTTTTTTTGTATAAATGTGCGCATCACCAACTATCGCCCGCGCTTAAAACTGGAATTGAACAGCCAGCGAGGAGGCCCTTGAACGCATCACCGCTGAGGTAAGTGTAAAAGTTGATTTTGCTGTCATTTGAATGCCGTTGGCTCAGCGGAGGAAGAGGAGGGTGGAGGTACGAAGAGGAAGGCGGGAGCCCACGCGGGGAGTTAATTGAGGAGGCGTGTTTGTTTTGTCTTTTTTTTTTTGCCGAGGAAACTTTGCAGTGTTGACGCCCCTCCAGGCAAAAAGGCATTCAAGCATTTAATTGAGCACAAGTTGAGATAATACTACTTGAATGCGTGCACCAGGATGTCGTGCATGTATATACAACTAATAAGACACAATTGTAGTGATAAATCAGTTCGATTGTAGGAATAGAAGTATAGCAAATTAATATCTTAAAAAAATACAAGGAAGATATTGTGGGCTAATAATACAATTAATTTAGAAAATTCAAAAACATAATACAAACATCAGATTCGTTTTTATTTTATTTGACTAACGTTATAGGGAGTTTTTTTTTAAAATGAGAATAAACAGCAGCTAATATATAACATATGATCCAATAAGGCAGTGTAAAATGAGTGTAAATGGTAAACGTAAATATAGGGGAAAAATACACTAATAGCAAAAATTAATCATATTCAAAACCTTGTAAAATGGCCTATATTGTTATTTCTGTATTAAATGTAATGTTGCTAATTAGGAGTCCCTTTTGTTTTTATCTAAGTGTGTTTTTATTTGACTTGAGTTTTGTTTTGAAATGTTCTCTATAGGTAGTTGGAACTGCAAAATTCATACTAAAAGAACACTTGAGTATTTGTCAACATATTAATAACAATAGTAGTCAAAAAAAAAAATGTTGCATGTGTCGGTTGTTATGGTGCATATTGGGGGTGGTTTTTGTTTGGAGGGGGGTGTTTGGGTGTGTGTGCGTGTGTTCGTGTGTGTCTGGCAGTCAGCTGGTGTGATCGACACAATGCCAGCCTTTGTCATGGGTGTGCTGATGCAAAAATGAGGGAGGCAGACTATTCGGGGAATATAAAAAGTCTACACACCCCTGTTCAAACGACAAGTTACTTCTGATATAAAACACGAGGCCAAGATCGTTTTAAAAATGGAATGTGACTTGTACACGAAAAAAAAAATTGAGTGCGCTACTTGATTGATTGCACAAGTTTTCGCACCCTCTCGTCTAAGTAAGATTAAGTCACATTCAAATTCAAGTTAAAAGGGAATCAACGCACACCTGCAATCAGATCTCAATTGCTTCTCGTTGACTCCAATAAACTTCAGCTGTTCTAGTAGGCTTTTCCTCAATTTCCTGACATTTTTTGCAGTTGCAGGTAAAAAAAAAAAATGTTTTTAAATATGACAAAGTGCATAGACCGAGCCCCCAAGCCCCACCCCCTGCACCGCGTCCCCCTAATCAGGCCAACGCGTGCCAACCAGATTAACTCCTAAAAAAAAAAAATCATCTCTACTCAAGCAAGCCAATAATAATTAAAGACTGGTATTTAGGATGATTATTATTGAACGCATGAGGAGCAACCGGTGGTTTAAGTGGTGGAGGGAGGACGAAGAGAAGGGGGTGCAGTCTGGGAGGGGGCACACTCCAAAAAAGTGACAGATTGCATCGTCCGTTATTGGCTCTATTAAAAAAATTAACGAAATAAAAATAACTAAGTATACATACTGCATGTGTTTGCATGCAGGGAACATCATTTTATTTTTTGCTCAACATTTTTCCCCTTTTACCAAAATAAAAGAAAAACCATACGACGTGCCTATTGTTTTTGGATTTATATGCAGCGACCAACTGCACATTGTGTTTTAACATTTCTTTTTTTTTAATTTGTGATTCTCATTAGGCCTACATCGATCCATATTTGATTATAACATTTTAACAATAAAAATACTGCAATTGCATAAGGCTGACATGTAATCTTTTTTTATTTTATTTTTTTATGATATAAGAGGAATTCGTCTTGTAAATAAGATTGTGGGGAAAAAATATTCCACGGTGCACATTTTCAACCCCCCAAAAAGTGTCAATCTCCTTGTTTGTTTAGATTAAGATTAAGTGCTGCCTCCTAATCAACACTTTGCGATCGTCTCACCTTCCAAATCTAATTACCGGGAGCAATTCATTAGGAGATGAGGGCGAGGGAGTCTGGAGGGGAGTGAGGCGAGGGTGGGTGGGGTTGCTTCCCTCAAGAAGTGCCGATATGATGTCAAAATTAGCCCAGCTTCTTCATTACTGCCCCCAAAGTTGTCCTTCGTATTGTAATTGGCCGCATTTACGGGACTTTTAATGCAAACAAATACCGAAATTGGCGGTTCAGGTGGGGGTGCACTAGGAAGGAGGAGTTGGGGGGGTCATCATTGTATCTGAATGGCGCGGCTCAGTTTGCAGCTTTTGTTTGCAACTTCTTATTGTTATCAGCGTTACTTATCGTCAACAGTAGGCTTTGTCCCCTGCAAATGGCCCCCCAATCAGCTGCCTATTTAGCTGCGGCCTAACCTGTGGGTGTGTATGTTAATGCTTGATGACGAGGGGCGGGAATGAAGGGGGGAGGGGGGCTTTTTTTTTTAACGACAATGTTTTGTTTTTAGGAGAGGAGTGTGTTTTGGGGGACGGACAGACTGACTGAGCACAGGACAGCTGGGAGGGAGGGGAGGGGAAAAAGCTCGGTGGGAGGGGGGGCTAGGGGTTTAAGAGCCCCTGCACACGTTTGGGACCCTCACTTCTTTTGCTGCACTTCTATCATCATCTTCGGATCAGGATTATTAAACTTTTTTGGAGGAGGTTTAATCGATTTTTTTTTTTATTATCAGCCATCATCATGATGTCCTACTTGAAGCAGCCCCCTTACACGGTCAACGGACTCAGTTTGTCCGCCCCTGGGATGGACCTGCTGCATCCTTCCGTGGGATACCAAGGTAAATGTTTAGTAGGCCTCACCAAATAAATAAAATAAAATAAAATAAAACGATCAAATGTATAGTTGTAATCGTACTTGCGTGCATGCAGGCGCACCTCGGAAGCAGCGGCGGGAGAGGACCACCTTCACCAGGGCCCAGCTGGACGTGCTGGAGAACCTGTTCACCAAGACCCGCTACCCGGACATCTTCATGAGGGAGGAGGTAGCCCTCAAGATCAACCTGCCCGAGTCCAGAGTGCAGGTGAGGCAAAAGAAAAAAGAAAAAAAAAAGCGCCAAATATGGCCTAAATATTAATTTATTTCAACAGCACTTAAAAAAGTCTAATGATTTGAAAATTCATGGGTTTTTTTTTTAACTTTGAGAAATATTTCCATCTTCACTTTTTGAATAGATTTAATGAAATAATTACTTGTTCACGATATTCTTTATTGAGATGCACGTATATGTGACACTTGCAGAACTTTAAATAAGTTGAATTGGTGGGGAAAATAGATGAAATGTGTGAAAAATATGAAACAAATGTTTATTATTAACATATGAACATTTTAAATAATTAAATGTTTGCATGGTTGGTTCCTATTAGTTTCTCCACATGCATGGGGACTTTGGCTCAAAAATATTGCAGCAAATTTTAATTAACATTACAAGATCATTTCAGGGTAAATGTTAAGAGTCTTAATTAGTTTTGCAGCACTAGCATTTACACATGTCAACGTGTGGAAAAATAATGCAACAAATGTAGTTTTTTTATTATTACAGGTACATGCATTTGTGGATTAGCTTTTAAATGTAGATTTGCAGGGTGTTTGCTTTTGCACATACGTAGCGGTTTATTTAATTGTAATTGGTTAAGGAAATGTGTCAGATAAATATACCTAAAATATAATGTAACAAATGTTTATGATCATCATCATAATAATATACTATTATTATATTATATTATATTATATATCATATAATATATATAATAATATAATAATAATAATAATAATAATATTTGTTGCATGTTATTTTGTGGGTTTAATGCTTTACCGTTACATGGTTGCCTCTCACCTATTTGCTCTAAATTAAGCATAACAACACAAGGAACCAAAACAAAACAAAAATACATTCATATACGAATGAATTTCAGGTATGGTTCAAAAACCGAAGGGCCAAGCACCGCCAGCAGGCCCAGCAGACCCAAAGCGGAGCACCGAGCAAAGCGTCGAGCACCAGGCCGGTGAAGAAGAAAGCCTCCCCGGTCCGGGAAGTCAGTTCGGACAGCGGGGCGAGCGGCCAGTTCACGCCGCCCTCCAACGCCTCTCTTCCGGCCGTAAGCAGCGCCGCGGCGCCGGTGTCCATCTGGAGCCCGGCGTCCATTTCGCCTCTCTCCGACCCCATGTCCACTTCCTCGGCGCCCTCCTGCATGCAGCGCTCCTACCCGGTGACGTACAGCCAGGCCACGTCGGCCTACAACCAGGGCTACACGGGCTCGTCGTCATACTTCTCCGGCATGGACTGCGGCTCGTACCTCTCGCCGATGCACCACCACCACCAGCTGAGCTCCGCCATGAGCCCCATGAGCGGCGGAGGAGGAGGCGGCGGCAGCGGCGGCGGCGCGGGCGGGGTGTCCAGCCACCTGAGCCCGGCGTCGTCGCTCTCCTCGTCGGCGTACGGCTACGGAGGCACCGCGGACTGCCTGGACTATAATAAGGAGCAGACGCCTTCGTCCACGTGGAAGCTCAACTTCAACGCGGATTGTTTGGATTATAAAGAGCAGCAGGCTGCGGCGTGGAAGTTTCAGGTTTTGTGATCCGGCTTCCAAGCCCCGGAAGAGCGGACCAGGGTGCGGCCGGGGGACTCCTCTTCTACCTCGGGATGGACAACGCGGGACTGCGGTCTCTTTTATCTCTTCTTTTCACCTGAATATTCACACTCTAACGTTGATCAAGGACATGGAACATTTAATAAAAAATAAAGAGTGCAGGAACTTTAATTATTATTATTTTTTTTTTTAGAACTTTTAATAAGCCTCTTATAGCTCCCATGTGATCAAAGTTGGCGTGAGGCCTCTGACTGAATGCACTACTTAATTTATGACAAAAGACAATCAAGCATTCCAACTTTTATGTTTTTTCAATGTCATTCTAGATTCATTTCATTTTTTCTTTTTTTTTTGCAAGGAGCTGTGAATTTCCCCACTGTTTAATGATAAATTATTATAGTTAAAAAGGGGACTATGCAGGTAAAGCTGTACTTAAAGGACACAGACACACACATACACATACATACTCAACAATAAAAAAATAAATAAACATAAGCCAAGTTGCATGTGTACATACATCTGCTGTTTTTGCTTTGTTTGTCACCTCCTATCATTTTGCACATTTATGAATTGTCTACTTCAAATAACAAAATCACATCAGATAAAAAAAAAAGTCATTAAGTTACAACTCAGACTAATACTTGACAAAAGACAATGTTATAAGAATAAAGTTGAACGTGAAGTCACCATTTTACAAGGCATACAGTAAGGGGTAAAGTTTGCAAAGTTAGGACGAAAAATTGTTGAAAGAGAAACGTCTGAGTTATGAGGATAGCTTATAGTTGCAAGATGGCTCCGATGCAGAGGCGGGCTGAGAAAATAATTCATAAATGAGGGGCTTAAATGTTGCTACATAGATTTCTGAGGGTCTAGTCCTCCCTTAGTGTCATCCCTGGCAAGGATAAAAATAGCATACAAGGAAAAAGAGCTTATGTTGCTAAATTAGGAGAAAACAAAGTCATTTCGTTAAAAGGGAAAAAAAAAAGTCACACAGTTCATAAGGTCACGTCATATCGCGAGAGATAAAAAGCAATAAAGTTGTACAATGGCAAAAAAAGGCGAAATGTTAAGTTAGAAAGTTGAAATACTACATGGGTAAAATATAGATTTTGTCCTAATATAGCTACACATAAACAAAATAGTCATAATTAATCATTTTCAAATTCTAAACACCAGCTGGAATGTGAGGTATGAATCCAACTTTTTTTTTTTTAATCATTTTAATTATTGATATAGAAGGCCTGAGTTATGTGACTCAGAATATTAGAACACGTATACCTTAAAAACATTTGAGCAAATACTCACACACATTAATAGACTATAAATTGATGTATTGACTTCAACTTCTCACCCAGAATCTCTTCCAAATCAATCCAAGAGCCGATTCATCGATAAAATGACTTCCATCTGCTGCAGGGATTAAGATTTTTTTTTCTTTCTTTTTTTTTTCATTTGGAGCCGTCTATGTTGCGGATTACAGGCGAAGAGAGGCATGGCGCTATCACTCTAATTAGGACGAGAGGACTGCTTTGTTGTCTGTTTGACCTCCAATTAGCAGCCAATGATATATCAAGGCGAGTCAATCCTTAAACGCAGCAACGTTTGCATCAAATCACAAGTGCAAACGGGTATATGAGAATGTGATATATTTCTGCCTTTGCCAAAGTTTCGGGGCCACATTGGAAAGAGATACATAGCCAAAAACGTTCAAAAGGCAAAATAACCAAATCGCCAGGTTCAAGAGAAAAAGTCGAACTTGTACCGAGAACTAGAAAAAATGACAACAAAATGACAATATTATGAGAATATAGAGCTGTCTTATTCCAACAAAAGTTATGAGAATAGCCAAAATAGTACAAGAAAAAGTTGCAATATTACAAGAAAAAAAATCCCGTCATAAGAATAAAGTTTTAATAAACAAGAAAAAAGTTGCAATATGAGACGTTCATAAATTCTGATCAAAAAGTTGCACTGTGGATTAGAGATAGGAAACAAAACTGATCGGGAATAGTAAGAATCTGCATATAACTGACAAAAAATTGTACAGTTGAAGGTGAAATCTTCAGTTTTATAACTGTTATAACAGTTTTATAAATGCTAGCAAGCCAATATTTGTTACAACATAAAAATCAAAAACTATTTTAACTTTTCCGACCAATTAATGGTATTTAATCGGCCAATATTAGCTTTTTCAAAATTGGTAGATTTATTTGAGGGGGTGGAGGGGGGGGATTTATTCATCTATTTATTTTACACATTATCACATTATAACATAAGGAAAAGATAACAACATTCAAACATCGCCACAGCAAAAACTAAATTGGCAAAAAATGGGCTAATTTTCCAACTTTTCTCTGTGTTGTAAAGTTCAACAAATACTCAGTACAAAATAAAGTAAAACAGTCAAATGTTCTGCCAGTAATTCCTTTCTTTATTGTTGTAAGCATTATTTTTTTTTTTTTTATGACTCGGCCGATTAATCTGTAATCAGAATGATATTCTAGCTAATATTAGAATCGGCCTCACAAAATCAAAAATCAAAAACAAGCCGATGTTAGCCACGGCTGCTACGTTGGTAGCAAGACAAATTGATAAGAAATAGTTACTATTACACTAAACATTCTCAGTGTTAAGTTTGATATCTTTTTGGGAACGTACAGTAGGCCTATAATTAAAAATCTGAAAGAGGTGATAAACTTACCTATCAATTAGAAACGTGGCTAATTCTGCGTATAAATACGCGTATAAAGTGCATGAATCAAAATTGGTAAATAAACATTGCTTGCTAGTTTACTCTAAATCTGTTAGATGGGGTGACTTGATGTGGTTTACTGTTGTCATACAGACATACTGTATACAGCTACCTATGGCTATAACTAAAGGCTTAGGTTCCAATATGTGTTACTGTGTAACTGATAATATTTGTAATATAGCTCTCTTGGGGAAAACTCCAGCAGCCTTCACTGCCCCGATGTAGACATCAAATGACAACATCCAAAATCAACTTCAACAGGTTGCGATAACCAAAATGGCAGCAGAAAGTCATAAGTGGTCCTCGTGTAGCGGGACGAGGGAGAACCCCCCCCACCCGACTTGCCCCGGACCCTCTACCATCCATTGGCTTTTAATTAAGCACAAGCGCCACCAGAGGGGCCATATGGACCCGCCAGACGCGCTTCATTAATCCCTTGCTCGCTTGTGAGCATGGCAAACAATAAAGTAGAAGAGCAAGCCTCGGAAGCTTCTTTTGGCTGCCGCGTTTTTTTTTTTTTTTGCTTTTGTCCCCCGAGGCCAGGCTTTCCCAAGCGGACCCACTTGACCGCGGGTCTGGGAATTGCATGCCGGATTCCCGACGGCGTGGAGGGTCGTCCGCACTCGACAGTCTGACTTATTGGGTCAAAAGTTTGTATGTCGTTTTCAAGAAAAAAAGTATTTCAATGTAAAATCAAATTTTTTACTATGACTGAAATGGACTAAATGGTTACACTTAACTCAATTGCTCCCCAAAACATATAAATACAATCTATTTTTAATATTACCATGCTCCAAAAGACTTTTATATTTTTATGTTTTTTTATGCTAGAGCATACAGAAGGCTTTGATGCAGCCTCTGACTTGAGGAGGTCACTTAAGGCAATGGTAGTTATTACAAAAAATGGCCAGCTGGTGTCAGCAGAGTATAAGAAATCAACCAAGGCCAAGTTGCAAACAAGCCCGTTTACCCATTTGTGAATAATGATGAAACTTAGCTATATTCTAATGCTAATTGCTGCAAAACGGAAACAGATAGAAATATATATATTTTTCCTGATGAAAGAAGAGACTCTAATCTTTCTTTTGATAGGTTCCATGTTTTTATAGCAATAGAACACAATATTCTGTGGGCCTTGCAAAATCCAGTGAGACAGCCGGGAGCGAAGGGGGTTGCTTCTATGAAAATGGCTGGGAGTGAATGAGGTAAACTTCATTGATCCCATTAGCACTAAAAAAAAAAAAAAACCATAGTGTGGAAATTTTTTGATATCGGCTGTTGCAAAAAAATACAATAAAAAAATTATGAAAAGTCGTAAAGTTATAACAAGTCAAAGTAATGACAAGTATAATTTTATGTCAAAAGTAGTGTTGTTCCGATATGATACTAGTATTGGCGGAAGCCCCGATACTGCATTAAAACAGTGGTATCGGTGAGTACTAACAAGTAACATGCCGATACCATTAATTCCAATGCTAACATAACATACAATTTGGATGCAGCATCTTGTGTCTTGCTCATGCACGACATTCACTGATGTGTGACATGCTCACTGCATGCCGAGCTAAGATATCCTATTGGCCCTTGAATTCTCTTAACCAATTGAAGGACAGCTTTTTCAAGTTGAGAAAAAAAAACTAAACGTAGGTATCGGTAAGGTATCGGCATCGGCTGATAATGCAAAGCTGGGTATCGGAATCAGGATCGGGGGCCAAAAACGGTATCAAACCAGATCAAATATTAAATCAGCTATAATTCAGGCAGATTTTCATGCTTACTATAAAACGTGATCCTATAGGACAAGCCAGTTACTATGTCACATAAGCGAAAGGTCAATTAGCGTGTGCGAGTGAGGAAAGGCGCGACACGCCACATCAAGAAACGTTTAAAACGGACAATTCCTGATTAGGAATCCCATTGGGCGGGAGAAAGGGAGTTGGCGGGCGGTGACATAGACTGTTATTATTATTATGAGATCAGCTGTGCGGTGACAGGCGTATGACTTTGTTTTTGTGGCAGAAACAAAAGAAAGGAGCGAAAATAGACCGGGGCAACTGAGCAACTGTCAAGCAGCAGTAGCATTCAAAAGCGAACGTGGGAGCTAAGCGGCCAATTTTCTCAATGAGAACACGACTGTAGACTATTGTTATGCATAAGCATGTGTCCTACATTCTATCACATATCAAGCCGGCGGCGCATACATAATTCGTTTGCAACGCAGACGACGACAACAACAACAACACTGTTGCTACACTCATGGAATCTCATTTGAATGAAGGAGACAATGGCGTTTGTGTGCGGGAGTCGGACGGGCCGTTGAGGAAACACGCTCGGCCGAGACACAAAAACGGCAGCCGCGGAGGTGTGAATTCAATTTGCTGGATAGTTGTAGCGATATTAGCGCATACAGCAGACCACTCCGGAAAATGCCACTCACATATTCAGTCAATTTTTTTTAATTTTTCCTAAAAAAATTAAGGCAATTTTTTAAACATGTAAATATTATAAAAAATAATCCGATTTAAAATTTGTCATTACTGATGCAAAAAAAAAAATGCTAGGTAGTATAAGAGCTAAATATTATTTGCAACAAATTTCTGAAAGTAACAAGATGACAAAAATATAGTAATATTACCGATGATTGTTTGCACGAAAAACGTCACATTGCCCGAGTTTATGGCTCAAACAACAAAAATAATATGATAAAAATGTTGTGATGTGTCAATATCGTACGAAATGCTAATTGGTTTCGCTACTGTCCACATTTTTGAAAGGTCTTATTATAAGGCACTTTTGTGGATTGCTTGTTGTTAGCATGCACTTTAAACTACAAACAAAAATCGGATTACAGGATTCAAGAAAAATCCATTAAATGTAAAAATATGTATACATATTAGTGCTTTTTATAAAGTCAATGCCTAGTTACTGGTTCCTTCTGTCCATTTAGCCTCAAACGTGACATCGGATTATGAGCGTTCCGCCAACAAAGCACTCGTGCCCTTTCAACAAGTGACCATTAGCGGGTGCAAATCATAAATCTCCTTATCAAAGAGCAACAGGGAGATGGTGTAAAAACAGATTACATCAATTTAATCCTCAAAGTCACATCCACGAGATGGGTGTGCCAAACAGATGTCAACGAAGTGACTTTACTATCCCGGGCCCAATCCCTTTATTGTTTTTTTTTTTATAAAGCTTAATTTATTTTCACTCTGAAGAGTTACGTAAATTCGTGAACATATTAGGAATTTCATGACTGATTCCGTCCTGGATTTTTAGATAGGTGATTAAAAAAAAGTACATTTAAATGCATTGAGATTTATTTAGCATCTACTTTAAATATTATTATTTTTTAAGTATCAGAACTGTGAGCCCTAAACCTGCCTGGAATTACTTAGTATCAGAAACATACAAAATCTTGCTCAAACTTTGTTCATGTTAGAGAAAAAAAAATCACCAGAAGACTTTAAGATGATGACACTTTTTTTTTGATGCGCCCCCTTTACAAGTGGTTGTATTGCCACTACTGGTCCTGGATTTCCTTGGTATCTACTCAGTATCAAAATGTGTCCAAATTCAATTGTGTGTTTGGAAAGAAGAGAAAAAAAATGAAGAAAAAAAAATGAAGAAAAAAAAATGAAGAAAAAAAAATGAAGAAAAAAAATGAGGAAAAAAAAAGTTTTTTCTTATGCAATTTGATGATACATTCACTTTAATAATTAAAAACGTATCAGCGTTGGTATTAGTGATACTGACGCAAATTTTTTTTGTATTGAATCAACACCAAATTCTGCCCAAATTCTCTTTTAATTAAACAATAATGGAGAAAAAAAATCAAATGCAATTACTTAAAAATGTCCAGCGATGTTTATGCTAAGCTAGCTCAAGTAAAATTTTGTTTGTTTGACTGAAAAAATACAGTTGACCAACAACTATGAAGAGTCAGAGTCACTCATGTGGGTTTATCTGAGGTCGTGTCGCAGGACCTCCTCAACCGCCAAACTATGCTGTCCGCCTCCATACAATGCAGAGGTCAAAGTTGGGAGGGGCCCCACAGTCTTGTTGCTTAAAGTGAGGCCACGTCGACAAATGCCGCACGCTTGCCTGTTTCGTCCACGTCATGTATTCTTCTGTAGCTTGGACTGTTAACTCCTATTAGGCTTGCTAATTTGCTTCCTGCTCGTTAAGTGCGTCTGGCTGGGAGGCAGACGGAGGCGTCGTACAGTAGACAGATGCCTCGCCACCAGCTCCCGGAGGCGAGCGTGTCTGTTTGAGATGGTGGCATGTAGGGGGCAGGGCTTGTGTGATACATGGAATCGGGGGCACGTGCTCCCCCTTAAGCCCGACGTACACCGAGCGTCACGGCTACATCACCTATCCTCATCTTTGGTGGTTATCGGCGTATTTTTGCATCTAAGATGCCATAAAATGCCCTTTTCAAATACGGGGAGGCACATACCATTTGTTTACTTTGCTTTTTGCTTTGACTTGAGAGCAAAGACTTGACATAAGAGCGCTGTATGGCGCCAGTGACTCATCTCAATTCACCGGCAGCAGTTTGGGGGAAAAAAAGAGCCTTCTAGCTGTTTATTGCTACTTAAATGTAGCGTAAACAACCAGCTAGCCTCTGCTAGCTTAATGCTAACACATAATGGGAAATACTATAGACACGGGATAACGAATAACTACGTGGCGGTGCTATAAAACCTTAAAAGGTAAGTCAGGTCAAAAATGTTCAGTACAGTAATATGTTGAATGTGCCCCCAGTAGTCTAAACACACAATTCTGATTAATATTGCGTTTGTGGTTTATGAATTAAGCAGCAAAATCCACTTGTTTTTATTCGACACAGGGGGCGGCCATTTTGCCACTTGCTGTCGACTGAAAACGACATCGCAGTTACTCAGTACTTGAGTATTCTTTTCAGCAAATACTTTTTTACTTGTACTTGATGGCTTTTTTTGATGACTACTTTTTAGTTTTAATTGAGTAATATTATTTAGAAGTAATTTTTGGCTACTCTACCCACCTCTGATAAGCGTTTATTCTCTGTGAAGAACGACTAATATTAGTGCAGCTTGTTGAAAAATTATTATTATATTGCCTCTTAGGTGAGAGCCACACTAAAGTATATATTATCAATTAAACACCTGTCGTGAATTTTGCAATTCAGCTCCTTGTTAGCGAACAGGAAGTAGTTTAAAAAGTACAAATAACTTCTCCCTATACCATAACTCAACTGTTTATCTCGTCGCGCGTTGTACGTCGGCCTTTAGGCGACCATTCTCCTCGTGAGGTGCGTGTGTTCATTGTTGTGTTGTGTGTATGTGACTCAATTTTGTGTCTGTGTGATGCTGGGAGCGTGTGCCCTGGACGCAGCCCCCGCAGCCGCCACACGCGGGGCCACCTGCTCTGGGATTAGAGAGCCTGCGGATTACACGCGTCACAATGGAGGTATACAAACACAAATATGGACGCGCACACGCAGACACGCGCACAAACCGGACAGGCCTCGCCCGCTCGCTAATAGCATCTTCAGTATTTATGCATGTGCTCCGTTGTAGCGTGGTTATTTCGAGTTCAGGTGCTCACTTGATTTGACGTTATCCTACAGACACCGAGGTTTAATGGGGAAGCCAAGTTTAACAATTTCTTTATAAAAATATGTTCTCACTAGGCTCGCTAGTCTAAACATGGCATGCTAATTAATATTGCGTAATGACCAATCAGGGCTCAACATCACATGGCCAAACTCAGAAAACAGGTGATTCAGGTCAGTCACGTATGAGTCAATAGAAATGATAAGGGGGAAAAAAATGGAAAATAACATTCAAATCCATGACAACGAGTACAATTGGTGATTCTCAAAGCGATAGTGGTACGAAAGAGTCACTAAATGAGGTACAAATAAAATCTAAAACGTGCAATACAATCACACATATTCGAACGATGCTTGAAGCTATCAGTGCATTCTGCTTAAATGTATTTTTACTTTTGACTCATCATTGACATGGAACGCATGTTGTCTGTCTGTTTTTGACAGAATGCTATCACTGATTCTGTTTTTCACACTGAATAGCAAACTTGTTGTCAACTTGTATCAATGTTTATTGTGGTCCATAGACACTAGTACAGTACACACACCCCTCAAACAGCTAACCCACACAACCATTCCCTCCAAAAAACCTCCCTACCCCCCCGTCCAAGTCCCCACGGGGTTGCCGGGTTTGTTTTGCTAATGACCCCATCCCGTTATGACCTCATTCAAGTTGCGCTGGGTAATTGGTGGCACACTGACACACTGTGGTGGTTTGACAGGGGGTGGGACGGGGGGGTGGGCTACGTCCCATTGTAAACACTCCTCCCTGACAAATAAGGTATTGTTATTGATGATTAACGGCAATGGAGTGACTGACTGTGTGAGGCAAAGAAAAAAGAAAATAAGAACAATGATGGAGTAGAAGTGATTAATAATTGTGATTAATGAAGTGTACCATACATTAACCCTCGAGCACTGTAGTAATGATTTTGATGTGTTTACCGTTTTAAAGTAAATTCATTCACTAGTTTAAATGTATGTACTGATACCATGCCGGTATCGGTACTGATAATGCCACGACACTAATACCACTTTACCAGCTTGACATTACTATTCTTTTATTGACACGCCCAATTAATGTAAAAGTAACATGATAAATAAGAACTCCATTTGTATATTCAATCCAAAACATACTGTAGCTTCGTCTTGCGAACAACTGCTAGCTTAAAGCTAACACATGGTGTGAAACGCCACAAGCATGGGCAAATGAATTAGCATCTATGTTGCGGTATAAACCTTTAAATAATGAAAAACCACAAACAGTGCCGCAACATATAGAAAGACTGCTTGTAAATATTATGTGAAAAAAGAATAAATGATATGAATAAATAAATAAATACTGCATTACTGCAGATAGGTTGTGTCATCTTGTGGTTTTTCAGATCCACGTATTATTTGCATGCTGCACCACACTGCCCCCTGGAGGACATGAAATCAAAATTATTTGCATTTTTTAAAATTCATTTATTATCCACTCTCTGAAGAATTGATACTAATAATCATCTTTGGATATACTGTCAGCATTCTTTTATTTGACGTCATTGGTTAATCATAAATACAATTTAAAGTGAGAACAAATTACGATGTCATTAATATATGCTATGTTACACACAAATTTTAACTTTTTAAAAACAATTAAAAGGTATAATGATTTTTTTTTTAATAAAATGAACTATTGTACACACACTGAAATGTTGGATTTTTTTCTCTTCATCCACAAATGACCTGGCCCATTGTCCATTTTAAAAATCATATTAAACATGTACAGTCATTTATAAAATCATGAAAATAAATGATTACAATTTACAGTATATTTAACAATGTATTTTTTTCTGGCTCATCTGTCCGTTTAAAATAATAATGATAATAATGTGTCCCTTGAGCACAAACATTTGCCTATCCTTGATTTATATGTCACTGATGGCGCCCCCCCCCCCCCCCCCCCCCCAGCATGTAACTAAATGATACCCTTGAGATGTGAGCATGCGGTTGTGTGTGCGCATCTTAAGTGGCTACAAGTCTCTTGTGAAAAAGCGCCTGAGGTCGTCTGTGGTTTGTCCTATGTCTGCTGATGATTCATTATTCAAATGAATTCAAGTGTGTGCGCATGCATCAATAATAATAATCAAAACTGCCTGCGGATGGTTATCGGCGTTCATTAATGTGTTTAGTGTGTAATTACCACCACTTGCCGCTCATTAATCAGATGGTTTCTAAATTAATTACCATAAACAGTTTTCACTGAAGTGTGCGTTTTGCCGTGTTCGGAATCTGTTGGAAGTAAATCAAAGCCCCCTGTAATTCTACTTTGATTGTTTTCTAAGGAAAACTGATTCAAAATCCAAATAAACAGAAGGCGGGAACGGGCTTCCTTCAATGCAACTTTCTCGGGTCCACCTGACTTTACGTTTCGACCAAAATCGTACGAAATACGTGACAGGCTCCTTCTCTATAAAAGCTTGCAATTATAATTTTTTCCCGTGGTGGCAGCCGCAATAAAAAGCACCCCCCCCCCCCCACACACACACACACACACACACACCGCACTTCTCCCAATCAACCTCATCCCACTATCACAGCGGACAGGGTTTACTTCCAGAGAGACCGAGCGAGGGTATTACGGAGGGGAGAGAGAAAAGAGAGGCAGACAGGGTATTATAAGCGAGCGGGATGAGAGCAGTGAAGGCATTTGGAGTCTTTATTCGCCTTGCTAAGCCACGGGCTGCGCTCCCAATCCGATTGGTCGATAGGGCCAGCCATGTAAATGAAATGCAAAGCGGAAGACAGACCCCTGACTTTGCCAATTTGCCAGGGCCCTGCCTCCTCGTCGTCTTTATCTGGCCGTCTTCCTCGCCACGTGGCGTCTTTTCTTCCTCGTCGGTATCACACTCCGCAGCCTCTGATTCGTACCCGCCGCTCGATAACCATTTGGCTTCTGTCTAGGAGATGAACTTGGCACTTCTCTAACGTTGTGATTTAATCCACTCAAGCTTTTCCTGGGGAAACTCCATTGGTGATTAAGCACATGTATGCTCTTTCCCTCTTTGCTAGCGCAATTGCTAAAGGTTGCGTTCAAGGACCTCTCTGGTGGCTTGCTCAAGCATCAAGATTGCCTTGAAAGGCGGCACAAAAACAGTCAAAACGAGAATCACGTAATGAGTTTAGTCCAGGGAACATCTTGGATAAGGTTAGGCAATATGGCTCATGGAGCACATTCTGGCCCATTGTGTTCTTTAATCGGGCCACCATTATCGCCATTTAAATATTTTGTTGCATTCATTTAGTTGGTTTAAATCTATCTTTTTCGATTGCATGTATTTTTCTCATTCATTTATTGATGGCAATTAAGTCATTCACTGCCTATGACGTTTGTGTTCGTCAACTGGAATTGTTTTTCAGATAGTTAAGAGGGTCTCAACCAACTTGTCTGTGAAATTCAGGTTTTGAAACCACTGCAATAATGAACAGATTCCTGTCGAGCATTTGAGGAGAGGCGAAAGATTAGGCAGTGAATATTGATTTAGTAAAGAAGCCACTCACTCAGGGAACTGCTTTAAAAAAACGGCAGGTCGCGAATGAGTTCATTTAACTTAAGTTACAATTTTAATAACTGTTATGAATGTGAAATAGTCAAAACATCACCTGTGCAATGAATAAAAGTTAGCAATGTTCGACTCGCTGTATATAAACTCCTGACAACATTTCCTCCATACAGTAAGGAGACCCTCCGCCAGGCCCCCGCAAGGAGCTTTTGCTGACACTAAACTCCTCCCTGGGGGTCATGTAGCAGTAATGGGGTCTCTGGCTGCGAAAAGCCCTTGCTGGGAGATTTAAGTTGCACTTTATTTATTTTTTATTTAGGAGTCTAATCAGCTCCAGCTGTGTTGTTTTTTTTAGTGACAATTTTAAGTGCAGACAAAATGCAACAATCTGTCCCAGATTAAAAGATGCCGCCGTAATCCCCGTAGTGCTGCCAAATTGGTATTTCCCCTGAGTGCTGCTTTGAGTGCTCCCTGGACCATGGCTGAGCTACATGTTAGCATTTGACCAATTGGTACAACTGTGTGTCCTCTAATCGAGCCTCATCATCGCTGTAAGTAAATGATAATAGCCCATCAATTGGTCAATAAGAATCATGATGATGATGATGAGGATGACTTCCGGTGGAAACTTTCGATTTGTAAGAATTTCTACAATTTTACAAGCCTACCAACTTGTTACTCATGACACCAATGGGAGGGAAAGTGGACGTGGACTGAAGACTGATGCTAAAATTATAAGAATTGATCACAAACTTCTTATTCATTGTAAACTATTTTGCAAATACAGCACAGTCTTTATTTCATACAAAACGACAATAAACCAATTAGGATCACTATTTTGTCAAAAGACGAAAAAAGGTGCAGGTGCGACCAACCTTCTCAGTGGGTCGCGACCAACTCTCAATTGGTCTCAATTCTCAGTTGGTCGCAGGTGCGGCCAACTTTCTCAACTGGTCACACCTGCACTTGATTTGGTCACACCCTTGGTTCTCACATTCTCAGTTGGTCGCACCTGCACATGATTTGGTCACACCATTTGTACTTTTTCAGTTGGTTGCAGGTGCGACCAACTTTCTCAACTGGTCGCACTTGCACCTGAATTTGGTCACACCCTTGGTTTTCACTCTTAGTTGGTCGCACCTGCACATTATTTGGTCACACCATTTTCCCTTTTTCAGTTGGTCGCAGGTGCGGCCAACTTTCTCAACTGGTCACACCTGCACTTGATTTGGTCACACCCTTGGTTTTCACTCTCAGTTGGTCGCAGGTGCAATCAACTATCTTGGTTGGTTGCACGTGCACTTGATTTGGTCGCAACCTTTGTTCTCAAATTCTCAGTTGGTCGCAGGTGCAACCAACATTCTCAATTGATCGCACTTGCACTTGATTTGGTCGCAACCATTGTTTTTTCTGTCTTTTGATAAAAACGAGTTGTCTTAATTGGTGCATTATAGTTTCGTATGAAGTAAAAATTGTATTGGCAAAATAGTTTGTGACTTTGGGCAAGAGGCAGAGTATAACCTGCACTGATTGCTAACCAATGGCAGGACAACACACAAGAATTGGGAGGAATGAAGTCACAATTGTCAAAGTTCCTACTTAGTCACTTCAAAACACGAGGAAGCCGTGAGCGTCATGATGGCTCACGTCACAAGTCGTACTGGAGTGTAGGTTACACAACAGCTACATGACAAGAAGGAAGGAGTCTGTCATATACTGTATATATATACATGCACACACTGCAAAAAACAACAACCTCACACCTCTTCATCATCCTCTCCTTCTATGACCCCCCCCCCCTCCTTACAAAACACACACCCGCCAAGCTGACAGCTCCAAGCTCCGTGGAGAATGAGTCTCGCTTGCATTACAATCGTGCGGGACAGATTCCATTAGCGCTATCTGAAATTGAGCACGGCGAGCGGAGGAGCGGCAGGCAGGCGGGAAGGCGAGAAGGCAGGAAGGCTTCGGCATTTGCGCTCTTATCAGAGCGGCGAGGGTGAGCGCTGACGCCGACGTCACTAATCCGGACGGTCGGGATTGAGTGTGCGCTGTTGAAAAGTTGGTGCAGGAGAGGAGAGACGTCAAGACTTCTGTGAAAGTACGCTTTTAGTCTGTTTCTGGGCAGAAGTCTTGATGTTTTTTTTGTGTGAAGGTTTCCCAGTATTCCCTGACCTAAAAGTGATTTTTGTGCACATTGAAAATTGTCATTCTTTTTCTGTCAGTTCAGTGGCGCGCGAAGCTCGGTAGATGCCCGCCGCGAACTGCCGTGCTTTAGACACCTGAAAAATATTGTGTTAGGCACTGTGATGTTATTTTCAGTTGACAGCAAGTGTCAAAATGGCCACCCACTGAGATGGATAAAAACGGGTGGGTTTTGCTGCTTAATTCATATTTCACAAACGTAATATTAATCAGATTACCATGTTTAGACTAGTGGGGGTAGATATAACATATTATTGTAAAGAAATGTTTTCAACATTCTGACTGTAGCTAAAACTTTTTTATATATGAGCATTATCCGTTGTAAAAAAACAAACAAAAAACAACAACAACAAAAAAGAGTCACTTAAATTAGTTGAGTGAAGCTCTTCTTTGTTCGTCAGCATGACTGTATTATATTGGCCCCTGGTGGCTAAGGTGGGAATATCAGAAGGTACAGCTCAAGGAATTGAAGCATTAAATCAGCAAATCACTTAACCTAAATAAAGCTGACTCTACGCAAAGCTATTCAACTCAAGACTAGAAATATCAAAATAAAACTCACTCGAACAATTAACCTCATGTTGACACAATAACTTTCATTAGTTTTTTATGCTGCATTAACAGTCAATATGTTTTGAAAGTCACATTTTTGTATGCTGAATGGTTATTTTAGTACATTTGGTACAATTATAATGTGTTGCCTAAATAGTGCAGCAAAAAAATAAAAAAATAAACTACCTCAAGCGTTATGTTTTTGTTTGTCACTTTGTAATTCTTCCGTCTCTACCCACCCAGCACCACATGTCTTTTGGACGTTTAATTTTGGGCTAAATCAGGTCCGTCTTAGCCTTGATTTAGACCAAAAATAGACGTTGAAAACTGGGTTGTATTTAGCCTATCGAATGTGGTCAAAATTTAGCCCCAAAATGATGTTGTTTGTCCAATGAGGTCCAAATTTACTTCAAAAATTGTTGAAGCTATATCTTATTTAAAGACAGATAATGAGAAATGGAATTCCTGCTGGGATCACGTGAGATAAATGGGTACAGGATTGCTGGTAGGCTGGAGAGCTCATACAATTTTCCAAATAGCCTCTTTGAAGCCGATCATGACTTGTTGCATTGTCTCCCACGGCAGGCGTTTTTGCATAATTAATTATCATAACATATCAGTCCATGGTATGGTATGCGCAGTAATACGTTTAGTGGACCGTTGTCTCTCTCCGGTTCCACTTTGTATGTCATAATGTATTATATTTATTTATTTATTGATGTCTTTTCCCCTTTCACTTTTCAACCAAATTCAGACGTCTTTTGGACGGACACCAGTGGCTTTTCAACGTAATTTCAACCAATTTTTGCTGGGTGGGTACTACCTGCTCTTCAGGATTGAGGCTATTGCAGGACAGTAAAGCGGGAGCGCCCTCTTGTGGTTTGGTCTTTCATGTACATGTAAAATGGGCATTATGGAAAAGTAAATCACGTTGTGAAATGCTAAATTGTTTAAAATGAAATATATATATTTTTTATTTGCTAACTGCTGCAACATTCATTAGTTAACATTTTATTTCAAATTGTTTTCAAACTGGCAAATGTCATAATATTAAAACACTCCACAAGGACATATTTAAACTTAATTATTTGCTACTTTTTAAAGTATGAATCATGTCATTAAGCTTTTCTTTCTTTGATTAAATGTGTAAATTAAATAGTTCAATTAACACGACAGGAAGACTGAATTCTCATCTGAAACATTGGCAACGTCACACATTACAAATATGCAGAAACCGTATTTTTCTATAAAAATAAATAAATGAAGTAGTAATCTGTGTTGATTTGTAAATGGCCAATTGTTATGAGACTATATTTGAGTTATTTTAAAAAGGGTACCAAAAAAACATTTTCACCTTTTTGATAGAATGACCCAACATTTGACTGTTTTTGGAGAGCTTCTGACCTGGTGATGGTGGCTTGCATTATATTATTTCTTGTGAGAGCTGCATGGACTGTTGGTTAATTTTCCACGGCCCCTGTGAAAAAGATAAGACAGTAGTTACAGTCACACAACGTTGTTAAATTCTCAGTTTCAGGTTTAAAAAAAGACCAGGGAAAATAGACCATCGATGTTATGTTTAATATTCAAACTTTTAAGTACCAGTAGAGGGTGCTAACAGACTAATTTTTAGCTCCTAGCAAAACTTCAGCATGTATTCATTGCTGCCCGTACAAAACACAGAAGCGATGTTAAACAGTTACTCACAAGGGAGGCAACTTAAAACTTACTTTAGAATAAGGATTTCACTGTCAATAAAGGGTTATCCTCCATCGTTATCGTCCATTTTAGTACGTATAGTTAAAAAAAAAGAAAAGAAAAAAAGTATTCCGTCTTCTTCACGGACGATTCCTCTCCTGTTGAAAGTGGGATTACAACATTTAGTGGTACATAGCGCCCACTACTGTACAGGAAGTATAGAGCGGTCTATGGGTTACATGGTGGAGCACATCATTAACAAGTAACGTAAAATAAGGAAATGTTAAGCATCGGTAACGAAGTAAAGATAAGTAATGCCACGTTAGTAACAAAATGAAAGCAGAATGTACGTAAAGTCAAAAGAATAGGAAGTGCAATGTTAAGAACAAGTATTAATAAAATAATTATATAAAGTAAAATAAAAATATTGAAATTAAAGAGTGATTGAGGCCTTTATTTAAAATGTGACACCAAACAAGGTAAATACCATATACAATATCTGAAAATTCCACTTTAAGTGCCGACAGGAAGTAACAGTTAAACTCTTGAAGTAACTCTCGCACAAAAACAACAACACATTCATGCTAGAATAGAGCGAAAAGTTGTAAACAACTCACAGAGTCTGACTCTGGCAGTTATGAGTGTGCTTCTACAGCAAAGGCAGTAACGACAAAAGACGGGATCAGTGTTTCAAAGTTCATCCATCCATCCATTTTCACTAACGTGTATCGTCATAAGGTGAGCTGGAGCCAATCTAGGCTGACTTTGGGCGAGAGGTAAATTACACCCTGGACAGGTTGCCAGCCAATCGCAGGGCGGGCAAAATTATTGCCAAACAGCTGACATGGGTATTTTCAAAAATGTTTTAAAAAAACGCTTTACCGTTGTGTGCCTCCATTCAAAACGCAGCAAAACGGCAACAAAAATAAATGGACTTTTTGAGTATGATACAGTATAAACTTAAGTGAAAGTGTGTGTTGGCTGGTGAAGCACTCACTTTAAAAATACACAGTAATGCTATTTTCAAAAGTTATATTAAAAACTAGAAAATATAAAATCCCTGTTCGTTAGCAAAAGTCTCCAGCAAACTGTAAAATTAGCGCAGTGTGGTATTACAGAAAGTATATTTTGATTTATTTATAAAAGTGTAAAACAAATTAATTTATTCACTCTTTTTTCGGCTGCTCGATAAGTTTTCCCTTGTGGTACTTCTGTCCGATCCCGTAGGGGACATGAGCGGAGATGGTGCCCAGTTCCTTCGCCCCCTCGATGTGGAACATCTGGTCGTCGAAGTAGATGTGTGGCTTTATCTTCTGCAGCAGGGGACCTTTTGGGGCTCCGGCCAGGAAGAGCGCCTCGTCGATCTCCAGGCCCCAACTGCGAAGGGTCTTCAGCACGCGACTGCCCGAGCTGGCAGCGCTCCGGGCCGTAACCAGGAAAGTTCTTATGGGGCAATTCAAACGCTCGTTTTTGGCGTAGAATTTTCTCTGGAGCTTCCCCAAAGATTCCAGGAAGCATTTCAAGGGGCCCTAAAAACATTGACATGATGTAGACATCATATCAGTATTAATTGTTGACCCACCAATATGCTGATTCTGATATTTGGCATAATAAAATTCAGATGACAAATTAATTGGTTGATTAATTTAAAAAATATATAAAATTAAAATTTTTGGTCCCATAAAACTTACAACAATAAAGATATAGGCACAACATTTGACTGTTGTACAGTCCTTTATTATTTGTTACATTTTTGGTGATGAATAAATCAATTAACGCTTTAACTTTGACAGCACTACTAATAACATGCGAAAAACACTAAGTTGTCCTTAAAGGACTAGAGAAGGTACCTGAGCAAGTGGTTTGTTCTCAAACTTCTTCTCGTGCTCAAAAAAGCTGTCCAGGCCGCTTTGCTTAACGATGATCTCCGACTCATCCGAGAAGAGGACGGCGTCGCCATCGAAAGCCACCCTCAGCTGATTGTCGCACAGCTCGTTCTCAGTCTCAGGCATGAACATTGTGGCCGCGGCAATGCCTGAAGCAAAAGCGTTAAAAAAAAAAAATTATTATATCAAAAAAATAAGCGATGTCATATCGTGGCATCACATGCCTTCATCAATGGCCTCTGTGACCTTCTCGGCATCCTTGGAGAGATACAGATTGGTCATGTACGCTTTCAGGTAGCCGATTGGACTTTGCCCTCCAGTCATACAAAATCTCTCAATGGTCAAATCTGAAAGAAAGTCCCATTGAAGAGTTGTTAGCAGACCAATGCTCTTATACAAGGAAACAAAAAGTAAGCATACCATAATGATTGATGCTGTTGATGAGGCGCACTCCAACTTGAGCGTGATTGTTAGTCATGAGCACAATGTCGAACAACTCCTCGCTCTCCGGGTAAAGATCCCTCAGCCGAGAGTTCACCGTCATCAGTGCCTGCGTGTTGAGGGAGCATGATGAATTGTTTTTCATTTATTTATTTTAAAGTTTATGTGCTGATAGGTTAAATATATATATATATATATATATATATATATATATATATATATATATATATATATATATATATATATATATATATATATTGAGACACCATATGATTTTCTAAAATTGTTTAACTTGCATTATATTTTAACTTAATAAAACACATTGTAAACAACATATTTCAACAAAGAAAAAAAAAGAAAAAAAATATTGTACGTCTTGGTTTTTTTTGTGTGTTAAGGGGCTGCTGACTTTGTTTGCACTTACATTAAGCTATTTGTCACTCCCAGTTGATGTTAACTTTAAAACTGACCAAAACTTAATGTTGAAATTCCACTATCTTAATGCTAGCATATAATGTGAAACACCATATATGGGCTTAATGGAAACTAGCATACATGTTACAGTAATTATAACACTTCAAAGAACGGCTACTTTATACACAAAAGGAGCAGCTACATATAAAAAGAGATTCTCTCTGCTATTACTGCACCTCGGTTGGGGACCTTCTCTGCCTCTTCTTCTTGCTTTCAATTATGCTGCATCTACATCTAATAGGCCAGTCAGACATTGTTATGTGTCCGGTGTGCTTTGTTGAATACGCCACACATTATAAGGGGACGTCCACGTTTTAAAACGGCACTGAGCACGATTGCTCTATTCTACATGCAACTTCCTGATGTTACACAAACAAGACATTTCAAAAATGTGCTTTGGAAAGAGAACAAACATCGAGTCGCAGAAAAGTCTCTGATTAGCACCATTATTTTAACACTCATCAAATATGTAGAGACACTCACGCCTCATTCTAAACACCGATATGTGATATTTTGATGACAGTGGTGGACCTTGAATTTCAGGTTGACATGAGTTGGATGGAAACCTGTGGTTGAATTTTTGTGACTGAACCTTCCCGGCAAACTGATTCACCTCTTAGTCAGTCCTCGGGCCGCGTCCTGTCATTTGGGAACGCAACGTTGTGGTTGATTTGTTACAACTTAACATGGTACACATTTCGTAATGTAATTGAGTTAAGTCGACCAACATCACAAAGTGGATTCAAATTTGGAAGGTCCTGGTCCTACACAGTGTGTCAACAAGCCTTGAGACCAAGTGAAGTATTTCAAACACCACACCCTGCAACGCAAGTACCCTGCAGAGGCTTGCTGTCAAATATGCTTGCCAGCTCACCTTGACGAATGGGAAAGCAGCTCCCGGCTTCAGGGGCTCATTCTCGTGTTCGACCTGATAGGCCACGTAGTTTTCCACTCCTTCCTTTTCGTAGATGAGCCTCTCCGCCACCATGTTGAAGAGGGTCCGGGAAGACACGGCGATGGTGACGGCATACCTGGGTTTAGGCTGGGGAGGCACGGACACCAGTAAAAATCAAATCAAATAAAAAATAATGATGATATATATATTCCAAAACAAAATGGACACTTACTTCGGTTTCGGATTTATAAGCTCTAATATAACAAACACACGATGTTAAAACTCTAGCATCCAAATTATTATACTTACCGGTCTCGGTTTGTTTGTTTTGAGTTGTTCAAAAAACGCTTTGGCCGCCGCCCAGTCGTTCTCTTCCGTGTTGTCCTCCACTTGATTTGACTCGTTTATCTTTATGTCGCTCATTTTCAAAAAATAGTTAAAATATATATTTGCTTTGCTAGAGAGCGTGGAGGAAAAGTCCGACCAAAGAGGAGTAACTGGGAGGAAAAGAAAAAAACAACAACCGAAAGTTGGCGGAAGTGTAACAAAAGTGGAGTGGGTGTGTCGACGTGCTGACGTCAGCAGGCTGCGCATTCTTGTGCCAACGGAAGTGGACGCCCCCTTCTTATGGACTTCAACATATATATTTAGTTTACTGTATTTTAAAATATGTCCAGAAGACCGAATGATAGAACACCCACTGACAATCTTGTAACTATTTAAATATACAATTGACTAAAATATCTCACTGTCCAAACATTTGTCCAGTATTTTATTATTATATTCTTGGTTATATTATATTATATTATATTATAGTCTTAGTTTTTACGTGCCTTAAAGTCAAGTATTGGAACAGTTAAGGTACTGTCAAATTATTGTTGTTTATCAAAATATAAATATGAAAGTAGAGATCAACATTTCACTGGTAATAACCAAGGAACAGACATTGAATGGGTAAATCAAGGAAAACAAAGTGTCCAAAATATTTTCAGAAATATAGCGGAAAAAGAGGGAAAAAAATGGCAAACTGCAAATATGCAGTGGTCGACTATTAAAATTTTGAGTGTGTAGATTTTTATGAAAAATCTACAAAATTGAGTTCACACACTTTCCTTTATTTTTATATTTTTATTTTATTTTTTACAAGAGAGCCCTTTGCACCGGAGGGAAAAAAAAATACAATATGGTTAGAAGTGCATGTGGTCCCACTAGAAGTAGGCTACTGCAGAAAAATTGCTCCCAAAGACCCCCTCCCAAGCCAGCATTGAAGTTGCCCATCCCGGCATGGTCTACTTTATCAGTACAGTGGTCTGGTGCAGTGCATTTATCATATTGCACAATATAAGACAGTGTGTATGTATCTCACGCATGAATGACCTCCGTGTTTACAAGAAGACCAACACGTCCCCCCCCCTCCCCTCCCTCACACTTGGTAGAGTCCGACCGGGACGGAGCATCATGGCGGTGGACGGTAAGCATTCGCTCTCAGGTGTTCTGTTGGGGGGGTGGCGACGGGGGCGGGGGAGACTCGTGAAACTTTACTGCGGGTCGCAGTGACGTCCCCGTTTGAAGGCACATTAATGGTGTTGTTGTTGTTTTTAAAACAGGGGTGGATCGTTTTGGGGAGGGTGGTGGATTTCGCGAGGTGCTGCATGGTGCTGATGAATGTTACGATCCCATCACGGGATGCGCTCGCAAGTCACGATGGAGTGGTGCGTTCAGGTGGATCCAGTCACGTTTGTAACAAAAAACGGAACGAAGGCACACTTTAAACCGATTCATGTTGATTATTGTATACACTTGAGCCCAAATTGACGTGGGTTTAAGGCGTGCTGCACTATCACGCGTCGAACACTTTTGTTTTACTGCTACTATGTTGATTAGCGGATGAAAATAGGGATTGTGGACGAGTTGTTTTCGTCGCTGAATTGTACGTACATAGGACGTGACCCACATGATGAGTTCACGCCGCGGTCCTCTTAAAAAAAAAGAAGAAGAAGCTTCAATGGGATGAGTGGAGTGGCACGTGCCTTCCACTATCCCATTGTGGACATGGCGTCACGTGTTATGTGTGCAGCATGAATGTTTACACCTGAACAAGATGTACACGTTCACTATTTGTATGTGATATGCACAGATCTTGTTATTTGATTTTATGTTATGTATATTGAAGAATAAAAGCTGTTTTAAAAACAAAACAAAAACACGTATGGACAAAAAACATTCTGTAGCCTACATTATGTTCTATGTGCAAACTAGTCTAAACACGGCATTCTGATTAATATCGCGTTTGTGGAATATGAATTAGGCAGTAGAATCGACCCGTTCTCTGGGGGCGGCCATTTTGTCACTTGCTGTCGCTCAGGTAACGACCAATCACGGCTCGCCTGTTTTCTGAGTTTGGTCATGTGATGTTCGCAAGCTGAGCAAACTGGATAGCAAATGACATTTGATACTGCTTGAAAATAGGAAATACACAATACATATTTTACATAATGAATGTACATAACTTTAGATGATATTTAATACCGAACATGTTTACAACATGCAACATGTCTTCGTGCTTTAATTCATCTGAGTTGTTGAGCTTCAGTACTGCTGTTGTTGTGTTTGGCAACAAATGGTTCAGCAGTTAATTTTCGTGTGTGTGTAAACGATCTGGACAGCAGTAATTACAGTAACTGCCCATATTTCTGCCAATGGGAAAGTGAGGTGTTTTGACTGCGAGTGTATTAATACATATTTAAAACATACCGTAGCTCAATTGGCTTGACTACCTACCCCTAATGTAAATGCTGCGATAAGCACAATTCATAATCATTCATTGTAATATGGCCTTAGAATGAAAATACATATAGAAATGCTAACATTCTATAAAGATGTAGAAACAGAACTGAGTTCACTGTTGCATCATATTACTTCCGTGGCTAATCTCTCCATCATCCATTTTGTACAAGCCTGCGTGAAAATGATTGCCTCTCATAAGACGCGTGACTTAAAAGTGGTGCTTTGCGTTTTGCTGATTGCGACACTTTTTTTGGCGTCTGCAAGCTTTTGGCCTGTGGATGAACTGCCTGCAGAGAGTTTTAAGTGATTGGGTCTGAGTGATTCTGTCAACTGTGCGACAAAAAAACAAATCGGCTTCTATTTGTTCTGATTCATCTCCTCACAACGCTTCCGCTAAATGTGAGGCTGTGGTGTTCGCTTGGGGTTCATTCAAAAGCAAACTCCTTTTAAGCCCTAACACCACTCGTCATTACCATGTAATCATTTGAAATGTGTTTTCTTGAATATGATCAGGGCACCCCAAAAATCAGTATGATACGAAATGACTATGTACCTTTTCTCACAGCTAGAGAGCGTTCTTGTGCCTGTGTAGGCGCTAAAGTCAGGGGTCATCAACGTGAAGCCTCCAAGGAACACCTAAGGAGCCTGTTCTAAAAAGAAATAAATTAATATACACAGGAGTATAAAAAAATAAAATAATAATAAAATAAAAAATGTAAAAATATTCTGAGATAAATGTAGTCATTTCATTATTTATCACTACAACATTTAATACGAGAGTAATAGGCTAGTATTGAGAATTAAGGTGTAATTTTTTCTAGCTTAATAGGAAGGTCAGAATTTAGAGAGAAAAGGTTGAAATATTTACTTATGACAAAGTAATTTTAGGAGAAGAATGTTGAACATTTTGCAATTAAAGAGACAGTGTGAAGGTTACATTTTTCAATCTTCATTCATTTTAAAAACCCACTATTAACTCATTCACTGCCATTGACGGCTATAGACGTCAAAAAATTATTTTAACTATTTCTATTAGTTTAATTTTTTCCCCACTTTTGTTAACAAGAGTATGAAAACGTTTTTTATTTATTTATTGTACATTAAGAACAGATATAATATTTGTGATTAATCGTGAGTTAACTAGTGAAGTCATGTGATTAATTACAATAAAACTATTTAATTGCACGACGCCCCTAATTTTTAATCTTTTCTTTTTTTAAATCGTGTCAGGCAATTAACTTTTTTAATTCTAATTAATCACATGACTTCAATAGTAAAAACATGTTAAACTAATAGAAATAGTTAAAATAATTTTTTTTGTCTATAGCCGTCAACGGCAGTCAATGAGTTAATTTCAATAATACATTGTCGAAAAAATATGTTCTATCAAATCAACATACATAAAAAAAAATTAATAGTAGGTCTCGTAATCCCTACCCAAAGGAGAACAACTTCACAAATGGAAATTGGTGGTAGGCTTGTGAAGTGTGGTCTCTCTGAGGAACTGTAGTGCGCATGCTTCAAAATGCACACGTTTGGAACTTAGGTCATTGCATTCTATTAGTTCACCACTTGATGGCACTAAGTTCTACACACTGTCCCTTTGAAAAAAAAAGTTTAAAACTTTGTGAATGAAGTTGGACATTCGCGATAAAATGCAAACTGACACATTGAAATTACATTGTGTCAATATTTAACATCAACAAGGAATGTATAAAAGAGTAAAACACATTTACTTCCTTAATCCCTTTTATGGGTTGTTCAAAGCACAAACTAATTTCCAGTTCATCACTTTCATGCAAGGTGGCATGAACATTTGTCAGGTCCGCTAATTTAACTCATTCACTGCCATTGACGTCAAAAATTAATTTGAACTATTTCTATTAGTTACATTTTTTTTCCACTTTTGTTAACAAGAGTATGAAAACCTCGATTTTTTTATTGTACATTTAGAACAGATATAAAATGTATGATTAATCCTGAGTTAACTATTGAAGTCATGCGATTAATTACAATTAAACATTTTAATCGGCTGACGCGATTAAAGAAAAGAAAAGATTATTAAAAATTAGGAGCGTCAGGCGATTAAATTTTTTAATCGTAATTAATTGCACGACTTCATGAGTTAACTCACAATTAATCACACATTTTATATCTGTTCTAAATGTACAATAAAAAAATATAGGTTTTCATACTCTTGTTAACAAAAATGAAAAAAAAATGTTAAACTAATAGAAATAGTTAAAATTAATATTTGACGTCTATAACCGTCAATGGCAGTGAATGAGTTAAGCATGAACGTATGCTTGGACTGCATATGCGATCCCAATTCTTATTTTCTTCCACCAGGGGGCGGGAGGAACTGCGGTGTGCACGAGCTCATCTGCGCACGACGAGGTAACGCCAAGTCAATATGTTCCTCTGTGTTGGCACACTTTTGATTTTGCAGTTTGTTCCTTTGACATGTTGCTGAATTATGAACGACGCATCAAGTTTACGTTCACTCCAGCAAAAGAAGGCGGCAACGTGTTCATGGTTTATTCAGAGTGGAGCTTTTTGTATCTGAGGGCCATGTGTAAGCAAGCATGACCTCCTTTTTAAACAAGCACGTCTTATTTGAATGCACCTTTGAATAAAAAAATTGAATATTAATCAAGTTGGCAGAAATTGTGTGGGAATTTTTACAATCACTCATTGAAAATACAACTTTATTCTCATAAGACAATATGACTTTTTCTCCATAAAAATATTTATGGTATATTTTTTACGAAACACTATATCAATAAATACAAATTTATATATATATATATATATATATATATATAAATTTGCCTACTGTCCGACCGAAATGAAGCATTGTTTTCTCCTTTGACAAATTGCAGCCTTTTAGCAATATCAGTTTTAATTTAATTCATTGTTCATCCCTGGCTATTATACAACTTATATTGGATATTAAATTGTCTAAGAAAGAAGTTTTGTCTTTGTTACAAATAATAAGTGTTACATCAAAAAAAGAAAGAAAAGATTGGTAGTTTCCAAGTTTGGCTCCCTCCACATCTCCACTTTCCAGTGCCAAGAGGTCACCTTACCTCAGGGCTTTAAATTATTCAGCCATTGTTGACATTTGCAGAGCGTTGCCATATACGATATGACTACGAGCTTGCGACATGTTTACACTATATTTCCTTTAATAGATAGAGAGGTCGGCTGTTCTAGCATTTCCCCAAAAAAGAAGAACTTTCTTTGTCCTTTACTATCTCGTACAGCAGACTGGAGGAGCTTGTTAGGAAATTGTGACTTGAAAGAGGATATTCAGATGGTAAGACGACAGCAGCAGAGGCGTCTTTATCTCTTTGGATTTCAACTTCTGACACGTGTGCAAATATGTCAAGAGAAAATGCACTTTAAATGTATCAAATTTGGACATAATAATGCATGATGCGGCATGGTGAGCTAGTGATTAGCACGTCTGCCTCAGTGGAGAGATTCTGGGTTTGAATTTTGGTTCATCCAACCTTTCTTCCCCTTTCCCAAAAATGTGTATGATAGATTAATGGAAGGCACTATGTGTCTATATGTGTGAATGTTTTTTTTCTTACTGTGTATGTGAGCTGGCTGGCGACCAATCAAGGGTGTCTTTGAATGTCTCACGATTCGATTCAAATCAGATTTTTGGGCCTGCGATTCGATTCAGAATCGATTTTCGATTAGGAACATTTTTTTTTTTGACAATGATTTTTGCTTCAATCTGTAGATGTGCAAGAAATTGTAATGATCTACTCCAGTCTGACTCGCTAATGCTAATTAGCGCGCTACTCGCAGCACTTTTATCACTCAAAAGAACGGCTCAAACAAACTTTTATTGGAAACCCTTGATCGTGACTTTTTCCTTCTACTCTCTAATGTGGCTACAACTTAGCAGTGTATTAGACCGGGTGGAACCACACTGCCCCCCAGTGGCCAAACCGGGTACATCATGAACAGCGCTCCAAATAAAGGCGCACGCAGACAAAGGCAAGACAGTATAAAATAATTTAAATAAAATCGATTTTGGGACATTTAAAATCGATTCTGAATCGTACTAAATGAAAATCGCGATTCTTATGAAAATCTATTTTTTGCCACACCCCGAGTGTCCCCTGCCTCTGGTCTGCAGTCGGCTGGGATGAGCTCCAGCTCAAGTGCTGTCGAAAAACGGACGGCTGGATGGGATTTGAATTGTATTAACCTTTGTATGACTTTGTACTAAACGTGTGAGAAGCAGGCTGATTAACGAAGGCGTACTGCGGTGCTCGAGAGTTAACTAGGTCTACAATGCAGTCAGGCTCTCATAAAAATAGCACAGGCATGATTGCATGCACCGCGACTGGCCTACATACAGAGCTGCTGCGCCTTAGAAGGGGAGAGAACACCGATTGCTGCGGCAGTCCTGACTAGGACGTTTGCCTTTATTATTTACATGTTGTAAACTTGCTCATTAAGCCCTTAAATAAATCGCACATTGTTCCTTCCCATTTGTCCCCTTTGTGCTTTATCTCCTCCTCAGTGTCTCCCGAGCTTGTGGGTGTCCTGTCCTCCATCGCTGCCTTCATGGCACTGATGGCTCTGTTTTTTCTTTACCTCAGCAACAAACTGTCAGTGGACACTCCTGACACGGTGCCGCATCTTAGTGCTTATCAGAACAACGACACAGGTAACACACAGCAGTGCCTGCACCGCAACGGCCGCATTTTCACATTCGAGACACATTTGGATGATTGATTTCGTACTGTGGTTGGTTGAAAGATAAGTCGATACACGGTTGCTTCCTTCCTTATAATCTCTGTTGTAGTTTATCCTAAAGGTGTTTGATTTAATTGAGAGGAATAAAAAAACTATAAAACTGAAATTGAAAATGCTTTTAGAAAAAGAAGAAGAAGAAAACTAAAACTAATTTAAACTAACTATAAATAACAGCAAAAACGGCCTTTGTTTTCTTCTTTGTCAATTTATATCATACATGAGTTTTCTGAGTTCATTAAAAAAAAATCAAAATCAGTTTTGCTGTATGTCCGTAGAGGTCAAAACAGTTGTTGGAGAATTGTACTTCACTTCAAATTATTACAAAATGCTATTATATTTGAATTACCACTTGATTAATACTCCATGTATTTAAAAAAAGAAGAAGCTAAAACTAATAACTAAACTAAAACAAACAAAACTGCTTTCAAAACTAATCATAACTAACTGAATTTTAGAAAAACAAAAGTCAAAACTAAAAATATAAACTAAAAATAAACTAAAAACGAACTATAATGAAAAATCCAAAACTATTATAACCTAACCAGTGCATATCGAAGCTACAGTATATACAGTGATACCTCAACTTTCCAGATACAAACAGTCAATTGATAATTTTTTCCCCTTGAGTTGTGAGGAAAAAAATGTGTTACGAGCATTAGATGGTGTCAGTAAACTTTACAACAAGCAGCAAATTGGCAGATTGAAATTTTTTTCTTCAAAAAAGCAGCCAAATTCTTGCTTCAAGCTGCTGTGTGTTTAAACAAATCACATAACTTTTGTCTTACAAAGGTCTTAATGCTAACACACAATACAAAATGTCATAAGATGGCTAGCAAAACTAGCATTGATGTTTGGTAACCTTAAACAACTTACATTTGAAAACAAGCTGTGGACGGAGCATACAATAATACTCGTAGGCATGTATTCTTCTTTAGCTCATGGGAAAAAAATATAAATGCTTCTTCATCATTATACTGCCCCCGGTGGCCAAGTCGCAAATACTCTCAGGAGCAGCACATTGCCCATTGAACGATCATGATGCGAATACTGTTGACTTCCTTACATTATATTTCACGTTTTAAGGTATTTTTTTTCTTTTTTCTTCTTAAAGACATGTTCGATTAACCATTTCAATGGATAATGATGATTTGAGATACAGAGGTTTTGATTTGGACTGGATCAAATAAAATTTGTAAGTCAAGGCACCACTTTAATACTGTGTATATAAGTTTCACTATTTGAATTGAACTACTGAAATAATTATATACAATTTATTGAAATGCACCTACAACAGTCATTGTCCAAGAACCTAACTCATTCACTGCCATTGACGGCTAGAGACGTCAAAAATTCATTTGAACAATTTCTTATAGTTTAAATATTTTTTCCACTTTTGTTAACAAGAGTATGAAAATTTAATTAATAATCATGTGATTAAATACAATTAAAAAAAAATCGCCCAACGGCCCTAATTTTAAGTCATCTTTTTTAAATCACGTCAGGCGATTAAAGTTTTTAATTGTAATTAATCGCATGACTTCAATAGTTAACTCACGATTAATCACAAATTTTACATCTGTTATAAATGTACAATAAAAACATTTTTTCTAGGTTTTCATACTTTTGGTAACAAAAGTGGAAAAAATGTCAAACTAATTTTTTACCTTTTTTTAGCCGTCAATGGCACTAAGTTTCTTAGTGCACATAAGAGGTGAGAGGTCATGGTGCGTCCCATGTCGCTGCCGCTACCTCCATCTAACAACCGCTTGTCCGTGTCAGTGCCCGTGATGAGCTAACCTGGGGACCCCTGCGGCAAGATGGCCTTCTTCAAGAGCTTCCAGCAGAACCTCCCGTCCGTCAACATTTCCTCCATCTTGGACTCGGTCAGCAGCAAAGTGGACGACCTGGCCAACGCCGTCAGCGACGTCACGTACGCCGTCAGCGACCAGCTGACCGAGCAGGTCAACACCATCATCAACAAGGTCCAGGAGGACGAGGACGGAGAGCAGGAGTCGGCGCAGACGTCCGACGCGCAGGACGGGAAAACTGGGGGTCGAAGCGTGCGGCCGGAAACGACGAGTTCAAGCTCAAAACATAAACAAAGTAGCAACGCGGCTGAGGCGGACTGCGTGCAAAGCCAGCTGGAGTGGGAATGGAGGGACGGATGCTGGCGGGTGAAAAAGACGGAAGCCGAGTTAGCGGTGGAAGAGAGGAGGAAGAAGGAAGAGAAAGATCTGTTGGAGGAGAGGGAGCAGAGGAGGAAAGAGAGAAGGGAGAAGCGCTTGGAGAAAGCTGCCTTGACTCCGAAACACGAGGAAGGACAGGAAGAGGACTCAGAAGCCGAGGAATTTAAAAAAGAAGCGCCCGACGAACCTCCTCCATCATCGGACCCTGAAAATGAAAGAAGGTTATCTGAACAGGAGGATGAAAAGAACGAGCAAGATGAAGAGAGAGAAGGCGATGACGAGGAGATGCCGGATACCTCCAAAGCTAAAGTGAAAAAGAAGAAGAAGGAGAAAGCAGCTAAGAAAGCAGAGAAAGAATCAAAGCAGGAGAAAGGCAAAAAGCGCAAGAAGAAAGACAAAAGCAAACAAGGTTAGATGGTGTGCTGCTTGGTTGCTTTCAACCTTCCGTCCTTTAACTTCACTTTACTGGACTGGATGTGGTCACTCTATGACGTTTCGATCACTTCTTGACTCTCGGTGGTGGTCTTTCATTTTGAGGGTCAGGGCCTGCGAGGCTTTCTCTGCTGTCTCTTCTCTTCATTTTGTAGCGTTTCGCTTGCCTCCGCTGCTTCAACATGTTTTTGTGGATGTTTAGACTTTTCGCCCAATCAGAGTTCACCTTATAATGTGTGTTCCACGTCAATCTAATCTGCTCAGGCCTTTCAGAGTCAGAAGTGCTGGTTTAACTCGAGCTATATTGGCAAATGTTACCGTATCTTTAACCAATCAGATCTCAAAATCATCCTCAAATTGCAACATTTTTCTGTCCACTGATTGGTTGGAACTTGGAAGCCAAGTTCGACTAGATAAATATTGATTCTGAACTGCTCTGGGTGATGTATTTCATTTGTGTATAGTACTGAGTAGGGATGGAACAATATTCTAACATCACAATGCGATAATAATCATGATATTGTGGGGATGTTGGTAATATATTTGGAAAAAAGCTCACTAAATTGTTAAAAAAGATCTTATTGTGAAAAATAAAAAAATCACAATTTGTTTTGTACATAATACCAGCAGTGACAAAGAAATATGCTTGGCCAATGGTCAGTCATTATATTGTCATGTGCTCCTCCTATTGGCTCAGCGGCGCAAAGTATCATGGTCTATGTAGTTTAGAATCTTGTGTTTGGCTAAAGCAGGCGAAAAGTAATGTTTTTTTAATGGAAATTTTGAAGAATATTTTCTGGTATGACTGATTTATGGGAGTGATAACCACCGTAGACAAAACATGCCTAATTCAAATTAAAGAGGGTGGTAGAACTTCACAAATAGAATCCATTCTGCTTTTAATATCGTGACATGACAACGACAATATCGTGGAAATATTTATATCTCAATATCGGGATATTGCTGGTATTGTTACACACCTAGTATTTCGACAGTTCCCATGATTGCATAACGATGGTGGTGAACACTGACCCTACATTGATCATGAGACAAGGATTCTTTTTTTTTTGTTGCCTGTGTGTTTTAACAGAGGCGGTTTTGACAGACAGCGAGGAGGACAGAGACCCAGAACCTGTTGTCCAGTCCAACGTGACCACAGTGTGCAGCATTGCAAACAAGGAGGTGACAGGACAGGAAGGCTACAGCAGTGAGGCCTCAAGTGAATATGGTGAGTGTCCCTTTAACATGTATGTTATGTTGTTTATGTTGTAACCAGCAAGACTTTTCAAAATTGAAGGTTGGCTCTTAACGGGGAACTGTGATACAATATACAGATGCTAGGAAAAATATATTTCAGCATAAGGCTGAAAAGAACAAGCAAATTCCATGCAAGTACATATTAGTTAAAACCCCATTGCCTGAATTTTGGTGAAACAGTTGAGTGTGGAATGACAGGTCACTCACCTCACTTTGACATCTCTATGTGTTGGTGATGAAAGCAGCCAGCAGCATCCAGAAGATAAAGAAAGCGCCTTCGCTCACGGAGGGCCAGCCTCCTCCCTACCAGGACCGGGTCTCGGTGGCCCGCGTGTCCTCCTCCCGCTCTCGAGTCCGCCGGGGGTCGTCCACTCAGCGCTGCTCCAGTGAGGCCAGCGTGGACCAGGACACGGAGAACTACCTCAATAAAGGTTGCGAGGAGGACATACCTAGTGACAGCACCGCTGTGGTGGGGCCTGAGGTGAGCGGAAGGTTCCCAGTCAGGCAACTAGCTAGCTCCCTAGCAGGTAAACGAGCACCATGGGAGCTAGATAGAGAGCTAGCTAGCTAGCACCTGGGGCTAAAGCCAAACTGTGATTTTTCTTTCTGGACCTGGATTTGCCACCTCTGAAGGTTCCTTTGAAAAAGCTCATGGCACATTTTAATGTAATAATAATAATAATTTTTTAAAATATAAATTGCTGTAATTCTCCATCCTGAATGTTATTTTTAGGACAGCTCTGGCCCACTGCTCCCTAACAGGTAAACGAGCACCATTGGAGCTAGCTAGCTAGCACCTGGGGCTAAAGCCAAATTGTGGCAGGGTTTTTCTTTCTGGATCTGGATTTGCCACCTCTGAAGGTTCCTTTGAAAAAGCACATGGCACATTTTAATGTAATAATAATAATAATTTTTTAAAATATAAATTGCTGTAATTCTCCATCCTGAATGTTATTTTTAGGACAGCTCTGGCCCACTGCTCCCTAACAGGTAAACGAGCACCATTGGAGCTAGCTAGCTAGCACCTGGGGCTAAAGCCAAATTGTGGCAGGGTTTTTCTTTCTGGATCTGGATTTGCCACCTCTGAAGGTTCCTTTGAAAAAGCACATGGCACATTTTAATGTAATAATAATAATAATTTTTTAAAATATAAATTGATGTAATTCTCCATCCTGAATGTTATTTTTAGGACAGCTCTGGTCCACTGCTCCCGTCAGCCTACGAGCCGGAGCCCCTTGCCAAGTACGGCACGCTGGACGTGGCCTTCGAGTACGACTCTAACGAGCAGTGGCTTGCCGTCACGGTTACCGCGGCGACGGACATCCCCGCCCTCAAACAGACGGGCAACATCTCGTGGCAGGTCCACCTTGTCCTGCTTCCCACCAAGAAGCAGCGGGCCAAGACGGGTGTCCAGAAGGGCCCGTGTCCGGTCTTCACCGAGACGTTCAAGTTCTCCAGAGTGGAACAGGAGGCGCTGAGCGACTGCGCCGTTCGATTCCGCCTGTACAGCATCAGGAGGATGAAAAAGGAGAAGGTCCTGGGTGAGAAGGTGTTCCACCTCACAAAGCTCAACCTGCAGGGGAAAATCGCTTTGCCTGTCACCCTGGAGCCTGGCTCGGAACTTACAGTGAGTTCATATGAGCCCATTTTGTCCGAAAGGAAAGCTGTTTGATCATTTTTTTTAATCTTTCCATATCTTCGTCAGGGTTGCGGCTCGGTGGTGAGCGTGTCCCGCAGCGCGGGGGCCGTGTCCTATCGCTCCACCGAAGACTCGTCCTCGCCGGAGATTCTCCTGGGGCTCGTGTACAACTCGGCCACGGGACATCTGTCGGCGGAAGTGATCCAAGGGAGCCACTTTAAAAGCACGCCGTCCGACAAACCCGTCAGTAAGTAAAGCAGCTTCTCGTGCTTGGATTGTTGACGTGACATTCTTTGAAACGCTTGCAACCTTTTTGACTCTGTGTGCTACTTTTCACCTCTGCCTTTCCTTGTTTCCAATCTTGCGTGCCATAGATGGTCTGTTTTGTTGTATAAAGCATTTCGTGGGGGGTCAGCTTTATATCATGAGAGGTAAGAACCTATGTGATTAATATCTACCATTATTGAGTAATGGCTGTACAGACTAGTTTTTTTATTATACAAGCTGAAATTACTTGGCTCATTGAGCCATTTTCAGCTGTAAAAAGTTAATAATTTGTCCAGCATGAATGTGATAACTTCATGATTTTCATAAACAATTTATACCTTTCAAATAAAAAATGTCCACTTGCTGTCGAGTGAAGATGACATCACCTGTGCTGAGGAAGTGGGTAACTCCGAACCCCTCAAGAAAGAAAAAAAAAAAGAAAAAAAAAGAAGAAAAAAAAAGGAAGTGGGTAACGACCAATCATGGCTCAGTTTGCTGACCAAACCCAGAAAACAGGTGAGCCATGATCGGTCCTTACCTACTTCCTCAGCACAGGTGATGTCATCTTCAGACGACAGCAAGTGGAAACATGTGTTTTTAAAAGTATTAATTGTACAAGATAAATAATGACGTTATCAAATTCATTCTGGACAAAATATTAACTTTTTACTGCTGAAAATGGCTCAATGAGTCATGTATCCCTTTAACATCGACTAAACACGGTTACCTGTCAATAAATTAAAATATGATAGAATTAGAAACTGATTGATTTCAGTAGTTTAACTTAAAAAAAAAAGGTCAACTAATTCCAAATATCTCCAATACGTGAAGTAGTCAGCTTTATTTTTTACATTTATTATAAATATTTTAAGGCAAAACACTTTATACACTTTTCTCAGAGGCATTTACATCATGTTCTTTTGTATAAACAGGTTCACTATTGTTAAAAAAAAAAGAAAAAAGTTGTGTGCAAAATTGCTGTAAAAAAAGAAAAGAAAAAAAAAAGGCTCCAGCGACACTTGTGAGGACTAAGCGGTTAAGAAAATGGATGGATGGATAGATGAAAATTACTTTCATGCAATTTTATGGAAAATGCAAAATTAAGATCTAAACATCTTTCTTAAAAATTATTTGTCAGCTTATTTTTTTAATGTATCAAAAGTACTAGTGATATCGGCACTTGGTATCAGAGACTCAAGAGTTACTCATACTGGTATCGGCCTGAAAAAAGTGGTATCAAACGTCTCTAGAAAAATACATGGGAAGAGCTTGAAAAAAAGAATTGTGATTTAATATGGAATCACAATTGCAATATTAGCGGATTTTTTCTTCTTCAATTCGATTCTTTTTCCTTAGAAGAAACTGTAATGGTTGTAAAATTCCAAGCACTTTGCTGCAGTGTGTGAATCTCACTGCCATACTCACTTTCCACCACTTGATGGCTCTCTCCCAACATCCTCCTTGCAGACACTTACGTGACAGTGACCATGCTGGACTCCAAGGGCAAAGAGATGTCCAAGTTCAAGACGGCCGTGTGCCGCGGGCAGCCCAGCCCCGCCTACAAAGAAACCTTCGTCTTCCAGGTGGCTCTTTTCCAGCTGTCCGACGTGTCTCTGGTGCTGTCCGTGTTCTGCCGCCGCAGCAGCATGAGGCCTCGGGAGCGCCTGGGCTGGGTCTCCTTGGGCCACAGCAGCACCGGCGAGGAGCAACTGGCCCACTGGACTGAGATGAAGGAGGCTGAGGGCCAGCAGGTGTGTCACTGGCACACGCTCACCGACGCAAAGGGCCTGATATACTGAAGCCAGCGGAAAGCGGCGCAAACTTGATTGCTCACGCTAACAGATGTGGAAGCTGAGCTGCTAACACGCCAAATTGCAGCACATTCCATTTTAGAGGAGGAAATGCGTAGGTTTTTTTTTTTTTTTTTAATAAATGGGCAATGTGATTTATCAAAACTCAGAAAAATTGCGTTGGAGAAGCAGGTGTAAACCTGCACAGCTGTGCAAGAGAACTGCGGTTATTGTGGCGCGAGGAGGCGGCATAGAGAAAATCCAACTCACATTTTTTATTTATAGGACATATTTACCAATAACAGGGTTGACTGTAGTGTTGTAAAATTCATTTAAATAACCTTTAAAGTGAATTCAGAGATTTTGAAAAGATTGAGAAATATGTAGTATGTTTCTGAAATGCCAGAAACAAAAATTATTGTGATATATTGCCTGCCTATAAAGCAATGCAGTTTTCAAGTTTCTTAATAAGGGCATACTGAGCCAATCTCAAGAAGGAGTCATGCCATATAATCTAGGACAAAACTCCTTTCAACTGCATTTCCTTGCATTGTGGTCATTTTAGCTCACTGTGACAATTGGTTTTGGATTCTGCCAGAGCAGTTTCCCGGGTCCAATCTGTTCGAGTGAGCACGCTATTTAGCGCCTGCTATTTGGGATCTCAGTAAATCAGGCCCACAATGTGGGAAAAGACGGGTCAGGATACCTGCAGCATTCCATGGACGCTACCTTGTAGGTGGAAGTTTTGAGATCCTGAAGCAACCAGGAAGAAGGAACGTGACTACTTTTACAATGGATATAAAGCTTGAACACACCCCTGTTAAAAGACAAGATTTTGGGGAGAAAAAGACTATACTATTTGAATGATTCTGGGAAAAACCTTGTCTTTTTACTGGGCCATGTGTACCCTTCAATAGTCCACCATCATGCCTGCAGTAATTTGCATGCAGCCTGCAGCAACCGTTTACAATGTGAACAGCCTTTCCACGCAGCATAAAAAGGTATTTTTTCTCTCTCTGTACCTTTCGGACCAAAGAGCTCGGGGCGAACGGGCTCCTCCTTTTGCAACCACCAGCATAGCAGACACTTCACGGGTCACAGCCATCGACAAGCAAAAACACATGGACTGTTAAAAAAGAAGAAAAAAAAAAGGGCCTATACCACATGCTGCAACTACACTCACAAGCTGTGCTTTTTGTACAGTTTGTTGACATGCATTATGCAAAATCATCCTTTTTTTAATCAGTCAAGAGGTTTACCAGATTTGAAAAACCAACGGGACATAACTGGCTATATGTGATGTGAGGGTGTGGAGTCAAACCACATTCCTGCAGTCTTCCTAAAGGATTGGGCACAGCAGCTCGTCTGAGCCTCTTTCACCAGTCAGCCTTCTGACAAAGTGGGCCGAGTCCATTCATGCACAAACGCGGCACTTTCTGCGGAGAGATATGCAAACTGCCATGTCGGCGGCTTCGTTATTGGAACAAAACTCCGACGCCCATTCATCGCGAGAGATTTAGGCTAAAAAGTAGGGGTGGGAAAACTTCTGTGCTCAAGTAGCCACATTATATTTTTTAAAGTGGACAAAAATGAAGTAAAAATATGCATTTAAAAGGTGTAATATTGTTTGCTTAAAATATTTCACTATAATTTGATAAACATTTAATACAGTGAAAATGCAATGTATCAATGTACATTTATTTTACAATTTTTTTTTTTCCCTCGCAATTTTCACAAACTCGAGATACAAGCACTGTTTGGTGGCATAATTAGCATTTACAATTAGTAATATTCATTAAAAAGAGGCTTCAACTTGTTTATTGCCACTCCCTGCTTAGGGTTACTGTCAAACTAAACATAAAGAGAATGAACCATTATGTATTTAAAACAACCACTTAGCCTCGGTTACCTTAATGCTAAAATACAAGGGGAAGTTCCATAGGCACCCAGCCTGACATTGTTAGCTTACTTGTACATATACCTGAAGACAAATATAACAGCACTCCCTGGCATATACTGTATATCTATTCTTTATCCTCCACATAGAACTTATATTACTGCCGTAATGAGAATCCAAAGGAGGAGCTGAGTCTCCAGTACAGTATATCCATTTCTGTCTAAGACTGACCCGATGTGGCTAAGGCACATTGTGCATTGTAGAGTTTCCACTATAGGGGGAAAAAAAACATATCAAACCTGTAGAAGAGCATTTTCACATCTTGTGGGCTTAGATAAAAATGTTTGCCTCTTCCAGCATGGAATATCTCAAAAACATGCAGAAGAAATTATTTCACAACAATGACATTAATCAATAACACACAATGGAAAACATGACTCACGAGACAACAGAAGTCAAGATGATGTTAATGTTTTCTTTCTTTTTTATTTCCATTCACCTGCCTCCTGCTGGTTCAGAATAATGAGCCTCTTTTCCCACGCACTCGAGGACAAGACTCACTTGGCGCACCTTGCAGAATGACTGCAGCATTCCCCAGATTTTTTTGTTCCCCGCTCCGAGCCATGGAAAACCAGCTGTGCCACAAAACCCCATCCCGTGGGCGGGTTAAAAAATACCAGCCGAACCGTTTAGTGCCTCAGATGGGGTTGTAGAGTTAGAAAGCCCCTGATGTCTTCAAATAAAAGTGAAGAGGGGCATTGCAGGCAGGCAGACAGAATATTGTGTTTGGAGCTTTAAGGGGAAAAACTGCCTCCTAAATTTGTTCCTACCTTGACTCCCGTCGAACCGTTTGGACACGAGAAAGCCCTCCGAAAGGAAAATGGCACACGCTAGTTTTCCTTGGCCCTCCATCTTTGCGATCAGAGACTCCAATGTCCTGTCATTTTATTGCATGTGTCATTCAATAAAAAAAAAAAAAAAAAGAAGTCAATAATGTATTCAATAAATATACAAGAACCATGGACTCGCACGTGTTTCTTAAAAAGCATCCCGACATAACAACGGGATCCAGTTTGTTTCTTTAGAAGACTTTGGAATCACATACATGATGCTGAAATGAATCACGTCACTTGCGGGCGTACCGGACTGCATCGTTCGTACCTGGTTGGCAAAGAAAACATTTATGGAGCAATTACGTTCTTAAAAAATAAAAGTGAAACCAATATGGCGACACTGTAAAGTGACATTTAAACATCTGTCTTTTGAGTTCTGTACAAGTGGGACATACACGGTGGGACATATCGAATTGCAGTCATACAGTGTACTGTTGTGCACCTACATCACTTAACCTTAATCATAACAGTTTTACGTCACTAAGGTGAAAAAAATAATAATTGCGGGGCATTTGGCAGCTGAGATTGTGCATGTCACAACAGGACAATAGAACCACCACCCACGTTCTGAAAGGTGGACATTGTTACAAATGACAAAGGAGCATGAGGGCTACATTGAGGAAAAACGTACGGTATCAGGTTTTTTTTTTTTTCAAGTTGTGTTAGGACAGTTGGTGAGAAGTTTTAATTGTGTAGAAATGATGCCAATTGCCAATATGAGCACAAAGCCATCAATTCTTTTTTTCTTTTCTTGTTACATCTTTGTATTATCACTGTATCTCTTTATTTCCCAGTGTCAATATAGTGCATTAACGAATGGATTAAAGAGTAGTGGTGCTAATTTACATTTCACCTCTGAACCACCAAACAAAAAGTCACGAGGTTGGTTTATCATCGCTTATTTTGACATTTATTTTTTTGGGAGTAAAACATTATTTTTTTTTTTTTTACAGTTCTTGTTTTCTTTTCTGCAGAAATTACTAAGTAGTAAGCAAGCACCATTAATTTGCAGTCTGGACACATGCTGTGGAGGGAGTCTCCACAAAAACGTTCTAGATTTTTGTTGCTTATCACTTCTTTTTTTTGGGGTGAAAATTGTGACTTTTCTCATCCATTTTCTATTATTTTGGTCCTCATAAGGGTCGGCTGATTTGGCAAGAGGCTGGGCACACCCTTACCTAATCGTCAGCCAATCCCAGGACATCAGTTGGTCTGAATAGTTTAGAAATATTTCAACGTTTTCCAAAAACGCCACAAAAAGTTGCTAGATGTGTTTCTCAGCTCTTTAAAAAATATAATTTGTATAAATTACTTCTCGTCCATCCAACCATTTCATATACTGCTTGTCCTGATTAGGGCCAGCCAATCACAGGACTGCTCTTGTTAGGACTTGACTTTTGTAATATTTTGACTTTTCCGTGTGACCCTAATGCTCCTATATAAACAAAATTATAATAAAAAAAATGGTAGGTTAAAAAGCAGGCCACAAAAGACTGCAGCATCTGGACACGCATACATACATACATACACACACACACACACACACAAGAAAACATTTGTTGGCTGGTTTCAATGACAAAATTGAGGCATTATGGTGACTTGTTGAACTCAACATGACTGAGCCCAAACTTTCTGTCAATGTCCTAAGTCAGGTGTCTATGGGATGAAAACAATAGCCATTTGCACATAATAATCATAAAAAAGAAAATCTCAATAAAATACTTTTGACAATCAGTGCTTCTGTTACGTACACGTACTAGAAGTACAGTTCATTACTTTGAAATCAAACTAACCAGAGGCAATGGAGCTGTCTGCGGGTCAACGTTTGTGACCAAGTCGTTTCCATCTTTACGAAGAGTTTATCCTCATTTCTGTACACTCTGTACGACCGCTTTCAGGAGTATAAAACATCTGTAGTGGTTCACGACGAAGCTTGATGAGAAGGGCACGAAAAGCGGGATCATGATCCACTTGATGGGCTTTTTCTTGAGGTTGGCAGTTGGGCCCTTTTTTTCAGCATCGTCTCCCTATGCTTCCATCCAACTTGGTCGTCATTTCCTTTCGTGCTTTGGCTCCTCGGCCCTCCACTAAATGAACTTGAAGCATTTAGTCTTGTCGTGCGGCAGGCGCGTTTTGAAAAGCACCGAGTCCACGCGGAACTGCGTGTACAGCAGCGGCATGTAGCCGTACACCTTGACGAAGAAGTTGATGCACTTGTGGCGCTCGTGGAAATGCGAGTCGTCGTGCGACAGCGCCTGAGGGCAACCGGGGCAGCGGAAGGTCCAGCGAGACGTTACCTGAGGAAGGCGAGAGAGGCCATGTCAATTTATATTCTAGGTGATAAATTGGTAAAACAGAAGAGCTCGTCATCTAAGATGGCTGAAATTTGCTATCAAATGTACAGAGGTACCTTGTCTTACAATGTTACATTATTTATTCCATGACCAAGCTCATAGTTTAATTTACCCTTTACTGCATATCTAATAAATTTTCCCCATGCAAATGAATTTAAATGACATGAGTTAAAAGGAACCCAAAAAAATAAACAACAAATATCTTACATGTTTTTCACTCATTCACTCCCAGCCATTTTCACTGAAGCAACCTCCTTTGCTCCCGGCTGTTTTACTGGATTTTGACAGATTTCGCAAGGTCCACAGAATATTGTGTTTAATTGCTATAAAAACATGGAACCTACCAAAAGAAAGATGTGTCTCTTCTTTCATCAGGAAAAAAGTATATTGTATCTGTGTCCGTTTTGCAGCAATTAGCATTAGAATATAGCTAAGTTTCATCATTATTCACAAATGTGTTTAAAACACTGGGGGAAAGAGCTTTTTTGCAACATGGCCCTGGTTGATCTCTTATACTCTGCTGCCGCCTGCTGGTCGTTTTTTGTAATAACTACCATTGCTTTTAGCAACCTCTTCAGGTCAGAGGGTGCATCAAAGCCTTCTGTAGGACAATGTTTATTTTTTTTTTTATAAACGTATAAATATGTTTTTGGGACCAGGGCAATACTTAAAATAGAAAGTTTTTATACGTTTTGGGGAGCAAATGAGTTAAAAACAACAACAAACAAAAAGCATTTTATTGTATAATGAGACAGAATGCAAAGTCATTACTGTACGTACTGCACTGCGGGATGCATTAATCATTCACTGCGGTGGACGTTTATATTCTTCAACTGGTATCCAACAGTTCACTGTCATCGACAAATCTATTCGTCAAGTACATAAAAAAAATAATATATAGGGGTGGAAGAGGGTCTCGCCCAGCTCGCCTGCGAAATTCAGGCTTGCAAACCACTGCAATGACTAATAGAAACCTGTAGATGGCAGTGTTGCATTGCTTTGGATTTGAGATCAGCACAGTTTTTTTTGTAGATCAAGATTAGATGACTCTCTTTGCTACGTCTGTTATGAAGAAGAGAAATTCCAACATGGTGGAAAAGCTGAACCGTTTAATAGATTGAAGGAAGAACACCATGTACGATGAAGCCATGCATCAAAGTCAATGTTCTACTCGACACGTTACTTTTTCACTAAAATCTTAATTACTCCGCTCGTTCTTTATCCTTTGTGCATTTTGACCAAAGAGAGAACTTTTACTAAGACACCTGAGAACCGTTTTCAATCATGACAAAAATGGTATAAAATGTCTCCTAGCTCACTCTAGCTAAGCTAGGACAACTACCAGGCATTACTGACCAGCTTTGGCAGGATATCCGCACAATCTACAGAGTGATCCTGTTCTCCTCTGAAACGTTCAAAATCAAACAACTCGAATGATGCAATGATTCCCAGTTCCCACTGGCTTCCCGTCTCCTGCGTCCAGGAAATTAAATATACTCACAAAAATGTTCTGATTTGATCTTCCTTTGCGAGTTATCTTTGTGGGGGATATTAGATGTGTCAGTTTGAGTAATAGTGAGACTGAGAGGACAGAAACTGCGTAGAACTTCCACAGTTGAACAACACATGTTGAGGAGGGAAATTATGACTCAAAAGACAAACAGCAAGGATGACGCCACGCAAAAAATACATTTTCCTTTCTGATAATCTGTAGTTGTGGTGCTTTAGAGCGCCTTGTTGTTGGCCATGAGCAAGTAGGGCTGACATCCACCGTGTGGACTGGGGCTCAGGGCTCGTGTGGCTGTTTTAGAACGCCCCGTTGTCGGCAGTGAGTATGTGCAGGGCCTTTGGGGGGCAGGGATACACGGCTTACTGCCCGCCATCACTGACCTTGATTGGCGGTTTGCGGGTAATGTGCGAAACCAGGAAGTTCATGGCGATGTCCTCACAGTTGATGTACTCATCCACCATGTCTCTAATGGCCTGGGGCATCACGTACGAGTACAAGTAGGCGTAATACTGGTGGGGAAATATAGAGAGAGATACTGTTAGATACATCCTGTGAGGTGGGATGGCGTTTTTCTCCAAGGTGGGGATGCAAACCTTGTGGAAGAAAGCCGCTCCTGTCAGTACCATGGAGAGCTCACAGGAGTAATTGGAGTTGTAGAGCCAGGACTGATGGTTGATATCCCAGGCGTGATATCTCCCAGGGAAACCGACGATACGATCTCTGGCCTCTCGCCACACTCTGAGATAAGGAAAACAAACAGGAGTATGTGTGAAAAGACGCAACTGGAAGGCGGTGAAAGTCAAGTCGTCGTGGCTTTGGCTCGTGGCTGCTTTCGACCAACCCAACGTCAGACCAAGGAAGTACAATTTGATAAAACATAATTAGATATTTCCTAAGGATCACAGTACACAATATTCACCGAGACACAACTTGGGTACAACACAGCTCAAATATTTAACACCTTGAGCTCCCTTGGCAAGCAGACACTACAAATCGTTCCTCTCCCGGGCTCGAGTAGAGCTGGGGGCACATTCCAGAGTAATTCTGGAACACTTTGCAGTCATTTTCCCACAAATGACCTTGTGCACATACACACACGTGTACACACAAGTCTGGACAAGATGCTCCTACAGTGAGTTGTAGACATATTTGGAAGGCAAGGAGGAGCAGGTTTACACAAATAATTTATTTTGATCATTTTGCCACAGGTTTATATTTACTGTATAACTAGTCGAGATGCCAACATTTTTATCTCGGTACTTTTTACTTCATTATGTGGTTATCGCCTTGGCTTTTTTTAGGAATACAGTTCTTCTGCATTTTTTGTGACTTAACCACAATTTGTTTCTTTAAAATTTTATTTTTTATTTTTATTAATTCTTATTATTATATATTATTTTATTTTTAACAAATGAAAAGAGGTAATAAAAGGCAGCCAAATGAATAACATTGATCTCTCCTTAAAAAAATAAATAAAACAAATAACCAAAAATGTTTCTGAACTCATCAGCAAAAAAAAAAAAGGGTATTTGATTGTTTGAATTGAGTCAACATAACAGACCTGAACCCAAACATGATCTCGTCATGACGTAGGTGGGCGTCGTCGTCAATCGAGAGGATGGCCTCGGTCTCCACAACATCCCAGGGAAGGAAACGGTTGTTGAGGCTGTTCTTCTCGGTACGGACGACCTGTAGGTGAAAAATGGCTTTTAGGTAGAAAAGTGCTGAATCTATAAAAGAGGTCCTCGGCTAACAACGATTCACAATGAACTATGGTAGCACGATACACCGTTACTGGTACTGATAAAAAATGTAATGATACCATGTTCTTCAGTAGTACTGTTAAATTTTTTAAGCGCATGGACAGCTTTATTTATATGTTCCTATCGTGACGTTTGGATATATGTAGTTACATTCATAGTTACTGGTTCGGTCCGTAAACATTAGAACCTTATCGTTGATTTTTATCTGAGGAAACTTAATAATAAAGGGCAGCAAATAGGCAAACCACTAGCTTGGTCAGAATAATATCAGCGAAAACAAGGGTTTCCTTTTTTGTTTTTTTTGTTCTTTGGATTTAGTTTGCTATTGATATATTGTTCAAAGGGGCTCAAACTATAACTACTGAACTGTTTGCTGGCCCGAAACTCACCACAATGGGAAGCCCAATGTCAGGCCACAGCAGGTCATCAGAAGGAGGCTTGGGTGAATTCCACACCACCACTACCTTGTTGAGATATGGCAGTCCGTTCAGCCTTTCCAAGGAGTTCATCAGCACTTCCTCTCTCTCATACGTCAGCATGACTACAGTAAATTGTTCTCTGGGAACGTTCCCACCTAAAGATGCCTGGAACTCCTTCCCGGATCCTCCTGTGCCTCCGCCGATGGGCCTGAAACCTGTACCCGAACCCAGGAATTTGGCTTCAGACGGCAGAACGGGGTCCAGTGGAGTATGGGGAAACAAATGAAAAGGGCCCGGAGCACGGTTCCATGTTTGGTATAAGTCCACTGCTGTATACGTGAAGTTGCGGAGAAAGCGCGGTGAGGCGTATGGAGGCTCCGTCTCTACAGGACCCAAATCAAGATCGCCATTGTCTGCCAAGTTGGCATCAGTCCCTGCTAGTTTACCTGCTTTATGGGGGATTTCTTGTGCAGGCTCTTCATTAATGGGTGCAGCAGGAACCTGAATCCGTGTGCGAATGTTGGCCAGGATAGTATTAAGTATGTTCTCTGATGTGGAAAAGTAGGTTTCCCACAGAAAGTGACCCTGTCGTCTCATAGCTAACATGTCATTGTCCGAAAGGCTACGCAGCAGGAAATGTAGTTCTGTCACACGCGGCTTGGGGACCATAATGGCAGCTTCGCTCCATCGAATAAACTGGTGGTAGGGTAGTTTGGAGTGGTCCCCAAGGACGACGGGGATGGCTCCAACCTCAAGAGCCTCAAAAAGTCTCATCCCACAGCCTGCCGAGGCAACCAGCTGCCCATTTCCTGGAGCAATGACCAAGGCAAAAGTAGATGCCTTAAGTACCTCCAGCCTGTCCTCTCGCTCTCCGCAAAGCGACCACTCAGTTGGCAAACTCGGTTTGGGGTTTTTACAGGTGAACTCTATGAGCACCTGGTCCAACTGACTATCCTGTACTGCTTTTAACGTGCCAATGATGCGATCGTCGTAGTCAGCTGGTGGATCTCCGTCCATCTCTTCCTCAAATGACTGAGGAGCCTCTCGCAAGCTGCTTCTCAGCGACTCAACCCTCTCCCCCTGGAAGGTGAAGAGGTATTTCCTTTTCACTGGTACCTGAGGAGGCACTTGCAAAAAGTTGGGTTCAGAGAGGGCATGAACCAGTGGGGATGTAACCAAGTCAAATCCTTCACGATACTGCTGCTCCAGGTAGGTGGACTGAACTACTGCTGCTCGCCCTGTGCTTACATTATACAGGAAATTTTGTGTCATGGACTTTCTCGAAAGATGTACCAGTACATGGTTGTGTCCATCTGATCTCCAGTAAGGAAGAGCTTTAAGTTGCTTCTCCAAATCCGACGGATTTGGCGGTAAGGAAGTAGGAGACTCCTGTAGCTCCCCGACTAATACCAAATAAAGACAAGCAACGCTGGGGTTATTAGTTACATAAATATTATTTTTAACCGACAAGGCAAACGCCTGCTTAACCAGTGGATCAATATATTCCCCCCATGGATAGGAGCCTGTGTCATAAACATAAACAGGAAATCCCGATGTTAGTGGGCAGCGGGCATAATCAAAGCAGGTGTGCAGGCGGCAGGATCGGGAAGATTTAGGTGGTGGGAGCCCGGGGTCTTCCTTGTCGGGAAGCAATCTGACAGGCAAAGACAACTTTGGCTGGTTTTGGGCCATTAGTTCCTTATAGGAATGCTCCGTCTGACTGATGACATTCTTCAGTTGCAGTAGGTCCTGCTTGGCACTGTCGATGCTCCGCTTACAGGCCTCGATGCGCAGGTTGAGCCTGGCGATCTCACCGTTGAGTTCCTGCCTCTTGGCCTCCAGCTGCAGCAGCTCTTCGCTGACGGACTCACGTATGCGGCACAGATCTTGCACATGTTTGGCCTCGCACATTTCGCCGCCGGGCCGGGGCCCAAAGATCCGCTTATCGGGACTGCCGGCTTCATCAATGGTCGTGAGGTAGTAGTGGGCAATGAGTGGGAAGAAAACCAGAATGAAGAAAAGCATGAAACTGAGCCAGGTGAGACGCACACGCCTTAGCACCCATGGCTGTCCACCACCGCCTAGTCCGCCACCGTTGCGCTGCATTTTTAACTCAGTCCGCCCCTTGTCTCACCAAGAAATCAATGTTATGGGGTTCTGCAGCAGCCATGATTCGACCTTGTCAGGCAGAGGGGATGAGTATTATATCATCAAAGCTTTGTTAAAGTGTTGTCCTTCAAAAAAAGAAGAAAAAAAAAGAAGCAGTGTTTGCCTCTTCTGGGTCCGAAGGACCCAGCTTCACCTGTAAAATAATATGTACCCTAGTGTGTGATAGCCTAAAAAAGCTTAGGCCATTTTATGCAATGCATTTTTTCCAAATCAAGTCAGGAAAGAGTTCCACTTCTGGGGACGGGCACCCCTCAATGGGTGATGAGGGGTGGGCATGGTGGCTCAAAGACAGGTAAAACTGGGTGGCCCCGTTGCTTCCATCTGGAGTCTAACCACTTTTGAACCCCAGGGAAATTCTCTTCTCACTCAGGAAACCTGAGAAAGAACAGAACAAGACAAATAGTTATCTTGAGCTTATCCAAAATCAGATTAGGGCTGGGCGATATAAACGGTATATTCAATACAAGGTACACATTTTGCCGAAGGTAGAGATTTTGACGCTACCGTCTTACCGCGGTAGCCCATGTTGGTGACGTCATCACATTAGGGCTGAGCTAAAATACGTCGGCGCGCACAACATACCGTTGACTTTGAGTGCCCCTCCCCTATCCACCATCCCCCCACGACTACAAGGCGCACCTGATAAGCCACGCTAGCTAAATTTGGGGAAAACTACACACATAAGCCGCAGGTCTTTTTAATGTTACTGCACCGGGTTCCCACTACTTTATTTTCCATAATGAGGGTGAAAATAGTCTCGCTCTCGTTCTGTCTCTCCAACTGTATTTGGGCTCACTTGGTTTGTTTGCGCTTTATAGTGCACCCCATTGTGCTCTGATGGATAAGCCGCACCTTTGTATTAGCCGCAGGGTTGAATGCAAGTGAAAAAAGTAGCGGCTTGTAGTCCAGAAATTACTGTACCCGATTATTCGCTAGAATTTTCGGTAGGATATCTGAATACCAAAATATTTGATAGCTGCAACCCTAATAATATAATTTTTTTGTTTGTTTTGTGCCATGCACACGAGTTCCTTCACCACGGCCCCTTGATTGCAAGTAATTTGATTCTGGTGTAGTTAGTCCAAAAAGATCCCCGCGCATGTGACCTTAAGAATATTGCTTGGCATCCTGCTGCTCAGTCATGAGTGTGTGTGGCAAACAGGCGGGCTGATTACTTGTAGCACGAGTACAGTGACACAGGGGTAATGGCAGACAGATGTTGGCAAATGTTTCTACTGCTCGGCCTAATCTGTGGCCTAAAACCCACTGAGAAATTCGAATCTCAATCCCTCCGGTTGCAGCATGGCCATCAGGATACTGTATCTTCTTGCCACAAAGGTCATCTTCGATTTGCATTGATTGCCCTGTACTTACTCTGTGTGGATCATTAATAATGCCACATTACCTACTGTACCTCTGAGCTGTGAGACAGCTAATGATATAACAGAGTTCTGTTGTAGCAATTGACACGCGCCTTCACCTTAATCATTAAAGTCTAAAATATCAAGATGATGGATTTTTTATTTCGTTAATGATGAAACTATTTTCTAAAATCGAGGAGTAGTATTATTCATTTGTAACATTACACTTCTATTAACTCATTTACTGCCAGTCATGTTAAAATTGATTTTCTACGTGAATAGCCGTCAGTGAATGTGAAAGTTAAATGTGACTCATAGCAATAATGACTTGAAAACTAGCATTCAACGCTAAACTCATTATTAGATTAGCATTTCCTTTTAAATACAGCTTTCTTTTTGTTAGAATTATTCCCCCTAAATGATCAGGCATCCATCGTGTGACAGGAAAACACATAACCGAGGTGATGGGGAGATTATTTCGTCACTTTTTCATGGTTATTCGGTGTGGTACAAAATGTTTTATAGCTCAGGGCTGATCCACAGACTGATTTAATGTCTCACAAAAAAATAATGCAATATGAAATATGGGCCCAGGAGGTGACCTGCCTAAAACACAAAATGTCATTCTGTCTGCTGGGACTCCAAACGACCCTCATGAATTTGTGTCCTCGCTGGCTCATTGCTCTCGCAGAATACCCTTGTCGTTATTAACTGTGATAGAGGATATGGAGACTGAGGAGAAAATATGGAGGCAGCTGCTGGGGAAGGGCGGAGTTACAAAGGACACAGACGGGCGAAGGGGAGCAGCTGTTGAAGCCGTGACTCAACAATTTGCTCTTTGTACCAACGGCCTATTACAAGAATCCTCATAAGGTGACATTATGCAAGGCTAAGGAGGAATAACAATTGTGGTTACCATGTTGTCCAAGTATTATTTTGGGGTTTTAAACAGAAACATTCTCATTTTGCATTTGCTATATGTTGCCATGGAGAGATTTTGAATTTGGTCTTTGACTCAACGCATTTGTCAGTGATTGTATTTGTCTTCATTGTTAAAACCAAAATTTGTCAGACTATAGACATTCCTCAACAAAAGCTGCCCTCTTCAGGAAGACACAACAGACAACAATGTCAGACTTCAAAGTTAAGTGTGACATCAGATTAGCGCTGATGCTTTTAGCCAGTGGGCTGAATATTTCTACAGATTCTTTGGCAAAGTAGGCTTCTATAAATTGTGACTACCATTTGATTATTAAACAAATCAATTAAATCAATGGATTAGTCAAAATTAGATTTGCAGACAACATCCCTCAAATGTACTAAGCATCACATGATGGTTATTAAAACTGCTTGCAAATCCCTGTACGAGTAGGAGCAGTTGTCCCTTGGCTTTCATGAAATCATTTACCTCTTCATTGGCCCAGGTTATCTTATGCCGAAAGCGAATTCTGAAAAATAAATGGTTTTATCCTGCCCTGGCAGCAACAGACGTGCAGAATCCTCTTGAGAGGCTCTGCTCGCCAAACAAACCAGACCATAAAAGTTTTGACTACGGCCCGACAACGGCTGCCAGAACCCCCGGAAGCCTCATCTTCCAGTACACTGATGGATTGTGGGAGAGGAGCCAGGGTGATTAGTTCTTGACATGACCGAGTTATAAACTGAATCCTTGTCAACTGGCTCTAACTTTACTGCCTGTGTCTGTGCACTCAGTTGTATGCCACAAGAGCCCTCCATTTTTTTTTTGTGTCCCATGCGAGTAAGATGGTTAATCTTTTTCTTAATACTTTGTTTGTGGATGATTGACTCACAGATTCTCCAGGGTGCTTGGTTCTATTCAGGCCTTAATGGGTTATTAACCAAGGTTCCCGCATACACAATTTCTTTAATCTAGGGGTGCACCGATCGATCGGCCTGCCAATTTATCTGCCCTGATTTCCTTAATTTTGGAAAATGATCGACCGATCCCATAGAAATAAACTGATAGGATTTACTTTTCATTTTTTAAAGAACTAATTCAGGTGCAGTTAAAACAACCCATTTGTATTATTTTACCGATATTGTTCAATGTTTTCCAATAAAACAAGATTGGAACATTGAAGGTATATGTTGCTTGTAATGAAAAAAAAAATCGGTATTAGCAAAAATCAGGTCAGGATCAGGTCCGACTTTTTAAAAGATCGGTGATCGGCCAGAAAATTGTGATCGGTGCACCCCTACTTTAATCAATAATTATTTAAAAATACATCTCACTGAACATGTTGACTTCCTGCTTTGATGACTGATTCTGTACATTGAGCAGAATAATAGTGGCAAAGAACAAGTCTGGATGGAAGTAACCTAATTTCCCATTGCCGACATCATGTCGCCCTTCTGTAGACAGTAAACAAGTTGTTGAATGAGTCAGCAGTGCCGTTGCTGGTTGGAGCCAAGTAGAAAATTATGTTTTGTCTCAGTTGCGTCAATCAACCAATCAATCAATCAATCCACAAAATGGACACAATTCTTAGTCATCTCTACCAAGTAGCCAAGAACCAGTGGGTTAAGGGTTATTTCTCTTTTGTGCAGATTCTATATATCTAGATCCTTTTTGTAACTTTTACTTGGAAGGTTGTGTAAGCACTTGGATGGGTTTTGTTGGGTGGTAGACCTTTCAAAAATCCTGGGCAACATTTGCCATTACCTGGAAATTAGATCAGATTAATGACCACAGTTCAAATTGACTGGCTTTTCATCTAGTTTGCATGTGACTATGCTAAGAATAGCAAAGCTGTTCTTAACATACTCTGGGGAAGCAAGAAAAGACACAAAATTGCATTATTACTCGCTTTGGTGACCTCCTTAATTTGAGCCTTAAGCGTTATAACTGCTGGTGAAAAAATATAGCCGAGTGGAAAAGGCATCATGTGACAAATCTTGCAACTTGACCAGCAGGCGTGGTGTCGTGAGGAGATGGCGTTTACTCACAATGTCAAAAAATCAAGCATGTCATGCCGCTTTCCTTTGCTCGTTTCGGCTCACGCACTTTATTGGACCTAACAACTGTTGGCGTCAGAAATGATCATTATGAAACAACTCGCTGCTGTTCTGACACAGATGACGCGGAACAGACTGCCCAGAGAAGTCTCCAATGTCTGAAAGCAGATGTTTGTTTAAACAGGAAGAGAGTTCAGCGACGATTCTGTGGTTTGTGAGGGCAAGGCCATGCAAGGAGGCGGCAGTTGCATTTGGTGAATCAGTCAGAGCTGATGACGGCAGGCGGCAAAAATCATATCATGTCTGTTTTCTGCTACAGCGGGCAACATTCTGGTTCTATCCGTGCGGCGCGTGATGATTGAAAACCTATGCAAATTGACTTGTCCCCCCCCCCCCCCCCCGACACTAACGGTGACTGCTGTGTCCTCATTTATCAGTCTGTGTTTTTCAACCTGCACAGACCTTTTTTTTTTGGCACATTGACAAAAAGCTAAATAAAATCATAAAACAGAAGATCTGGCAGGCAGACCATCAATCTCTTTATTTGCCAATGAAAGAGAAAAGTCAGTCCAGGTCAACTAAATGAAAAGCATATTTGATATTTGGGTTTATTTTCATCTTCACATTTTGTTCTAACTAACAAGCGATACTAGGCTATATTAAAATAGCTAACGTTACCTTACATGATAAGGTATAAGGTATAAGGATGCTAAGATACACAATGAACTCTAAAAAAAAAATGTTGTGGACATTTAAATTCATCTCTTATTTTTAATGCGATTATGAAGGCCTATGGAATTTGTTCTTTTCCTCCAGATCCAATGACAAGCACCCGTGTTCATGATAACTATAATGGAAGATTACGATAGGATCACCGAGTGCTGATGCTGCCATTGTTCTCCACTGTGGCAAAAGAGAGATCGATTTGGAACAACAGACAATGTCAATCGGGACCTTGAGAAAAATCTATAGCGTTTTTCACAGTGGAGTACGACTTATAAAACTGTGAGCTTGAACAGTTCAGGGAGTTCTTGACTAGAAAACGGTTGCAGATATTTGATTATCTGTGAAGTAAGTCAGAAGAAAATTGCAACCATTGAGGGGGCGGTGTGGTGGTGGTGGGGAGGGGGGGTCAATTCTCTCACTGACCTCAGTCATCATTCTTATGTCACATGCCATTCATAACTAACAGCCTTTGTGATTTGACAGATTCTGAGTAAAGAACTTAACTCCTACAAGGCCAATAAGGTCAGTTTCATTCCTGTAGCTTAGCGGCTTTTGTCATATTCTATGTAAGCGAAGCTGAGGAGTCATTTGTAAATGTGTTCACTTCAGTACAAATCTAGCACGTTTCCTTAAAATTGCATGAAATTGGCTCATTCAACATGCAACATGGCCGTGATTGATCTCTTATACTCTGCTGCCACCTGCTGGCCGTTTTATTTGTAATAACTACCATTGCTTTAAACTATCTCTTCAGGTCAAGAGGCTGCATCAAAGCTCCAGCTCTAGCATTAAAAAAAACCCGTATACATACATATTTATTTAAAATAGACTGTTTTTATATGTTTTTGGGAGCAAATGATTTAATGGCAATTTTCTATTTTTCTCATTTCTATTTTCTGATTGTAAAATAGCCACCTGTCGTTGCGAGTACCAATACCTTGAAATAGGGCCAGGTATTGAAAATCGTTTCAATAGCAATACTGGTATCGGTAGTCGCCCATTCCTCGCGAAGGGCGTTACTTGTGATTGTTCTCTATTTACGGCAGGGTTTGAAATAGTGGGGGATTAATAACTGTATCAATCAGCTGTTATCATATTAAATCCCAGGTTTCAATCTCTGTACTGTCGAGTGTGTCCTCCTTGTTCTTGTTGTGGTTTTTAATGGGTTAGCATTACACTACTGTAGGTTGTACTTCCACATTCCAAAAACTAGAATGGCCTGTGGGTTAATTGTTGCTGTTGGTTTTTTTTCCCCTTCCCGTCTGACTCCGAATTGTCTTGACTGCAACATTACATAAGAGTTTTGCAAAAGCTTAATCGAGGCAACCGGATTGTTCTTATTTTTTGAAGATGCTTCACCTTTAATATAAAAAGCTTCTAAATTGTTCAATTTTAACAAACAAAACCAGTCCACTTGCCTCGGTTCAACCTTTGCGGATCGCCATGACCTGGATCACTGAGAAACAGACACATCAATTTCACAATCGTCATTACACGCTCCAAATCAAACAGCATCAGCGAACAGCTTTTCCCACTTGGGAGACAGACATAAAAGCTTACAAATGCACCAACATGACCACAAACCTCCAATAATCCTTAATTAAGAGTGTAAAATGATGCTTCCGCAATACAATCACATGAGCAGTTAGCTTTTCCTGCTGGGCAAGCACATTGTGTTTTAGCCAAGGTCTGAGGAGGGCACACCATATGGCTGACGTTTCTGAATGATGGGGTTTTATGTAACCGCTAACATCCTGCAGTGAATTGTACACAGTGCGTGTTATTTCTCAACGGACAGTAACAACCTTTCTAAACGGGTTACGCTTCTCAACGGCTTTCATTCTGCCAAGGTCACATCCGATCGATAGAGCCCTGCCACAATAGTGCCAAAGGTGTTCTCCAGAGATGCAGCCAAGTACACAAACTTCAGTTTCTCACCATGTTATTTTTTTAACAACCACTCTCTTTTTAATTGTGATCATAAATCACTACGCTGCCAAATAGAGGAGTGAGTATATTTTGGACTTCCACAATCATTATTAGTTATGCTGACGTGATGTCCATGTGTGACTGCGTTGATTAACTCACATTTCCAAACAGGGTGCCACAGGAAATTATCACATTTCACTGAATTTGTCTGAAAAATTCAGGTACTATTTACATGTGAATCCACCAGTTGCAATTACTACAACAGAATAAGTCAGAGCTTCGGTCACAGATTTCATACTGACCCTGTCCATAAATCGAGACAACATCAGCATTACATCAGTATTCATATTTTTTTTACTACATTGTTGTTTAGTGGTGCGCCATGAGAGAAAATTGGTGTCCACACACCCATGGGAGTGGTTAATTGGTATGTGGCAACTCCCTAATTTCTATTTGTGTGACTTAAACTTCTTGGACGATCATCTCACTTGAATTCAGTTTCTAGTGTGTTTAGGTATTTCATAGCCACTCCCACTACACAGCAGTAACACTGCCCGGCTCAATACCCCTGTTTCGTACTGTCCAAAAAAAAACGTTACATATCCCATTATAAGATTTCCTTTCAAAATGCATGAAATTAATGGCAATTTTCCATTCTTCGAAATCCTAATTTCAAACTCCTAAAAGGTAAAAAGATGGCGGGTATTGGTACCGTTAACCTTGCTCTGCATGCTGAATTCTCGCAGTATTTATGAGTTCACAAACACCGGAGAATACATCTTGTACCGAGCCCATTGATTTCCACCGATCCGAACCACTGGTGGTTCGAATCAATCACAGAGCGACATAGAACAAGATGCCTCATCGTCCAATCAGCTCGAAGTATTCTACAGAATGTCCCGCCTTTCCGAAGCAAATCACTATGGAGCGGTCCCATATTGATATTGTGGAGAAGTCTCTTGTGTGAATCCCAATTATTAATCTGGCCATTGCCAGGTTAGGCCGATGTTGCCAATACCTTGAAATCGGTCCAATCACGATACCTGGTATCGGTACTCGGCCAACCCGAGTTACCAGGATGTAAAATTACATGTTGGCATACACAATTGTGTCCATTTCAACCAGGAATACTGTAACACAACCTCAATAATTAACAAAATATGATTTCTTAGTTATCATGTTTACCAGCAAAGAAATGTAAGTGGTTTATATGGAATTGTTTAGTGCACTAAAACAGACATGATGCTCAAACAAAAACAGATAATAGATAAATGAATAGATCGTTTGTTTGCAAAATCCACATGAATATCATCATCACATCGACTCGGTTCGGTTGATGTGTGCCTTCGGTCCAAACACACACGATTTGGCTGCATAATACGATCAGCCTTCCGTGTTAGCATCCGATAAACCCCCCATCGTTTAACGGGACCAGGAAGAATCTACGTACATTAAATTTTAAGGCAGAGGCAAAACATAAAGTCTCATCTGGCCACTTTAGCTAGCCTGTTATAACCTGAGTGGTCACAACATACTGCATGCTCTATCCTCTTTGCTGGCCCAGTAATGAGAATGTTAGCTTCAGTTGCTACTCACCCCTCACAAGATCCTTTAGGTTCAGCGGGTTGACCAACAAAATAAACCACAGCCGCTACGAAGTTTTGCCAACTCGTAAATTCCCCTGTTGTGTCAATTTGGAACGAATGGATGTTAAGAACAGTGCAGCGGAGGAGCTCACAGCATCATCATTAAAAACTGCATTGTTGCTGCTACCGCAGCACAAACAGCGGCGACACTGTGCCGCTCGGCATTGTGGGAAATCGGTAATGTAGCGCCGCGTACAAAATATAAACTGTGAAAATATGGCATCTGCTGGTTATAAATGGTACTGCAAGTGTAAAGGGACATTAAATAAACAATTACATGTAATTAATAGCTACTAAACCTACAGATTTTTTGTTTGAGTTAAGTAATAATTATTTAGAATTTTAATGACTGTTAAAACTGAATTATGTAACTGTTATTTAAAATCAATGGACTCGCTGAAATATATCGCCCGGCTAGCTCAGTCGGTAGAGCATGAGACTCTTAATCTCAGGGTCGTGGGTTCGAGCCCCACGTTGGGCGACTTTCTTTTCCTACCCTCCGTTCATTAAATTACACATTATCTAACATGCCAATGGCGTTATATATTTGTATTTTGGCATGAAAAAGCGACGTGACGTCGTGACGTTACCATGACGAATGAGAGCAGGCGCAATTTGCATTAATAACAATTTCTGGTTGTGAGAGCCAATCGCGTTTTGAGCTGTTGCCAAACTTTTTCATTAATCATGCAATCAATATGCTACATTCTGCCCATATTTAAGGATACACAAATGTGTTCTTTCTGGATAAGCCAATCAAACTGCCTTCAGGGCGGTGGACGGCGGCCGTTTTATCACTCCCATCTCGCGAGCAGACTATAAACTATACGTATACGTACAAATTAGACATATACAGCTCGTAGGCTCTTAGTATATAAATCATGCTGTTTCTACTAAGTATCGTCTCAAATGTTCTCCAATTTTGATACTGTAAATGTATAGGATCGTATGCCGAGAACGTTTCTTGGGAGTGGTAATATGGCGGCATCGTGGCATCAAAGCGAAGCAACTTTCTGTGCAAACGTAAAAGTAAAGCTAAATTAAATAAAGTATATTTCAAATGTTCTATTTTTAGTAAGTTTTGCATGACCAAATATACATTGCATTGCATTGCACATATTTTTTAAATTAAAGTTCCATTAAAGAGTTAAAAAAATAAACATATTTTAATTCAATAAACAACATAATCAATCCATTAAAAAGTTGAAAGTACAAGCTGTGGTTTGATACTGTGTTAATAGGTGTTCATGTTAATAGATGTTCGACAGTACTATACTTAATTACAGTATATTTCTGTTATTTGTAGACAAAAGTTAAATTCAAGCATAAGCAAATATTTGTCTTCTTACATCAAAGTTTCTTCAAAACTAGAATTATAGTTTTATCTGCATTTGCTCCCACTTATTCAGCCTAATATATCCCAGCTCTGTGTTACCGCCATCGCCCGGCTAGCTCAGTCGGTAGAGCATGAGACTCTTAATCTCAGGGTCGTGGGTTCGAGCCCCACGTTGGGCGACTTTCTTTTCCCACCCTCCCTTCATTAAAATACATATTATCTAACATGCCAATGGCGTTATATATTTGTATTTTGGCATGAAAGAGCGACGTGACGCCGTAATGTTACCGTGACGAATGCACATTAATAGTGTCCGGTTTATGAGGTTTATGTTTGAATGGAAAATGTGGAACACAGTGGTGAGTGCAGGCGCAATTTGCATTAATAAAAATGTCTGGTTGTGAGAGCCAATCGCGTTTTGAGCTGTTGCCAATCTTTTTCAAGAATCATCCAATCAATATGCTGCATTATGCCCAGATTTAGGCTAAGTGTTCTTTCTGGATTGTCCCTTTAGAATCTCAAGCGACAATTCGGGGGGGGGGGGGGCTGATGGCAGTTAGGGGTGCACATTGTGGTTATATATAATTGGCGTTAGGATTATGAGCGGTGTCCTCGGAATCAAATCTCCTTTGTAAATGATTCACACAGTTTGAGAAACATTGCTTACATGCTGTTCTTATGGTAATCGATCAGCATAACACTGTCTATTCACATAGATTGAATTATAAATTATGAAAAAGAGGAATTTTACATGTACAGTTTACTATTTGTTTAATGCCAATGAGGACGCTAGGGAGTCTGTCGACGTGCATATTTACATAATATTAGCCGAAGAAGACACGAAGTGAGTCGCTCTTTGATGACGTCCGCACTCACGGTGAGAAAATGGAGAAAAAACACATGTCGGCTTTCTCCTTGTATCAAACGCTGCAACCGGAATTGCAATCTTCTCCTAAGAAGCGTCCATTGCAGGTAAAAGCGCTGATTTATTTTTTTTTATAGGTGGTTTAGGTTTTTATATATCAGCCATTGGACTCTTCTAACAATGCACGAGGTTGTGAATGTGATGATGGCAACGTCTGCATGGCAGTAAAACATTCCAATGTAGCCAAATGCTTCATTCTTTTTATTTTCTGGAGAGTGATGACAGGCCCTATTTGCTTACTATTGTATCCCAGAATGTATTTATTTAAATGCTCCCATCTTTTTTACTTTCTTTTTTTTTGGCATGTCCTGTTTTCAATCTGGTTTAATTGTCCAGGTGGCATCTAAGAAAAAGAAAAGAGAGACCGACATTGCAAACGTGAATAATGTTAATGCTGCAACACAAAGGAAAAAGAAGAAAATGAAAGCCAAGAATCATGCAGCAGAGGTGTCAATACAGGAAATGGCTGAAGTAAGTTTGTTAAATGACTCAAACCTAAATTCATCCAGGATGTATTATAGTCTTTGTAATATATGTTTTAAAGAGTTGTTATGTTTCAAACACAGCCGGAGTGTGTAAACACGGAGTGTGTAAACACGGGCGAGCAGGCACTAAATGTGTTACTGGCTGAGTTGTCGCAAATGAACAACAGTAAGGAGCGTGCTAGCACACTTTTCCAGTGGCTGATCGACCCTATTCCAACCAAGGCCTTTTTCAGGTAGATAGACAAAAAGAGTGTGGTCAAATTTGATCATCATTTGTACTATGGCTAGGTGATATAGCATTAACACGTTTTTTTGCCCGTACACTTAAAGAAAATAGCAAACAGCAAGATAGTTCTAAACAAGTGTTGCTCTTTTTCATCTCCAAGGGAAACATGGGAAAAGAAACCTGTTCTTGTTCAGCGTAAAAAGCCAGATTACTACAAGGGATTATTTTCCACAGAAGAGTTTGATCGCATTCTTCGACAGGTAAGAATAAAAAAATATTCCTGTCAAATTTTTAATTCTCAAGATCGAACTCGTGAACCACATTCATGCGGTGTTGCTATTTTCCTTTTTATTTCAAATAAAGGAGGATGTTCAGTATGGCGTGAATCTCGACGTCACAAGCTACACAAATGGCAAGAGGCAAACACACAACCCCCCTGGTAGAGCTCTGCCGTACACTGTGTGGGACTTTTATGAGGTATGTTAATCCATTTTAATTGACATTTTTTGGAAATATTCCATCTTAACTTCAAATGCTAAAACATTGCTGTTTCCCAGAGTGGCTGCTCTCTCCGTATGCTGAATCCTCAGGCGTTCTCCACCACCATGTGGAATGTGCTGTCCATCCTGCAGGAGTATTTTGGCAGCATGGCAGGCGCCAATGTGTGAGTATAGGACGTCTACTCGGGTCACGGCGGTCGATTAGGTTTTCATCCGAATTATGTTTTGTTAACTCAGCTACCTGACGCCGCCCGGAACACAAGGATTCGCCCCGCATTATGATGACATTGAGGCATTTGTGATTCAGCTGGAGGGAAAGAAGCACTGGAGGGTCTACAACCCAAGGTGAGATGATGCAAGGAAGCTTACTAAAAAAAAATACAAATTCCAACGGGAAGTCAACCTTTAACATTTCTTGACAATATTATGTCATATATGACCTCACTAGTTTTAAACATGGTGTTCTGATTAATATTACATTTGCGGAATATGAGTGAATCTAGCCGTTTAATCCATCTGAGGGGCGGCCATTTTGCCACTTGCTGTCGACAGAAGAAGATGACATCACAGTCGCTCAGGGCTCAGGCAACGACCAATCACAGCTCACCTATTTTCGGAAGCTGAGCTGTGATTGGTTGTTGAGACCTGAGCAACTCTGATGTCATTTTTAGTCGATAGCAAGTGGCAAAATGGCCGTCTTCTGATATTGATAAAAACTGCTGGGTTTTGTTGCCCAACTCATATTCCACTAACACATTGTATTAAAAGAGGTACAGTAGTTATGATTCCAATCAATTTGGAATAACAAAACCACAATATTACATGAAGTTATTATACATTGGGGATGCTTGTTCATTGCACGATAAATGTTTTGTTCTAACGTTCCTTTAGGTCAGACGATGAAGCCTTGCCTGTGCTTTCAAGCCGTAAGTACAACAATAACAAAAATGCATGATCGTAAAAAGCTATTTATCTGACTTGGTTGGTTTGTATTTGTAACACTCAAGTGATTTGTATTTCCAGCTAACTTTGACCAAGCAGAGATTGGGAAGCCCATTTTGGAAGTGTTGCTGGAGGCAGGAGATCTGCTCTACTTTCCCCGAGGGTTCATCCACCAGGGCGTCTGCCTCCCGGATGCGCACTCCCTGCATATTACCGTCTCCTCCTACCAGAAAAACAGCTGGGGAGATTTACTCCAGAAGGTATGTGAATGTACTTGCATCTCTGTTCAGAGAATGGCTACAAAAAGTTATTTCAAAATCTCAAGGTGTGGCACACAGAATTAGAGATAGACCGATATGCATTTTTTTTTTCAAGGCCGATACGATACCAATTTTCGGTAGTCAGGGAGGCCGATACCGTTATTTGAAGCCGATATACATTTGCAGAAAAAAAAAAGTTGGAGTCAATTTTTTTTATAATAATAAAAACTCCAGCACTTGACTGCTTAAATGCCTTCAAGGACATGTTTATTAAACAGATTTTATGATTTGCCACATGTTAAAGGTTTTTTGTTTGCCATCAGCTTTTGCACCAACTATAATGTAGCTTCCGCACGCGAACTCCCACGTAGTCGCTAAAAACGTCTATTAGGTTAGCTCGCGAGCTAACCTAATAGCCGTTAATTCACGAGCTAGCCTGTTATCTCGCAGGCTAATAGCAGCTAATTCGCGAGCTAGCCTGTTAGCCCGCGGGCTAACCGTTCACCCGCACGCCAACTCACAAATAGCCGCTAATTTGCGAGCTAACAGTTAGCTCGCGGGTTAACCGTTCTTCCACACGCTAACCCCGGGATAACTCCCAAATAGCCGCTAAAGAACGGCTATTAGGCTAATTGCCGCTTATTGGCTGTTAGCACTGCACGAGCAACAATCAGATGCTGCAGGGAGTCAACAGCCGCTGACTCGGAGCAGACGGAGGAGAAAAGCGCCCGTCGGAGCAAAAAATACGTTTTTAATATACCGGCCATCAAAACAAAAAAAGATGTCGATATTCATAAAATTCTGAATATCGGCCGGGTGGATTATCGGTCTATCCCTACTTTGGTCCATTCTGTAATGGACCAAATTTTCAAGCACTTTGGTTCGGGTTCTGTTTCCAGCTGGTTCCTACTGCTCTTGAAATCGCAGTGGAGGAGGATGTCGAGTTCAGACAGGGTTTACCTCTAGACTACCTCTCATACATGGGTGTCCAAAACTCCGACAAGGTGTGCGTCTTCATCCGCCAACATTTCCCTGCACTTTTTTTCCCCCCTACTTACCCTTTGTTTACTCTTCTGTAGGATGATCCACGGAGGGCTACATTCTTCTCCAAAATTGATAACCTAATGAACAAGCTTCGGAATTTTGTTGCATTGGACGCAGCTGTGGATGTTAAAGCCAGAGACTTCCTTCATGACTGCTTGCCCCCGAAGCTCACTGCGGGTGGGAGTCCTTTGAAAGAAGTGAAAGCCCGTTTCTGAGCATGTACTGACCCCAGCTCTGCTTGAACTTGCAGAGGAAGCAGCCGGCAGTGTGCACGGAGCACCTGCTAGGTGGGAGGACGGGAGTGTAAGGGATGCAGGTGCATGTATCACAAGCCAGACTCGAGTCGGACTCCTCCGAGCAGGATGTGCCAGGTAATTTGACTTGTAGAACATAATGTAATTAATCAAACAAGTGCTTTTTTTTTTTGCTCAGTATTTTCTGGTACATTTCTTATTCTTCAAGGCTATGCAGCGATGGAGATGCCGTCCATCTTTACTACACCACCGACAACTCCAGAGTTTATCACAAAGAGGAGCTGAAAAGCTTTGAAATAAAAGCTGAGGTAGACATGGGACTATTTTTAATTTTGACTTTCTTTCTTAAAGTCTTCTAAAAAAAAAAAACTTTCCTTCCTCCAGTACACAGATGCAGTTGAGTTTCTGATCCACTCATATCCCAAATTTGTGAGTGTAGGAAGTTTCCCATGTGATTCTGCACAGGAAAAGGTGCGTTTTTCTTGCAACTAAAGCGTACATTTTTGTGTATAGAGAATGGATGGGCGGATGTTGCTCATGTGCACGTGCTTCTTTTCCTCACCAGATCTCTTTGGCCAAGCTACTTTTTAAGAAGGGGGTCATCCAGAAGGAGTCACTTTTGTAGTGGCATCAACTTTTTTTTTTTCTCTAGAAAACATAATTTGAAGAACTTAAAAATGGTATCGTGTGAAAGCAAAAATACACACTCGCCAAAGATGAATATCCAAATGTATTCCGAGTTAATGTTATCACAAATTGTAGTTGCTTTTGTATTAAGGAAAACTAACTCATTCAGTGTCATTGATGGATATTGACGTCAAAAATTCATTTGAACTATTTCTATTTAACATATTTTTCCACTTTTGTTAACAAGAATATGAAAACCTAGAAGAAAAACATTTTCATTTAGAACAGAACGTGAGTTAACTATTAGTCATACGATTAATTACATTAAGTTAGGAGCGTCGAGCAATTAAAATCGTAATTAATTGCATGACTGCGAGTTAACTCACGATTAATCACAAATTTTATATCTGTTCTAAATGTACAATAAAAAAAAATCTAGGTTTTCAATACTCTTGTTAAAAGTGGAAAAAAATGTTAAACTAATAGAAATAGTTCAAATGAATATTTGACGTCTGTAACCGTCAATGGCAGTGAATGAGTTGAGGGCGCACTGAAAAATGAGTCAAAACATTACGGTAAAAATTGGGAGTTTACTGCAAATGAGCGGATGCAGTTTATCCCACTCAAGTTTTAGACCACCAGCTCATCAGGTAATATCAGATTTTTATATGCATTTACGCTCACTTTTTATGTTACTCTTATAGCTTTCGTTTTTCAATGGAGCTTGAATGCTCCATTGTGCTTTATCTTAGTAATTTAGTTTGATATGTGTGAGAAAAAAAAATTCAAAAATAAATAGAAAATGCACCATTTCAAACCTGATTGACCTGATCTGCACATCTGAAGCTCAGCTTAATTGCCGAAACTGAGCAACTATCTTGTACAGTATCCATGTGTTTGTTTGTTTTTAAATAAAAAGAAAACGAGTGTGATGGGAAAGTACATTTATTGTTGGTTGATACAACTAAAAAATACAGACACAAGTCTTTTTAAATATTCTTATTTCAGCACCACCCATCAACCATTCACACTGCAGACATAGTGGACAAACACTGAGGTTAGGGAGTCTACTTCCAAGTCACTTCCTCGCCAGGCTTCAGCTCCCTGCAGAGAAGAGGAATAAGCAGACGACATGTTTTCTCTTGGAGTCGACCTCAGAAAATATCGTAGAATCCAACAAAATTGCAAACCTGCTGTATAATACACTTTTGTTCCTGAAAGCAGTCAGCTTCGCGTCCTGTTGCTTGTCAAGGTACCATCCGATCACAAAGCCCATGGGCACCAGCAACTGCATCCAGTGCTCACGGGCGAAAGCTGCAACGTTGACCATGTTTTCTGCAAATAAATAGAAGCAAGTATGACTTTAAAGGATATCAAGATTTTTTTCTCCATAAAATATCATGACATTCTTCAGTCAAAATACATAAAGGATGATGAGTTTACAGCATATACTTAGGCTCAAATCACACAATTTTGAGAGGTGGTTCTGTCTTATTCAGAGATGGGAATAAAAAATATTTTTACTTGCACTGGATTGCTTGGTAGGCCCTCCAGAGTACATTTTACACATTTCCCCAAGACCTTACACTAACGCTGTATTCGGTAAATATGCAGCTGTAATATAGTGATTTGCTGAAGTTTGGTTACATAAACCGGTGACTGTAGATTTATGTGATTATACCCCTACACAAACTGTAGTACTCATAATAAATGGCATTGTAGCAATCACTTCTGCACGACCGATGGTGACTATCATTTTACCCTTCACACACCCATTAACGGTGATTTCAAGAAGAATGAAGAGTAGATAAATCTCACTTAGCGCACATTTTATAAGGGCTACAATACCGACCATTAAACATTTTTTGTTTATAAACAATCTTACCATTTTACTGATAGCACCACACTAGCTAATCACCTAGCCTAGCTATCATACCAGCACTGTGAAATACTTATTCCATATTTATTCAGAGTATAACAATAATCAAAACAAAGTTGTGACCGCAAGCCTGTAAAGAGGTTAATAGTCTTAGAGTAGAAATACATCATTTCAAATAAAAAGTTACCTTTTGTTTACAGAAAGCTTCGTACGGCCTTCTGCTATTCACTCAGCATAGTATACAGAGGACATTGGAACATACCATCTGCGCCGACAAGAGTGGGTGGTCAAAGCAATAAACAGACATCAAAATAATATATTTAACAGTATGAAGCAACTATACAGTTTTAATTTGTGAATATAGATAATCTAAGAGACGTAAAATAACTTTATGGAAACGAAATAAATTAGTTATTGATTTTAATGCCAGTCTGTATTTGATGCCGAGTTAGTAGGCTCCCATGCACTTTGACACATGACACAGCGGCAAACATGGCTGCTTGTGGTGATGCTACGACGCTAGCAAAAATGTCCGAAAAGCGAAATTAACAAATAATAATCTTCTTATTTGTTTGTTGAATCACCCCGATTCAATATTTCTACGTTATCTAAATGAATGGTACGTTTAGAATTCCAAGGTTATGTTAATTAGCGCTAGCAGAAGCGTAAATGCAGCTAGTTAGTAGGCTTACCGGGTAGTTGTTGAAGCCTGACCCGCCATTGATTGTGTGAGTATGTTTTTATAAAAAATTGCTAACAAATTAGCTGCTAAAGTTGCATGATTTGCAATTACCGCATGGACCGATACAGTTTTAGAAAACGATCGCTCCCCTTTTTGTCTTTCCAGACACACTGGGCCAGTGTAACTCGTAATTCTGTTTTTGAGGTTGGTTGTATTCTTACATGTTCTTACAGCGTGAAGACAAGTGAATGAGCCACGATGACGTCCATTATCAAGCTGACAGCTTTGTCAGGAGTTCAGGAGGAGTCTGCCCTCTGCTACCTTCTCCAGGTGGATGAATTCCGCTTCCTTTTGGACTGTGGCTGGGACGAGAACTTCTCAGCGGACATCATTGATGCCATAAAGCGGTAATTGGGATATTTGTCTTTTATGTAGGAGGAGTTTAGAAAGAGTAGAGATGGGGAAGGTGCAGGCTTTCAAGTACTTGGGGAGCAACTGTTCAAAGTGATGGACAGTGTGAAAGAGAACAGGCAGGATGGAGCTGGTGATGAAAGTTTCAGGTGGGATCTGTGGCAGAATAGAATAAGTGACACTGGATATTGCTAGAAGTGATGCTGGATATTGTCACATCCTTTACAATGGCGTAATCTTTGTGATGGTTATAATTGTTCTTGCAGGCATGTTCACCAGGTTGACGCCGTGCTTCTCTCCCATCCTGATCCTATACATCTTGGAGCTCTGCCGTATGCTGTGGGGAAATTGGGTCTGAATTGTACCATATATGCAACAATACCGGTCTACAAAATGGGTCAAATGTTCATGTATGATCTTTACCAGGTGAGAAGGAATAACGGATGCATATTACACAGTACGGCAAGAGCTTAGCTTTGCACACAGTATTAATTCGTATCATCCGTTTTCGTCTGTAGTCTCGAAACAACAGTGAAGATTTCACTTTGTTCACCCTTGATGATGTCGACAGTGCTTTTGATAAGATTCAGCAGTTGAAGTATTCGCAGATTGTCAATCTGAAAGGTGAGTTAAAATGTGTTGACCTTGCCTACAGTTAATATAAATAACTCAATGCACCCCTGCTCAAATGCTCGGTTTTTGTGATATAAACATTTGACCTTAGAATATAAATTAATTTACCTTTTAATCATCATTTCATCCGTTCTGATAGGAAAAGGACATGGTCTTTCAATTACACCACTTCCTGCCGGTCACATGATTGGTGGGACCATTTGGAAGATTGTGAAAGATGGCGAGGAGGAGATTGTTTATGCTGTGGACTTCAACCACAAAAGAGAAATGTAAGAATGGATAAACATTGAAAATGAAGACCCTAACTTGCTCAGATGTGAATGGTTGCTGATAAAGTACGTGCCCTGCAGTTGAACTGGCAACCAGTTCAGGTTGTGCAGCGCCTCTCGCCTCAGCTCAAACATATAGTTATTCTCTTCCTGTACTGATTTTGGTTGTGTTTCTGTTCTAGCCACCTGAACGGCTGTACTATGGAGAGCATCAGCCGACCTTCCTTGCTTATTACTGACTCCTTCAATGCAGCATATGTACAACCGCGTCGCAAACAAAGAGATGAACAGCTACTTAGTAAGTAATCATTACAGGTAGCAACTGTTGTATTGTAAAACGCTCCTTTTTTTTGTCCCCGCATGATATAGTTCTGTGTCATTATGACACATAGATACATTATTGGTAGTAAATCAATATTTTTTTTGACCAACTAAGTTAAATGACCCTGCAGCTAATGACGGCACGGCACATTAATGTGCCATAGCACACTGGTTGGGAACATTTCACTCTGTCAACCAAAATTGAACGATTCCATTTGTAATAGCAGGATAAGCCCTCCCTGTCTGGTATAAAAAAAAATTACACTAACTAACGTGATACACTGACAAATGCTAACATTCTAAGCAAGGCGTTTTTAATGTGTTTTTCCCTAATCTCTGTCCTTTTTCTTACCTCCCTGCTCAGCCAACGTAATGGAGACCCTCCGTGGGGATGGTAATGTGCTTATCGCCGTGGATACAGCCGGGCGGGTGTTGGAGCTGGCTCAGCTCCTGGACCAGATTTGGAGGACAAAAGATGCCGGGCTCGGCGCTTACCCGCTCGCCCTACTTAACAATGTCAGCTACAATGTTGTCGAGTTCTCGAAGTCTCAGGTATCAGGCTCGCCTTCAGTTTCCTGCATGTGCAACAACACAAGTTTACGCACAATTTCCCCGTAGGTGGAGTGGATGAGCGACAAGCTCATGAGGTGTTTCGAGGATAAGAGGAATAACCCCTTCCAGTTCCGCCATTTGACCCTCTGCCACAGTTTGGCCGACCTGGCTCGGGTCCCCAACCCTAAAGTGGTGCTGTGCAGCCAGCCGGACCTCGAGTCTGGCTTTTCTCGAGAACTCTTTATCAAGTGGTGTGAAGACAGCAAGCACTCGGTCATCCTGACTTATCGCACCACTCCTGGAACACTGGCCCGCTACCTCATTGACCACCCGGAGGAGAAGATGCTTGATCTGGAGGTAAAAATGAACATGACAAATCAAGTGCCTTGCAAAAGTGTTAGCCCCCCTTGAACTTTTGACCTATTACCACATTTCAGGGTTCAGACATGAGGATATAAAATTGGGAGAAAAATACATTTATGGGGGGTGAAAAATCAACACCAAGTGGCACACAATCAATACAATATTTTATTTATTATCATTATTATTATTATTATTATTATTATCACAAATAAGAAACTGAATAAATTATTCACCCCCGTTTATCTCAGTGCAGCCTACTGACTCTAGAAGTTCCTAGATTTTTTTCCCCCTCAATAATCCAATGTTCACCTGGAGATTTCCATTTGTCCCTGTAGAGTTTTTAATTGCTGCTGTAAACTATTGTATATAGTAGTGGCTAGGGTCAGCTCTAAATCAGTCAGTTTTGCAATTCAGAAACATCAGGCATCAGTGGGAACGGTGCATGTTAATAGACAACAGCAACATGTATCTGTATGAGTGTAATGAAAATAGTAGTGAATATGAGGATGAATTATTATGGTGTATGCCTATGAATTACATGTCCTACCTACTCCCTTTTGAACATGTAAACTCTTTTCTTTCTTCCTATTCTTGTTTTTTTTTTTTACTTCAACTTATATTTTATACTTGCAATGTGTTTAATGTTTTTCCATGTTCATATGTTCAGTAAACCAACAAGAGGTTAAGAATGGTCTCCTGTATGAAGATTTTCACATTACTAGGGTTGTGTAATTGGTCAAAATTCAATTACAATTTCAATTATTACTCTCCACAATGCCAAAATCGCCATCATTGGAAATAAAAATAAAAGATTATTAATACAAATTTTCAGTTGTTTAAATTTTGATTTTTTTGTTTTATTTTTTTATTCTAAAATGGGTAATTTTAATTGTTTGCTCCAAAAGGAACTTGCATAATTATCGTATTGCAAAGAAATGTATTTGTCTTAATATTTTTTACAGGTTTAAACATTTTCTTGTTTTTTTTTTAAATATATTTTTTTACCAAAAAACAAAACAAATTATTGTCCTAATCGTGATTAATATTTTCATCATAATTGAGCAGCCCTTCGTGTTACTGTTGAACACTTTTTTTTAGATATAACTGCTAAAACAATTCATTGTTGTCCTGACAGGTGAGAAAAAGAGTCAAGCTTGAAGGCAAAGATCTTGAAGACTACCTTGAAAATGACAAAATAAAGAAAGAAGTGGCAAAGAAACTGGAACAAGCAAAAGAGTAAGTGAAGTTGACAGTAAAATGATTTTACACAGCAAAAATAAGGTCCAAAATGAATTCATTTCTTCCAGCTGAGTGTAAACTTGAAGGCTTCAATGTGTGTGAATTTAATTTAAAAACATGAACAGTTAACACTTCAACATGGAGCTAATCAAATAATGAATGAACAAGATTGGAAAATCAGCAAATAAGCCACATCTATGTTAAAATGAAGATCTGACCTTTATGGAAAAATTAAAAGATAAACTAACAGTGTGTCGAAGTGGTAAATATGAAACAAAAGTGCGAAATGACAAAGTGGACATTTTACGCCGGCGCTCCTGCAGGGTTGATGTGGACTCCAGCGACGAGAGTGACATGGACGACGACATAGATCAGCCGACCGTGCCAAAAACCAAACACCACGACTTGATGATGAAAGGCGAGGGAAACCGTAAAGGCAGTTTCTTCAAACAAGCCAAGAAGTCTTACCCGATGTTCCCGACACACGAGGACAGGATCAAATGGGACGAGTACGGGGAGATCATCAGGTACCCCGTTGAAGAGATTGCTGCACCCTTTGATAAAAAGTCAGTCCAAATAACCCTTTTTGGTTGCAGGATTGAAGATTTTCTGGTTCCTGAGCTGCAAGCTGCGGAAGAGGAGAAAAGCAAACTGGAATCCGGCTTGACCAATGGCGACGAGCCGATGGACCAGGACCTCTCTGTTGTTCCCACCAAATGTGTTTCTAGTATTGAGAATCTTGAAATCAAGTGAGTGATCACCAACTGGAACGCTACAGATTCAAATTCAAGAAACATGAGTGAGTCCGATTCTTCTGCTTCCTCCTCGCAGAGCCAGAATAACATACATAGACTACGAAGGTCGCTCCGACGGGGATTCCATCAAGAAGATCATCAACCAGATGAAGCCCAGGCAGCTGGTGATTGTCCACGGGCCGCCGGAGGCCAGTCTGGACCTGGCTGAGTCTTGCAAGGCTTTCAGCAAGGATCTCAAAGTGTACACGCCCAAACTGCAGGAGACCGTGGACGCCACCAGCGAGACGCACATCTACCAGGTCAGCTTGTTTGCACGCAGTTGATCTTTTTCTCCAGCTCGTGATGGGCCTAATAAGGCAACTTATTGAATCTGGGCCAGTAAGGATTTTGCCAGTTACCTGCAATTTCATCGATCTCTCACTGGTTATGTTGCATAATGACATATTTAGGGTGTAATGGATTTACTCTTAGCAACCAGCAGAGGGCACCATTAATTAAAATGCTAGCTCAACAGGCTGTTTCCGATCACTGATTATTAACCGATGACTGTTGTTTATTTGCTATTATTTAATGATTCAACAAAATCAAATATACAGTACTCACCAACCTATTTGGAACTGGGAGTTACAATTACAGGTAGTGTTGTTCCGACACCGTTTTTTGGCCCCCGGTACTGATTCCGATACCTAAGTCGTTGGTTTTTTTCTCAACATGAAAAAGCTGTCCTGCCATTGGTTCAGAGCATTCAAGGGCCAATAGGATATCTTAGCTCGGCATGCAGTGAACATGTCATACATCAGTGAATGTCAATGCAAGACACAAGATGCTGCATCCAAAATCCTATATTAGCGTCAGAATTAATGGTATCGGCATGTTACTTGTTAGTACTCACCGATATCACTGTTTTAATGCAGTATCAGGGCCTCTGCCGATACCAGTATCGGTATCGGAACAACACTTATTACAGCTTATGTAAATGCTGTGCAATTAATCGAAATTCAATTACAATCTTAATTATTACACTCCACAATTACAAAATCAGCATCATCGTAAAAAAAGATTATTAATTCAAATTTTTGAGTTGTTCAAATTTATACATTTGCACCTTTTTAATTTTTTTAAACTAATTTAATAAATTTTGTTTCATCCAAAAAGACCTCGCATTATTTGAGTGTTTCAAAGAATTGTATTTGTTTTAATATTTTTTATTTGTTTTAGTTACATTTAAACATTTTCTTATTTTGTACCCAAAAAATCGCACAGTGCACATGCTGCACTCCAACTTCCAGTTTTTCCAACATAAATAATCAAATATATATTATTATAAATATATATTATCATTATTCAGTTTGGTCCAAAAGGAACTTGCATAATTAGAGTGTTTTACTGTTGAGAGGCTGAAATGAGAGAATTTAGATTTTTGACTACATATTGAAAAACAACAGCGGCTATAAGCTATTAATCGATTATCAAATTAGTTGTCGATTAATGGTCGATCAATCAATTAATTTTGACACCTGGCTATATATTATATACAAATCGTGTAATTATTTTAATTATTATTTTTTAAATAATTATGTAAATAATTTTTCCTTAAATATTTTAATAATTTTATTGTGTATTGTTTGTGTGTTTATTTTAATTTTTATCATGAATCTGCTGAATAAAGTTGACTGATTGATAGTGAAGTTGTTTTTGTGGGGGTGGAATGAATTAATAGCATTTCCATTCAATTAATGGAGGGGGGGGGGGGATTATTTGAGATACAAGTGTTTTGTGTTTCAATTATAATAAGTTTACCAATATTTTATTTTTCGGTGAAGGTGCGCTTGAAGGACTTCCTGGTGAGCTCCCTGCAGTTCTGCAAGGCCAAAGACACCGAGTTGGCCTGGATTGACGGCGTGTTGGACATGCGAGTGGTAAAGGTAGACACAGGCGTGATGCTCGAGGAGGGCGTCAAAGAGGAGCTCGAGGACGGCGAGCTCGCCATGGACACCGCCCCCGACCTCGATATTGATCACAGTGCTGCAATGGCGGCGGCTCAGCGGGCTATGAAGAACCTATTTGGAGAGGACGAGAAGGAGCCGTCTGAGGAGAGTGATGTCATTCCCACATTGGAGCCGCTGCCATCACACGAGGTGAGAAAACTGATTTTTATTTTTATAGGTGCTGGAGTCTTGATTCTCAATTTCGCCCCCCCCCCCCCCCCCCCTTATTTGAATATTTGTGTTATTTAATAATGAAGTGGTCGGTTAGTTTGAATTAGTTTTTAGAGCAAGTATTTATTTTTTTATTCACTCATTTATTTTTCAGTTTAGTTTTTATTGTTTTTAGTAATATTTTTTTAATATATAGAGTATTTTTTTTATGCAAAGGGGGGAGAGTACCTTTTAAAACTCATTCACTGCTATAAATTCATTTTTAAAAAAGATGATAAAAATTTTGGGGCAAAAGGCGATTACATTTTTTTTATTGTAATTAATCTTCACTAGTTAACTCATGATTAATCACAAATTTTATATCTGTTCTAAATGTCCAATAAAAAAATGTCTAGGTTTTCATACTGTTGTTAACAAAAGTGGAAAAAAAATGTTCAACTAATTGAAATGGGTCAAATGAATTTTTGGCGTTTATAACCGTCAATGGCAGTGAATAAGTTAATGGATAATTTTTTTTTTTTTAAAGGATTCTGTTAAACAACAATTCCAAAGCAATGTCTATTTTTCATCAGCTAATTTTTTAGTGATCTTCTCTGGGCGTCGTCCACTTTGCCCTCCAGATCAAACTAACCTCATTTCAATGGATGTTGCTTTTCATGCAAATTAACCTCAACCCGAGGAGAAACTCCAAGCAGCAGATGACTTTTTGGTCTCGCCTGCAAAAAGGTCTCATGTTAATGACTTAAAATTCCTCCCCTAACAATGCACTCTTGTGTGCTTAACTTGATGTTTTGTCCTAGTCACACACACATTTTTGTCCTAGTCGCACGCACGCACGCACGCACACATTTCCATTATAAAAGAATGAGTACCTTCAAGTTACATAGTGCAGTTATGTCACTTAGTTACATGACAGTCCAAATCTTTGATGCATTACAGCAGACTAAAACTCAACATTATATTCTGTGCCTGTCCCGAGGTCTTGGTGCTATAAATTATTATATTGACTTGAGATGTTTTTTTATTAGTATTAAGGTAATGCATTCACAAGGGCATAAACCCCATCCAGCCTGTCCTTGGAATTAAATGTCCAACCCGTATACCACGGCCGTGTGCTCCGTCCAGGCGCCCGGACATCAGTCGGTGTTCATCAACGAGCCCCGCCTGTCCGACTTTAAACAGGTCCTCCTCAGGGAGGGCATCCAGGCCGAGTTTGTGGGAGGAGTGCTGGTGTGCAACAACCTGGTGGCTGTCCGCAGAGTGAGTATTTTATTTTTCTATCACCGTTTTTTTATTTCATTGGATTCAACTAAAGCTGCCAAAATGAATCGATTAATCGATGATCAAATTAATCGACAACTATTTTAACTCATTTAAACCCAACAACGTGTAAAAAACGTTTGTTATACAAGAGCAAACAGAAGGCTTTGATGCAGCTTCTGACATGAAGAGGTATCTTAAAGCAGTGGTTGTTATTTAAAAAGAAAAAACACCAGGTGGCAGCAGAGTATAAGAGATTAGCCAGGGCCATGTTGCACTTGTTCTTTTTCCCAGTGTTTCCAACAGGAATGTGAATATTGACAAAACTTTATTCCAATGCGAATTGCTGCAAATATGATATCTTCTGTGTATAATTAAAATAAGACATTTGCAAACATCTGTTTTTAATTTGGGAAAACAAATGACCGAACTGGTAACATAACACCCCCCCCACCCCTTTTATTTTAAACACCATACGAATATGAAGTACAAAATAAACACCAATCACTGGTTGATAAACAGTAATCAGGGAAAAATGCTTTTGTAATACACTTTTATCCAACATTTTAATTAATCTGATTAATAATTTGAATGATCGGTAGATCAAAAAATTCAAGTGACAGCACTGGATTCTAATGAGACATGTTTAGCAGTTATTAACTAATTTGTTCCCCAAAATGTATAAATACGTTCTATTTTATATGATTTAAGTGTCCCAAAGACGTGTTTTTTTATGTTTTTTTTTAATGCTAGAGCATACAGAAGGCTTTGATGCAGCCTCTCTCTCAACTGCAAAGAGCGGTTGAAGAAATGGTAGTTATTACACAAACGGCCAGCAGGTGGCAGCAGAGCAAAAAAGATCAACCAGGGCCATGTTGAAAAAAAAAACCCTCAATCACTCACAATTCTAAATAGATTTGTGAATAATGATGAAACTTAACTATATTCGAATGCTAATTGCTGCGAAACGGAAACAAATAGAAATATATTTTTTTCCCTGATGAAAGAAGAGACTGTAATCTTTCTTTTGGTAGGTTCCATGTTTTTATAGCAATAGAACACAATGGGAGTGAAGGGGATTGCTTGAGTAAAAATGGCTGGGAGTGAATGATAAAATAATGATAAATACTGAGATGATTTTGATGTTTGATAAAAAAAAAAAAGAATCCTAGCCAGTCCAGAACTAACAGTTTTCATTAACGAAACATTAAGCCTAAACAAAAAGCACAGCTTGCCAAAGTAGGGCAGAAAACCCAGAGGCTTATGAAGAGTCTCGCCTGAGGAAAAAAACAAAACAAAAAAACAACCACCCCGAGTGAAACTTAACAAGTCAAATAAAAAGAAAAGCAGGAGCAAACCAGGACGTCAACATGAAAATGTATAATTGACAAGAACTGAAAATAGATGCAAGCGAGAACATGAACTCAAAGAGACACTCGGAGCAGTCGGCGTCAGTGCAATGAAAGCGGAGGAAACTTGAAGCGTCTGATGCTTTGATGTCAAACCGGCGAACATTTCTTTCCGTTTTTTTTTTTTTTGGGGAACGTTTGTGTTGTAAAAGGTGAAATGGAGGTCTTACGTCTTTGTGTTCTTCGTCCAGACGGAGGCGGGACGCATCGGCCTGGAAGGCTGCTTGTGCGACGACTACTATAAGATCCGGGAGCTGCTGTATCAGCAGTATGCTGTCGTATAGCACCAGCGGACACCACAGAGGCCGTCCCACAACACCCTTGGGTATCTCCAGCTGTGTCCCCACGACACCCGTTGTACAGTTTCACTTTTTTTTTTTTTTATACAATTTTCTACTGCTAGGTGACCTTTGTTGGGGGGGGGGGGATTATACTAAGACTGATCTCTGTATGAGACAAGACAAGAGATACCTCTCCTCTGTATTTTGACATTAAAAATACAATCCTGATCTGAATTTCTGTATTTGTATATTAGATCAGTGGTTCTTAGCAAAACATGTCTCTAAAACCTACGGGTGACTTCTCGAATCTCCCGCTTGAAGTAAATAAGCGGCGACCTCATTTTCTGGTTGTTAGCGCCTTTGATGCATTCAATGCAGCATCATTCCAAGTTTCCTGTGGTACGATTTTGGAGTGGAAAACATGCACCGAGCCAAGCTGTGGAGTGGAAAAGTGGAATTAAAGCGCCACCGAACCCAGACGGTGAAACGATCTCAAATTTGGGGCACGTTACATTCAGCTAGAACAGCTAGGGTCTTTATTTTCTCTCAAATTCAACAAGTGTATATTTGACAGATAATAGTGGGCTGTTTAGTTTTTGAAATATTTTTAAAAATTTGTTGTTGTTTTTCTAATGCAGCGGCCCCTTTCACCCAAATTTGATTTCAAGTGGGCCGGAACTCTATGTGACCCAATAAGTTATAAATAACAACAGATCAAAAATATTTCCTGTATTTTTTTCTGCAAACAATTACAAGCACATTCTGAATACATTTCCATTTAATTATCTTATTGAAGTGTAATCGACAATGAGTGCAAAATTTTTGGTATCTAATCATGAGTACCAGTACTGTAACTATAGATATCTATAAATCCGCGCTGCTGGCCAATGGAATCAAATGTCCGCACGGGGCGGCCATCTTGCCACAGTCACCTCGCTCCGCCCATCTCATTCATTACTATGTGTTTTTAATCCTACATGTTCTTTTAACCCATTAAGGCCGGGAGCGTGTGAAGTTTAATGATGCAATAAAGTCATATGAAGTGAATTTTTAAAACAAAGTAATCTTATCTATTACCACCCCTTTCCGCCCCACCAACATTATTCACGCAATAATGTCAGATTTAAGTGACGATGCATCAAAATCACACGAGAGCTTTTAATTAGCCCAAAGCTAATTTAGGGAGAAGTAATTGCTCTGTTATGTTTGTTTTATTGGCGTGACAGTCCCCGTAGGTAAAATAACAAGATCATTTATTGCAACTAATTTTGCGGACCCCAAGCTACGACCCCAGTTTGAGAAGCACTGTCGACTGAGATGGCCAGTATGAAAGTGCAGCGTTTTTCTTTCTGTCTGTCTGTCCTTTCTTTCTTTTTTCTTTTTCTTTTTTCTTCCTTTCTTTTTTTCGTTTTTCTTCCTTTCTTTTTTTGTTTTTCTTTCTTTCTTTTTTCGTCTTTCTTTCTTTTTTCGTTTTTCTTCCTTTCAATTTTTCTTTTTTCCCTCTTTTTTCTTTTGTCTTTTGTCTTTCTTTCTGTCCTTTCTTTCTATTTTCATTTTTTTCTGTCTTTCTAAAAACATTTTTAATAACTTTACTCATTTAAACACATTTGAACTCAATAAAATAAACTTACTAAAACACGCTTTTTAATGTATTCCTTAGCTCCTGTTTACATTCTCACCGTCATGTAACATCACTTTGAGGAAACGAAAATAACCTCTCGCTTGCACAAATCTCAAAATAAATAAGTTGTTTGCTTCAAACTGTTTATATTTAAACACCAAAATGTCCAACCAAATCTTACAATTTCATTGAACGAAAGCCTGCTAGCTTAGTGCTAACGTATAATGTGAAATGCCATAGACTGGCTAGAGAAAGTTAACATTGATGTTGCCGTAATCTTCAAGCAACTGCTACTTTTAATATATGGAGTAGCAACACATATAAACACAATACTCACTCATTAGACCTGCTCCATACTGGCTGTAAAGTGACCCGAGACCACTTTCTTTTGTGATTTGGCGCCAGACTTGCTTGTATGCTGTCAAAACCCAAACCGCATCCTCTCCCTGCTGCAGTAACAGCAGATGGAGACATTTCCATCTCTTTCTTGCAGTCCCAAACTAACAGCATCAAGCATGCTCACGCAGCAGGCTGGTGAACCGCAGTAACGATATGACATTGTCCCCCGAAGTGATAAGTGGACTGGAAAAGACCCCGCGGCCGCTGCGGTGCGATGAGCTGGGATTAGCCCTCTCGTTTATCGTTTTGGGATTGCCGCAGCCAAAACAGATTTCAGCTCGCTTTCCTTATCTATTTTTGGACACGGCGGTGTATTAAAAAGATGGGCGATAAGAGGGGATTGTTGGTGGCGTGAGGACGGGAACGGTGATGTGTCAGCTGGCAGCCGCGGTGGCACATTGACTCGGTTGATTAGAGCCACGGCACCGTGTGAATCCTCAGCATGGATCTCTAGCACAAGGCAAGGCGGTTGTGCGATGGGACTTTTACACATTCAGTGAATGGACTCACATTTATTGCAGGTAAAATGTGATATCCAGAGACAATATAAAAATCAATAGAATACAAATGTTATATCTGTTTTAAATGTACAATAAAAAATTCTAGGTTTTCATACACTAGTTGACAAAAGTGGGGAAAAAATGTTAGACTAATAGAAATAGTTCAAATGATTTTTTTACGTTTAGAGCCGTCAATGGCAGTGAATGAATAAAAAAAAGAAGAAGCTTTTAATCTTAATTAATCGCATGTTTATAACCGTCAATGGCAGTGAATGAGTTAATTTTGTAAAAATTAAAGGGGAAGTCAACCTGAATCTTTGACGTCTATAGCCGTCATTGGCAGTGAATGAGTTAATCACCACCAATTCTCACTAACCTTGCACGTGCCTCGAGTGTGACGACGAGGGAGACGCTCCAAACAGGACAACGAAAATGAGCAGGGTTAGGGAGGGAGAGAGAGTGTGTGTGCGTGTGTGTGTGTGTGTGTGTGATCATCCACATGGTTGGAGGACTTCGACTCCAGCACGGATGACTGGCTGTCGTGCAAGCGTGTTTTTTTTACGCAGTTGCATAACATACAGTTTTGCACTTTAGACACATTAAAATTTAAATGCTCTGTTTTAATCCGTGGCTCACACAGGCACAAAAAAAAAGAAAGAAAAACCTCACGCAGAAACGCACCAATTATGCATTTTCAGTTATTTATTTATTTATCCACACCGCTGTGAAGAATACCAAGAGGCCAGAGTGGGAATGGAGGGAAAAAAGAGCAGCTCTTCATTGTCGCAGAGCACGCCAGCCCTTTGCCAATGCCGTCACTGCTTTTCATTTCGATAATTGACCAGCCACGCCAGAAATGTCCATCAGCTAATCCTCTTAGCTTTCATAATGCTGACTCTTGTCACAGAAGTCCCCTGTTTTAATGTAACGAGCAGCTAAACCCGGCAGGCAGGCAGGCCGCGGAGGCCTTGGGGCTCACTCTGCCCCCTAGAGACCGTTTTTAAACTACACGACCTGTCGGAGCGATCACAAAATCTATAGCGTGGCTCCATACTGGCTCGCCCTCGGCTGGGAAACGATTCTTAAATACAACCGGGAAAGGTAGTCATCTCATCGGAGCATCTGCGTAGGGAATAGTCGTTCCTTTTGTGTGGCGGATAGATGGAATATAATCCCTTTTCTCCTCACTAAGCAGACCACTTTATGCCGCTGACATAATCATGCGAAAGTGGATGCGTTTTTATAAAGTCACAAAACATTCAAACATAACATAAGGCACAAAAATCCCGCTCTTATAATAATAGGAGAGCAGCTTGTAAATCTGCCCAAATGTTAATCGTGTGGAAAGTTCTCATGTTTGGTTATTCCTCTTTTATGCTTCAGCACCCTAATCCCCACAAAAAAAAATTGACACCGTGTAGCCACTAGGGGTGTGAATTGCCTAGTACCCGGCGATTCGATTCGTATAACGATTCACAGGTCCCGATTCGATTCGATACGATTAATCCCGATATGAATCTATAAATTGATAAGTGGGATTTTTTTTTAAACTCAAATTTAGAAAATCAGTAAACTTGTACATGTACACTTTAAGATTTGTATAACTGAGCCACTGCATTTAACAAACAGGTTGCAGTCTGTTTCAAGAATCAAATATTAAGGCTTAATGTTCCATTAATATAACATTCTTCCATGCTTAATGTGAGAATCCTAAGACGTTTTGTTGAATATTTCCATAAAAAATTTATGTTTTTAAAAATCGACTCGGCCGCATAATGAATCGATTCGAGATTTGCGTGCTGTAATATCGCGATATATTGCCGAATCGATTTTTTTTTTAAATAAAAAGTAATTTTAGTTGTATTTTTTGTTTTTAATAATCTTTTTTTCCTCTTTTTTTTTTTAAAAGAAAAGATTATTAAAAATTAGGGGCATCAGGCGATGATTTTTTAAAATCATAATTATCGCATAACTTCACTAGTTAACTCACAATTAATCACACATTTTACATCTGTTCTAAATGTACAATAAAATATTCTAGGTTTTCATACTCTTGTTAACAAAGATGGGGGGGGGGAACTAATAGAAATAGTCCAAATTATTTGTTGACGTCTATAGCCGTCAATGGCAGTGAATGAGTAAATTTTTACTAAATTAAAGGGTAAGTAATTTTCCTCACACATTCACACTCCACAGTTGTAGTGCATAATTAATGCTAGTTAAAGAGCTCCTTTTTTTGAGCCATGAAGTGAGGGTGACACAGTTTTTTTTTCTTTTTTTTTTAAGGCCAGATCATGTGAAACTATTTTACTTGGCACATTACATTCTTCTCCCTCTGAGAGCAAAACAAACCTAAGCAGCTCCTTGCATTTTGAGGTTAAGACTTCCTTGTGTCCCACCTCTGACAAACACATGCATGTCACTCGCGCGCACTTCCAGAAGGTCAGCAGAACACAACCTGTCCGGAGCCCCCCCGAACACCCCCCCACCCCCCACCCCCCACCCACCCACGCTCTTTACGCTCGGCCCATCACACGGACCCGACCGTATGTGATGTGACATGACTGACACAACCTTGAGAGATGCGAGGAGACCCCGCCGATGATTAATTCAAAAGCCGGAGAGCACAGCGAGGATTAGCTGTGTGTATGTGCGTGTTTACGCCCGCAGACCACTGTTGCATGCCACAAGGCCGCGTTGGAGGGCTGAATCATTGCCGCTGAATGATGTCCGTGTGAGAATGACAGGAGCCCAAACAGAGGAGCGTTAATCCATACCGGCTAGTCAGCGTTTGTCTGCGTCCGTGCGTGCCTGCGTGCGTGCTTCTGGTCTGCAAGTCGGAATCAGATTTGCAAGGCAAAGCATTAGGTACACTTGCACAGCGACAAGCACCGGATATTTCCGTCGAATAATCGATGAATTTGTTGATTGTTTTGATGAATTGTATTTTTTTTTTTAACATTTTAATTTCCATTAAAAAAATATTTTTTTTTTTCAAAAACAGGACATTATTTAAACAATGCAGAAAATTAAGAAACATAAATTAATTATGATTCAGTTGTTGGTTTGGGCCGTAAAATATAACAAAATAGTCAAAAATATTGATCATCATTTTCCAAAGTAAGAGCAAATATCTTATTTTGATTCAACAGAAAAAGGATTGGATAATATTTACTACAGAGAAGCTGAATTTCTGATCATTTGGATGATTTTAAAATAAAAAAAGAAATGATTAATTGATTATCAAGAAATAAATTATATGTATGTATATATATATATATATATATATATATATACATATATATATATATATACATATATATATATATATTAGAGGTGTCAGGCGGTTAACATTTTATATCAGAATTAATCGTATGACTTTAATAGTGTTAACCCATACGATTAATCACAAATTTGATATTTGAAAATGTACACACCAAAAAAAAAAAAAATATATATATATATATATATATATGTGTGTGTATATATATATAGAAGTTTTCATGCTCTTGCTAACATAAAAGTGGGGAAAATGTTAAACTAATAGAAATATGGCTGCATCTTTTAGTCATTGATACGGTTATTTTATAATAATTCATAAGATTGTTAAAAATAAAAATATGTCTGTAAAAAAAAATTGTGTGATATTGATTTGTGTTGGTCATTTTTCTGCCACTAGATGGCATAATTGCATTTGTAAGACGGTGACATTTTTTTTCATACGAAGAGCTATCGAATCTTTAACATAAACAAACTTGTGATATATATATTTATTTTTTATTTTTTTGGGGTACAGCACATATATTTTTAATTGTACAAGGTCATTGACTGTGGAGGAGTTCACTCACTTGACTTCCAGTCAGAGCTGGTTCAGTTCCCACTTAGTGGTGAAGTGAGTATGAATAACTTTTCACCTTAATTTGTGCCCTGTGATTGACTGGTGACCAGTTCAGTCCAGTCTTTCACCTGAAGTCAGCTGGGATAGTCTCCACTCCACCTCCGTATTACCCTCAGCAGAATAGAAAATGGATGGAAAACTGTATAGGTGTTCCTAATGTTATGGCTTATGTGTATTTGATGTGAGGCAACAAATGGATTTTTTTTGTTTTTCATAGTAAATCTGGCCTATACTAATGAATATTATGCTGCAGGTTCGATGCCTTGAAAAACAAATGTTGCCATCTTAAAGAGTGGACATCTTGAGAAATCAAAGACGTGAGCTCCTTCTTAAATAGATTGGGATCAATACATAGAAGGGTTAATGCACTCTTTGCACTTATAGCAGCGGAGCCCGTTTATTGTTAGGCATAGTGTAGCTGTCATGGCGTATTGCAGACAGAGTACATATAATGCAACTGGAGCGCTGTTGCAAATGCTCTCGTTTTCGGTCACCGGTTTGTATTTTTATAGTATTGTAATAGAGCTGTTAGATAAATGCAGATTCTGTCATGTTACAGGGATGAGCATCATTTATTAATTGAGGGTTCAAACTGAATTTCAAATTAAATTAAAAGATGTCATTGCCGTCACTGCTTTAGATTTAGAAGATGAGCCGGGCTTGAATGCAGCAAAATGGAGTGACTGATACAGAAGACAAATGGATGGATTGCATCAGAAAAGGGTATCCATTAAAAAATTATAATATGACAAACATGTCATGCACGCAACTTTCTGCACTGTAAAGAACCAATTTGGGTAAAAAAAGAAAAAAAAGAAAAGGAACTGACCCCTCATTTTTTGCATTCGTTTTGTACGAAACGACCTACCTAGCGGTAAACGAATGAGTCACAGTTTAGTTGTGTTTCACTTTAAGCCCTGTGGGCAGTATTTTATTTTGAAATGGCTTGGTCAGAACCATCAAAAAGCCCAAAACGGGTCACAATACCGCCTAGGTGTTAATTAAAGTTCAATACATTTTAAGATACTTAAGATTAAAAAAAAAAAAAAGTTCAATACATTTGCATTTAATCTTTTAAGAACATTTTGTTTTTAAACTTTTATTTCATCATTTTCAAGTACAAGTGAATCATTACTTAGGTATGTTTTTCCTAAAAATTGATCACATTTGCTTGTAACATTTTGTTTATTCCTATAAAATTACATATATATATTTTTTTATTTCGACTTTGTCATTTTTATGTAATGTAACGACGTTACTGTTTTATTTTGTGTTTGTCTTTTACTTGTAATGTATTTTCTTTTTAGTATTAGGCCATTAGTCTCGGATCTTTTTTTCCCCTCATATTTGACTTTAAAAACTTGATGTGTTATAATTAAAATATAATTATTTTTTTACTCATAATAGTTTGACTTTATTCATGTATAATTAGGAGTTTTAACTCATTCACTGCCATTGACGACTATAAACGTAAAAAATTCATTACTATAACTATTTTAGTTTCAAATGTATTGTACATTTAGAACAGATATAAAATTCCTGATTAATCTTGAGCTAACTAGTGAAGTCATGTGATTAATTACAATAAAAAAAAATAAAAAATCACCTGATGCTGCTAATTAAAATAAGAAGAAAAGATTATTAAAAATTAGGGGCGTCAGACGATTACATTTTTTAATTGTTATTAATCGCATGACTTCAATAGTTAACTCATGATTAATCACAAATTGTATACCTGTCTCTTGTTAACAAAAGTGGCAAAAAAATGTGAAACTAATAGAAATAGTTCAAATGAATTTTTGACGTCTATAGCCGTCAATGGCAGTGAATGAGTTAATTTTTATTATTTTAACAAGTTACGTTTTTCTTGTGATATTACACATTTAGGAATATAGTCTCTCTAAGTAATGCAATAAAAAATGGTTATTATAATATACATAATATATATAAAACATTTTTAGATGATACTTGGTGTTGAAATTTTGCCACCGCTTAGCATCTGCTATCACCACAATAAGAACAAACAAACTTCAATTCAAACAAATTCATGAGCCTGTTTGAAAAAGCCCCGTTCAAGACTCGCTTATGAGTAATAACATGTTGACATGAACAGTTCCTCGCGCATGGAGGTTGCGCAGGCCTCTCAAATCGCAAAGTAGGGAATTCTGTCGGCTCATTGGCTTTACTACGAGTCCCTCCTATGCCCGTTGTGAGCCGAAGCAATAATAACTAAAAAATAAGTTTTTTTGCAAAATGTTGCCTGGCTTGGATGTTTTTTGGTGTAAAATAAGCCCATAGCTCAGATATATAAAGAAGACTACAGAGCCAGTACTTGACAGAAATTTCTGCAACTCCCTTAATGTTGCCGTCGGCAGAATCCCTGGCCAGTTTTCTTTTAGACTTTGCAGAAACCTCCAAACTTTAATGTTTTTTTTTCCAGAGCAGTGCGATATGTCAAACTAAAATCTACCAAACAAGCTTTTGAAAACAAAAAAAAAATCTGTCAAAAAGTTAAACAACTAAATTGATCAAATAAGCTGTCAAACTGCATAGTCCGATGGGTCGCTGCCCAGTTTACCCGTCACACCTGAGCAGGCATACAGATATATCCACGCGGACACAGTGCTCAACACTCACGATGAATATTTAATTTTTTTTTGCCCTGCCGTTAACTGAGAAGTCTTTCCAAGGAGCAAAAATCCTCAGCTCTCCGGAGAATGCTAAGCCGTTGGCCGGAGAGGGGCTTGATAAAAAGTAGACAGGTTGTGTGGGGAGAATAAAGAGATCGCCGTGCCTCCATCTGTCTACTCGATTCATTAGTAAAACATTGAATGCAATGCCAGCTCCGCATAACGCAAGGTGTTATACTTGTTTTTTTTGGGGGGGCCATGTGTCATTTGGTCAGCTATCCATATCAGACACACGCCCCAGCACAATCAGCTTATATACACGGTTAGAGGACGTACTATATTTCAGCTGCCCTTCTTGTCCACTTGCATAAACACTGAAGCAAACACACTCGGAAGTCACACCAAGGACATAATGTATTGTGTCATGTACAGTGGCTACTTCCATTAGACCCATTAGATTTTATTTTCTATATATATATATATATATATATATATATATATATATAGAGAGAGAGAGAGAGAGAGAGAGAGAGAGAGAGAGAGAGAGAAAGAGAGAGAGAGAGAGAGAGAGAGAGAGAGAGAGAGAGAGAGAGAGAGAGAGAGAGAGAGAGAGAGAGCGCTTATAATGACCATATATCAATACAGTTGTCATCAACAGACATATACTGGTCACGTTTCCATCTTGTGCTGCTTTCCTCTCCTGTCATAGGCTAAAACATGTGACAATGTGATAGTCATGTTAGCAAGGGCGACCTTTCCATCGAAGGTAATGCAAAAGCATGGATGTCAGCTTAGCATTGCCGTTAGCACAGAATTCCTATTTATAGATTGCTGCTTTTTACTCAGGTGCACGTCCCTTGAGCTTGATATTTTTGGTATAATACTCTACAGTTGTTTTTGTAACGCTTTCATCTCTATTATGGAATCGGAATGTTCTTTTTTTTAACAATGATATTCTGGTCCTGTATACTTGTGATGATAATGTTGTCAGTTACTATGCAGTTGCTATGTTCCTTGTGGCGATGATGTTGTCAGTTGCTATGCAGTTGTTATGGTCATGTCCGGCATTTGTCCCTTGTGATGGCGATGCTGTCAGTTACTATGCATGTATGTCTCTTGTGGTGATGGTGTTGTCAGTTGCTATGTAATTGCTATGGTCATGTCCTGTATTTGTTCATCCTGTATTTGTCCCTTTTGATGATGTTGACCATTACTATGGAGTTGCTATGTCCTTTGTGGTGATGGTGTTGTCAGTTGCTATGCAGTTGCTATGGTCCTGTCCCATTTGTCCCTTGCGATGATGACATTGTCAGTTACTATGCAGTTGCAATATCCCTTTTGATGATGACGATGTTGTCAGTAGCTATGCCGTTCCTAGGTCCTCTATTTAGGTCCTGTGTTTGTCACTCTTATTGTTGTCATATAAACCTTTATTCTGTCATATAGATTTGAGCATGGCCCTAGCAGGACTTGCTCATTGACACTTTTGTCAGTTCGTCGAGGTTTCTTCGTTTGTCAGCACACTGAGGTTTCTTAGCCGACATTTCTCTGGATCAATCCCGCTCGAGGTTTTTAGTTTAGGTTTCTGAATCCAGTCCTGCTCTCTGTTGTTACTTTGTATTTTGTCTATAAAGTTTTCCGTTTTCAAACTTCTGTGTCTTGCCTGCTTTTAAGTCCAAATTCCGCACCTCACGTTAGAATTTAGTCCGCTAACTCTAGCGTCTACTATATCGCCATAATTGTTCCATAGCTCTCAAATACCGACCTAAAAGGTTGACTCTTGATCACAGCATCAAAGCGAATCATGGATTTGGAATGTGAAATGAGCAACTCGGAGTCGAGTGGCAATTGTTGTGCACTACTTGCCGTTAACACCCTTGACATCAAGCCATTAGTTTGACGTGCGGTGCGAAGATGTGACTCACGCTTGGCATTTAAACCAAACAACACATTTACACCGACTTACTACTCCTTTTCTAAATCATCCCACGTTGAAACACCCCCACTGGACCAAAGCGGCAAATCAGCGTCCACTCGCAAGGTGCAGCATGGAAGCGAGGGAGGCCTCGTGTGTATGTTTGACCGAAACGTGTAAAGTCGTGGCTAAATCTCTGTAAGCAGGCCCTGGCATTGGTCCCCAATTGCCTGCCTGCTGTGTGGGCAAGGGCCCGGAAGGGACTTAATCCCCTGGCATGGATGGACTCACACATGTTGATGGGCATGTGTGTGTATATACAGTATGTGCATGCAGAGGCTGAAGGATAAAGGCAAGACTTGCTGAGACATCCAAAAAAAGTCCTGATGTGAAATCGTGCTTAATAGGAACCTTAGCAGAATGTCTTGCATGCTTCTTGGAGATGGTGTGTGCTGTATTTTTTTTTTTTTTTTTTTTGGGGAGGTCTGCCTGATACCATCCTGACAGGGCCGATCTCGAGCTTATGTAACCTTTTCGTCTGCCGGAGGTTGCACTACACAGCCTTTTTTTACCTTTCCCGCTGCTCTGTTTTTAAGTGGGCAGAAGTGGAGGTGGCAGAGTTGACATGTTGGCTCAGCCTTGACAAGCTCTCAGTGCAGACGGCTACCGGGAAGGCACATCTCCAGTTCTCATCTTGACAGTTAAGGTGACCTCAGTCGACACCACCAAGTCCCCCAAAATGCTGTTTTTCTGTAATATTTATAAGGATACAAAATGTTATGCAGAGGTGTACTTAGAAACAATTAATTAGACAAATGATACGATTGATGGCTTGCGCGAAATATTTTCTTCTTCCTTGGGGACCGTAAAAAGAAAATAATAATTGGGAACCACATTCAATTCATTGCCTCCACTTTTGGAGCTTGTAAATGACTGTTAATGTCTTCCTGCATGGGTTTATGGGAAGGTTGATTCGCTCTAATGTGTGCTCTCGTTTAGCGAGCAAGCTAATAGCTTAGGGAACTATGAGAATATGAAATCTATTACATCAAACTGGATGTCCTGTTGCTGTCCACCTTCATTGAAGATTAATATTCACACATGGCCCTTGATGCTAGACACACATAAAGTAGCTAATTTAAAGTCTGAAAAGATAATAGTGTTTACTCTCAGTAGGCTATTCATTACCAAAAAACACTGCTATTAGCTTAGTTTGGCATGGAGTTGAATTATATAGCTTTAATCTGCAACACATATCATGTAACTAATTAAGGTAAGCTAAATATTAGCAAGAGCTCATCGTATGTTTCAGTGCACTACTACACTTCTGTAAAATCCCCCAAAAATTAACTAAGGCGTTCCACAAGGCTTAGTACTTAGCCCCCTTTTCATCACTTCGACTTAACTTTCAATCTTAAATTGTGTACTTTTCATTCCGTCTTTCTTGCAAGGCTTCGCGTCATAAAACGTTCGCCGAGAATGCGGAAGCACTCGGCAAAAGGTGGGCATCGTCATTGATGGGAGTTGGCGATTGACAGAAGTGGCCGCCGCCTCTGGTTTTTACAGCCCAAGACTTTTGACTACCATGTGGTGTCTGTCACCAAATCCCAAAGCATTGTCTGACTTCAGACCTGCCTCACCCCCTGCTTTTGTTTGGGGTATTCTAGAAATACCTTGAACAAATCAAAAGCCTCGCAATGAGGGTCCCCATCAACATCAAATCTTGGCAATTCGTCACCCATATCCACATCCATTCCGGTAAAACTACAAAATCCACATCCACCAAATAAAACCTTCAGATCTTTGCTTTGTCCATGCACTTTCCAATGCCCCAGAGCAGACTGCCAGTGTTGTGAATCCCCACCCTTTAGAATTCTGTGCCTGTTGAATCCTCAATGCAATATCTGACTGTACTCTGTAAACATAAAAAAAAAACCTTTTCAAACCCCATCTGTTTACCAAATATATCTCATTTACTTTCTTTAATGTTTCTTTTGAACTATTGAACTATTCAGGTGTCGGTCGGAAGGGACGTATGCAGTGCTCATCCATAGATTGAGGAGGGGGCGTAATACTTTCCATGCCCAGGGCACTGGTAACGCGTGCTATGCCACTGGAGGAAGAAATTACCTTCTGGTGGTTGGCTGAGGGTCTCTGACCTCCTTTATTGAGCCTGATATCAAAAATGCGGATGACAGGTGACTCGAAGGCCATTTATTAGTTATTGGTAGATGAACTCAGGACCTGGGAATTATTGGCTTTGCTTTCATAACACAGTATTGAACATTTTGTTTCTCACATGCAGTGGCGATTGTGAATTAGGGGCAGGCGGGTGTGGGAGTAGATTCAGAAGTTAATTCTGTGTGTATTTTTTTTTCAATATGAGTCCATTATGAAGCCCATTCGTGCAGACCTGCAGAAGTGACTGTATTACGCATACAAGACGTAAAGAAATCCCTCCTGGTCTTCACACATCTATACTGTATATGAATTTAATGAAATATGAAGGTGAGTGTTTTTCAGTCAGACAAAAAAAAATGTCACATGTTAAAACATACATGACAGCTACTTACTTTTACAAAAGTGGTGAAATGTATATTTAAAAAAAAAAGTTGGCACATACTGTACAGTAGCTAGCCTTGTTAGCTTAGCTGACTATGCCTGCTCGCGCTACTGATATTAAATAAAACAAAAAACCCTCTATGGAAAAGTTTAATCATAACTGCCATTCTCACATTCTATAAAACATCAAACCAAAAAAATTTTTTTAAAGTCACACTAACTCTATTTTGAATTGGGCTACGTTAGCTCATTTACAGTGCTAATTGTAGCTTAGTATTGCTAGTTTTGCTATTTTGTTGTAGTTGGACAGCGTTCTATGACTACTGTATTTATCATGATCATATGTGAAGTGAGGCCACATCAAAATCTTGGTAGCAGTTTAAGTCTGCATACTACCCATAAATACAATTTAGTTGTACTGTATTTAATTACAATACAGGGCTATGGGGGTGCTGGCGTTATTTTATATCTCAGCCCCAAAACACACCGGTCAAGCCTAAAAAAACAAGGATAGGAACCGACCCAGACACCATAGCTAAAAATACGCTAATAGCTGACACTCCTTACGTTATAATAGCTACAGCTAGGTAAAAAAAACAAATAAATTCACATTTCTTTTGACCTAAAAGAAAATCTCTGCTATTTAATTTTCTGATTTTTAATTTTCATGATTATTTCCTGCGATTAGTGGGGGTTCACTTTATTTTAGGTGGTACTTGGTTAAAAAAAAAAAAAAAAAAAAAAAAAGACAACCACTGTATGCACTTTTTAAGTATTTCTAAAGCTTCCAGCCAATTAGTATAGTCCTATATCGGATATTGTTTCCCTTTAAAAAATCAACGACCGATAGGCTTTTGGTTTCATAACACGTGCTTTGATGCAAAAAAACAAACAAAAACAAAACAAAAACGTGACAGCTGATTGACGAGTTGGTGTCAGCAGTGGACGATGGAGGAGCCCACTGTCTCGGGGCGGGGGGTGAAGGTCGGCCGGGTAGGGAGGAGGGCAGATGGGGAGGAATCCATTTGGAGGGTGGAGGGGAGGGAGGGAGGAGTTTTACTCTGCTGCACGAGCACGACTGCTGCCTGAATGTGACAATTAACCTCCACGCACGCTCACGCACGCACGCTCACGCACAGGGCATCAGGCGCAGGTGCGTCAACTCGCTCCCCACGCAGCTGAGCGAGCCTCCGTTGATGACGGGACGCTGGCGCCCGAGGAGGAGAGAGGATCACGGTTTTTTTTTTTGGGGGGTGGGGAGGGTGGGGGGGTCTGTTTTTTTGTTTAATCGTACTCATTGCCACTCCGCTCCTCTCCACGGGACAAGATGCACGCCGGAGTGAGGATCCTGCTCGCTTTTCTTATCCCCTCGCCGAATTGAATCGTAGTGCGACCGAAATGAGGACCTCACCTCAGCTTGGATCCTTGTGAGAAAAAAAAAAAAAGACGCTTTCTTCGGCTAATTTCAAGGACGGCGACCAAGAGACATCAATAAATTCGGGAATTAAAAGTGGCCGAAGGGAGGACGAAGCAGCCATGGAACGGGACGACATCGTGAAGAAGAAGAAGAGCATAATGGCGAAGATGTTTAAAGTTCGCAAAAGGAGGGAGATGCTGTTTGTACAGGTGTGCTTCATCTGCAGTGCCCTCTTAGTGGCGTGGAGCATGTCGGCGCTGTTGACCAAAACAGGTGAGTGCGTGCACGACACACGCACACACGATATCTGCATTATAATCACGCACCGTAACAATGTGATCTAGCGGCGATACCAAGGGCACGTGAATGCAACATCGGTGCTTTCCCCTTCGTATCCTTGACGCCGTTTTTGCAAAAAAAAAAAAAACTATAAAAAAACCAACTATAGAATGTGTACGATTATTTAAGTGGTAGCCTTTTTCAGAGGTTGCTCCGTATTGCTGCAGTGTGCTCGCGGTGGCAGCTGCACATTTTAATTTGGAGAAGAGGCACAGGCGCGTAATCACGGCGCACGCACGCCTCCTGTTTTACATGCGCACACACACACGTTTGATTTGTCGCTTTTGCAGCAAGATCTGCTGTAGCCGAGCGCCACGGTCAGCATCACACGCACACACGCATGGTGATGATGAAGAGTGTGCTTTTTTTTTTTTCCAGTGTAATGGAGACAAGCAGTCGTGCGGTGCGTGTGATGTCCCACGCATCCGTCACTCTCTAAACACCCCCCCATGTCAAAAGTCTTCCCTTTAGGGCTGTGCAAACGCTGACATGCAGAGAGCATCCCAAACGCAGCATCACAGCCGTTATGTAATCCAACCAGCAACATTGGAATTTTAGTGAGGTATCCCACTAAACCAAGTGAAACGAGGTCAACTACTGGATAATGTGTTTACTGTTTAGTTAGAAAGGGTGTCAACAACGTGTCCTATGTTTGACATAGTAATGTCACAGAAATCCCATTTTCTTTTAAAGAGACAGTGTGTAGATTATTATTATTTATTTTTTTTTACCAGCTAGTGGTAAACTAATAGAATGCAATGACCTACGTTGCCCCAGAGAGAGCACACCTTGAAAGCCTCCCACCAATTACTAAGTTCACGAAGTTTGTCTCCCCTCGTGTATCCGTAGCAGAAAGATGGCAGCAAAACATGGCGGCCTCCTGTAAGGAGCGGTGCAACCTATGAAACGTAATTACATTAAAAATGTAATTAGCAATTTTGAGACCTACAAATATATTTGGAAAAACTAATGTTGCTATGATAGAACTTTTTCTTGTGTGCATATTATTGAATTTGATAACCATACTTGCACAACAGTGTAAGATGTGACCCACATTTGAGGGGAAAAAAACAGTCACAAATATCATTTGATAGATTTGGCATACCTTACTAATTTGCAGAATGCACATTTTTCTTGCGAATGTAAATCGTTTGTTAAAAAGTGTGGCCATTGATAAATATCTGCAGATCTCTGCAGATGCAGGAACTCTCTTTATCAATTGGTAGGCAACGTGCTGTTTTCACATTAAAACCTATCCGTACCCCATACAAATAAAGCATTATCAAATCACTTAATTGTGGAAAAAAACATATATATTTTTTCAAGGTCAAGAGAAAACTTTTAGTCAATCCTGTCTCGTAACGTCCGCAAGCCGGCCGCCGAAGGACCCCAAGCCGATCTAACCAACCGAGATCTAGTACCTACACTTACAGCTGCTACGGCTAGCTGCTAGCCACTAAGTAGCCGCTAGCTGCTGCTAGCGCTGCTAGCAGTAAATCTACTTCAGATTATAATTTTTTACAAAACGGTTTTCTGTCTACGCTTGATGTCTTTCAAAAAGTATGTAGCCGCCAAACAACTATTTTTCTATGAGTGCTGTAAATTGCTGACCTCTCAAAAGTATACAAACGGCACCCAAACGAAACGTCGACCCCCGGTGACTTGATTTGAATGAATAAAGTTTCGACGACCGCAAATGGTGAATGAAATGTTTTGAACAGATGACTGATAAAGGTCTCTTGACTGGACAGCGATTTTGATGAAGGCAGGTCAAAATCAGAAGGCTACTACAAGTAATGCAAAATTTAACGTACACATGTCAAGTCATACATGTATGTATAACATATAATGCTTCTTAATCTTAAAAACAATTGTTTCAACTAAATGTCTTCAGACGTTTTTTTTTTCATTCCTTATTCCTCAAATATGACACGCTGCTGTCATCTGACGGCAACCCCATCTCAAACGTATCGAATTGTTGTCAGTGTCCACACACACGCGCGCTTTCTCACATTAAGCTCTTTTTGACCCCGTCGTGGGATCTGCCCATCTGCACCCACTTGGGCGCCGATGGGGGGGCTGCAGATAACGTCAACAATTTGCCTCGCTGTACTGTATATCTCCCAGATACACTGGGAGTTAGTAATTACATTAAGACAACAAAGAGGCTTAAATGATTATTCTGAAATGATATCATACATGCGAGTGCAAAAGCTCTTATCTCCAAAGGCAGCCTTTTTTTCTTTTTCTTTTTTTTCTTGCTTAAGTAGGTTTGTCCATATATATATATATATATACACGCGCGTTGCTAATGGCTTGCCTTAATCAAGTATGCCTGACCTATGCAGTCATAGCCATGTTTTAAAGAAGCCGCATGAATTGTTCCATGACAACTATGTATGTGAAAACAGCAGAAAATCCTCTGTGAAACCATGAGACTCGCCATAATCAGATCTATCTAATTGAATAGCGGAAGGCTTGGAAGCTATGTGGGTGGGGTGGGGGGGTGGGGGGGTGCGGATGCGTCACGTCGCAGGAAAAACCTATTTGCGCCCTTCTGATTTGTGTTGATTTTCCAGAATGATCCAGATGGATGAGATTTGATGCACCTCTCCTGGGTCATATACCGCCATAAAGTGAGCACAGGCGTGACTCGCTGCCTTGCATGCTGATCCAGAAGTGGATGTGCGCGTAATAGATATGTGATGGACGTCGCTTTTTTTTTTTTTAAGAATCAAGGCAGTTTGCCTGTTCACAGCCCAGCAAGATTGACGGACCGATTGTTCGTCCTTGGTCCAATCTCCCCGCTGGGTTGATTGAACAGAGCTGGAGGAGGATGTCCTCGGCAACGTCGCGGCAGCCGCTCCTCGGCCTCCTCGCTCGTCAATGTTGTGCTTCGCGTGCAGGCGACGGCCGGCGTGGCCCACTGTGCTTGGTTTCTCGTCAAAGGGAAGCGCCACTCGGGTTGGTGTTTGAGCGTCAAATTTAGCCGAGTCTCACATTATTATTATTATTATTATTATTATTATTATTGAACATAGTGTAAAACAAAATAGTCAATCATTGAACATGATAAAAAGACTGACGTAGAGTCAAACCTCTTTTGCGACTTGCCCTGAATTCAGTCAATGCTTGTGATTGTAAACCTCTAAAGTTGTAATAGGAACGCAAACAAACGATCAGTATTAGTCTGAAGTGAAATACGGATTGAGCAAAGTCATCGTCATGAGAATCCCCAAGACCCCCCCCCCCCCCCCGAGGTAGCGCCTGAATTGGAGTCTTCATTTACTAACATCATTTAGACGAGTGGTTACACAAAAAAAAAAAAAGCTCCTACTCCATGAAACGAGGTTGGCTTTGTCGAGAGACATTGAAGACATTTTTGACTTGCGGCCGATGCGTGTCTGCATAAATGGGAAGAGAAATTACGTTTCCAAGGAGTGTCATGTACAATTTTTCCAGATTTCTACTGAATTCAAAGCAGTGCATTTTTTTTTTCCCTTCCGTAGTCCTGTTAAATTGTTTTGTTATACATTGTGCCCCCCCCCCCTCCCCTTAAATGCAATCAGACACACTGAGATTTGAAAGGGGACAGAGAGTGATAAACAAAAACGTGTTTTCAGTCAGATTGAGAAATGCCCGTTTCACATAATTTTACAGCATTGGGTTATCTCATGTCTGTCTACGGTTGGACTATTTCAACTTAAATAGGATCAAAATGTGTGTTTTTGTCATAAGATCATCACATCTTCTTGACACTAATGTACTCGGAAGTGTTGGGATTAATTTCAGAGCACGTGTTAATGTGACAAATCAAACCGCTTAGTTTCTGGAAGGTGTAACAAATGTGACGTATCGTTCCAAGTTAAGTGCATGTCAAATCTCCGGGATAAACAAAAGGTGACAGCTGGGCTTCACTGCCTTGCTTTTACAATGCACTTTTTAAGCAGAAGCTGGGAAGGGAGAGGGTTTGCGGAGCGTGCTAGTTTGTGGAGCACAAAGTTAGACCAACACTTGAATAATTACGCCCCAAAAATAATAAAAAATAAACTCAATGCATGATAGCACTGGTGGGACAAAGTACGATTTGTAAGTTCATACACTAGCATCAAATGATCTGTGGTGATTAGTGAAAGTGTCATTTTGTGTACATTTCTATTTTCATTTGTTGAAATGATTTGTCACTGTCCAAGAAAAAAAGCATGGAGCTCTAAATGTTGATAGTTTTGCTCTGGAAAATCACACATTTGTAGTTGCTTGCTTTTTACTGGACAGCATACAAGTTTCCACTTTTTCAGTTGTCAACACATTGACGATGGCGTGACCACTGTTCAGACATCATAAAGAGACTTCCCAGCATCATGAAGTGCTTTAATTTAGTGATCATTTTAAATAATAAGGCTGTTAATTTGTCATTTCCAATATTTAAAGGGAAGGTCAACCCCAAACATTATTATTATTATTATTTTTACAATATGTTCTATGCAGCCCCACTACTCTAAACACGCTATTCTGATTAATATTGTATTTGTGGAACATAAATTAAGCAGCAAAAGCCACCAATCCATCTCTTTTGTCACGTGCTGTCGATTTTGAAAATGACATCACATTTGCTTAGGTGGTAACAACCAATCACCCGTTTCTGTTTGGTCACGTGATATCCGCAAGCTGAGCTGTGATTGGTCATTACCTGAGCCCTGAATAACTGTGATGTCATTTTCAGTCGACAACAAGTGACAAAATGGCCGCCCCCTGACATGGATATGCTCGTGGGGGCGCGTACAACATATTGTTATGGACTTCTCCTTTTTGATTATTCCAATGTTCATTTCAAGTTCAAGAGTTTCTACATTCTAGTCTATCTGCCATGACACAAACGTAAAAAGTTGCATTATACTGCTAAGTGACCAATTTTGTTTTAGGGCCTCTGTGGCACACATTAATTAGTGCTGTGACTTTGAGCTGATGTCATTTCGTCAAGGACATGCCAGTAAGTACATTGACCATAAAGCTACTTAATGCATTCAATAAAGCTTGTCCAACATACTCTGGGGTCGCCACATTGACCTACTTATGAATATTTTGGCCAAATATGGCGTACCTGCAACAATATGCTGACAACAACTTGAATCCAAATGCTGTTCGTGCTAATATAATAGAGGAAGGACAATAACGATCCCTTATTGTATCTCTGAGAGGAACTACCCTTTGCATTAGTTATATGAAGTATTTGAATCCTATCACGACGAATGAAATTCCCATTTGGGATCATGTTGAAACATTTGTAACCGTACTTCCCAGCACAGGCAAAAATCAGAATTGGTTTCTTCAATTCTGATGTTCCTTCCAGTCCACTTCCTGTCATTTGTTTTCCGCGTTACTTCCCCAGCCGCTTCGCTGTCCTTATATATAACGCCGATTATAACCGTGTCATGCGAGTGGACTTCCGCAAACCGCAATCGGCGTGACCTCACAAGCAGAAGTCGGGCCGACTGCTTGGCCGTATTGCATGCTCTTGTTGCGCGGCAATAATTAGGTCCTCGCGTCACCCTGATCGACTCATCATTTTTGCACACAGCTAACCGTTTTCTCATCTCGCCTCGGGCCTTGTGTCGTTTGCGCGGCAACAAACGGCAAGTTGGAAACACATCTGGCCTGGCTGGTATGATTTTTACATAAGATATTTAGGACTGCAGTGCTTGTCCTCATTGCAGAGGCTTAAGAGCGGAGAAAAAGTGTGCGGCAGCTTCATTTTTGATGCACTCTTGTGGGGGGAAAAAAAAAAAAAGTTTGACATCCACGCAGGACACATTAAGGAGATTAAGAATGACAACCATCCATGTCAATTAGTGAGATTTCCCAAACCATTTTATGTGTTGACTTTTACCTCAGGCCTGTTTAGCAATATACACCGCAGGGCTTGTGGGTGTTAAAGCTGCCTCATAAGCACTTTGCTGAATCTGAATCTTCTTTTCATGTTTCCTCCGCAGGCCATGGCATGATAATGGAGGACCGTCCCGACCCGGAGCACTGGGGGAGGCGGCTAATGGCGTCAGCGGCCGAAAATGAAACGGAGCCCAAGAATTGTTCAGCGCCAGGTATGCCGGCCAAGATTGTTTTTGAAAACGCTCGGTCTCGGTCCACACGACGCTTCAAAAGAAAACGAATGGTGCTTGCCTGATCACTTTACGAGCGCCAACTAGGCAGGTTTATAGCTCATTCCGTTGCTTCTAAATTGCTAGGAAGTGTCAATCGTGTGCTGATTGAGACGAGGGTTGCTGTATATGTAGCTGAGAGCTTTGTAGGAAAAGATATATCATCTAATTGTTGTTCTGTCAAAGTCCAAGAAAATCTGATGAATGCTATGATACTTTATATTGGAATAAAACCGTATAGGATAATCAACATATCTGAGTTATGTAACAGAAAAAGAGGCATAATTTAAATTTTTACCTTTTTTTGCAGCTAAATCGAAGTCATTTGTTTTTATGTATCTGCCAGTACCGAGTCTCGATCCGACATCTTGGGAATGCATAATGAAAAAAATAAGAGCGCATTTTTGGGGGGCTTTTTGGCCATTAATTGACAATTTTATAAACATTTGTAGATATCCCAACATAAAAATAACATTTTATATGGCTGTAAAGCAGCAGTGGTTCAAATTAAGTAAACGAATAAAATATTTCATTTTTTACATTAGGAATTTAGAAAATCTAAAAGTCTGATCTTTTTGAGCCAATACCGATCATCCGAAAATCATGTGATTTTCTGCCATCTAATGGAAGATAATTTAATTGTTTTGCCTGTCACTATAAACTGCTGGCATAGATAAACAAAGTTATATTAATTAATAATTATTAATTAATATATAATACTTTTTAGTGATAGACCGATGCGGTTTATTTTTTCAAGGCATGTACCGATTGTTAGCCGATATCCATTTGCAGTAAAATAGAAAATATTAGCGTTAACATTTTTAAACGTATAAAGAATTGACAGCTTTGTTTAAAAATCCTAACAAAAATTGCAGGGAACTTCCAGGGTCATCCATCAGCATGTGTTAAGCTAAATTTAAAACTGAGCAAGTAAATACTACCCTAAAGTTTTCCAAAATGTCAACATAATTTCTTAATTTAACTCAATTTTTTTTTATTTTATAAAAATAAAAAGTGTAGGGAGTTCCCAGTGTTAACATAATTTTGTTATAAAGTGAACATTTAAATGCATGCATAAATGAAATGGGGTTTGTATAAAGTTTCAAAAGATCTTCGCAGGCAGTAAAAAAAAAAAAAAAGGTCTGAATATGTTTAAAATGTCTTTGCGACAAGTAAAAACTGTCTGTAAACATCTTAAAAATCTTGATGAAAAGCCTAAATTCGCTACGTTCACAAGTATTCACCGCTCGGTGAGATGCCAGCTTTATCGGCATTGAGATTTGTAAAAAGGCAGATGCCGATATTTGTTAAAATGACAAATATCGGCGCCGATAATCGGCCTATCCCTAGTACTTTAAGGCGGCATGGCTTAGTGGTAGTTTGCTCATCTCCCAACCGGGAGGTTGTGGGTTCAGTTCCGCAGCCCTTGTGATCTTGTCGACGTGCCCTTGAGCAAGATATTGAACCCCAAAATTTTGGATTTCAGTTTCGCTTTTTTGTCGTGACTTTCTCTAGATTACCACTAAAAGGCTATTACGTCTCATGTTGACTGAATTGCAACAAACCCCATTCAGATTCACAAGTGGTTATAAATATGTATTTGATTGTATTATCCACACTCTTTAGCATTATCCATGCAAATGACAAAGTGGTACTACTGTTTTGTGTGTGGCAGTGAATGTTCTATTTTGGAAAGCCATCGCAGTGATTCATGGCGGCCTGTGGCGATTCTTCCAGACTTAATCATCTAAAGAGTCTTTTCAAGCAACGGCGAGTAATTATTTAACCAAACGGGGTGCATGTCAATTTCGGGCTTTGTTTTGTTTGTGTATCATACAGTATGGCGGACAGCAGGGCGCAGACAATTTGGATGTCATTTAAAGTGTCACAAGCTGCCCAGCGGGGCTTAACAGGCAATTACTTCATTTCGCCTCCCACTCTGGAATGATTGAAATCGGCGGCGTTGTCATTATTAAACGCAACCGGACCCGTTTTTACAACGCTAATAAAACCGTTCAGCATGTGACTTTTCTTTGTTGCAGTAGGGGCCAACTGAATGAATGACTGGATTAAAATCCTGGAAGTTTTCTTCAACAGAAGCGTAATCCTTAAAGATTACCATTTTTTTTTCTTCCCTCTCTCCCTCTTTTACAAAAAGTCCCCTGGTGCACCAGACTGAACTTAACATTCCGCAACCCCTCATTAACTAGGAAACTTTTTGAACTGGCCCCCACCGGCCCTCGCGCCGCTTTGCTTCGTCAGCGTGAGTCAGTCATATGACTCGTATCATCTCGGAAATAATCCTGCCATAGACACACGCGTTGCTTTGTGTTGCAAAACCGATTGGTTTGTTCAGACTGGTTGTGATTCGCTCGGATTGTTCCTGCAATTTATCATTCCTGCGAAGACAATTCTAGTCATGTCTCATTACATCCCTTGTGGGGTTTTTTCCCCTACGACACACTTTTACACCTCTTTTATGATAGGTGTCAAATCTGATACAAATTCATGGTAAATATTTGTACACTTATAAGAAATGTGACTTCTGCATTTGGTAAACTCTAACCATAACCAAGTTAGGATCTAAAAGGGACCAACACACCATTTGGGTAAAAAATAATTTGGGGGGTGTTGAACAAAACAAGCAGATTTTTGGTTTAATATAACCTAGGAAGTCGGATGAAATTGTTCCAAGTATTGGATTGGTCCCCTTTTGCTCCAAATTGGGTTATTTTTTAAATTGATGTACACTTTACTGTAAACTGTTTCCAATGCTAAATGGCTCTCATGTGTTAAATAGGCATGATCGATGCCACTTCTGTTTTTTTTACCAGTATGAGTACTCAACTTTTGAGTAGTCACCGTTTGCTAAGTACCACCCATATGACCATTACTTTTTATATTGTTGATAAAATTTCCCCTCAAAAAAATCGGGACAGATAATTTTTGGGACTCGCAAGTACCAATATCTTGAAATAAGGTCGGCTATCAGCCCGGTGCCTGGTATCGGTACTTTAACATCTCTACTGTTGTACATGACAACCAGCAAGTAAAAATTAAAAAGTTGGTTTCTTTGTATTAGGTCTGAACAATTAAGCATATTTAAATCATCGCAATGTAGTAAAATAAACTTTTGAGAAGTAGAATTTTATTTATCAAAAGTACTGGTAGAATCACTACTTGGTATCGGTACTACTCTGGTTCAGTGGTCGCCAACATTGTAATACCGTCATTTTATTGCTTGTTTGTTCAAAAAAGACTTAAAAAAAATCATATTTAATCATAATATTAAGGTGGGAAAATCGCAAATAGATTCTTTTTCAAAATAGTTCAGCTCTCTTTCGCATCTTTTAAAAGTTGACGTACCTTCAAAAGTAGTAATGAACCAAATCTTTCATCTTCGTGTAGCCAAGTGGCATGTGGAGAAATGTTAGCCTCCCATTGCGTAAAATATTATGAGCAACTGCAGCAGTGCGCTTCACCATCGTATTCGCTGAATATGTGAATGCTGAAATATGGGCTGCATTGAAACTTTCAAAGATAGTTTTAGTGATAACACTTGCCGGTGAAGGACAACATTTATCAAAGTATAGAAACTTGACCCAATTGATGATGTCATTTCTGTCCTGCGCTTAGACTAAAAGTATTGCTTATAATCATATCATCACGAAAGATGTGTGTGTGTTTTACCGAGTTGAAATCCACAGCAGCCAAACACTATAAATCCAGCGCATCTCAGTGGAATACAAATAAACCTGTAATCACCTGTGTTGACTCTACGGCGCCCCGGTGCTAACAAAGCGGGCTTCCCCTTGAGAGAGGGAAAGCGCTAAGGTGTGAATGGATGGAGGCTAGATAGGATGAGAAGGATCACTGTGGGCGTGTGTTTATATGGCGAGCGGGCGCAATGGCCGAGGCTCCATTTAACTGCGCTGCATAGATAACACTTGGCTTCCTTTTTTTCTTTATCATTATTGGTGGAAGCCTCGCGAGGTGCCGCTGCTGACTCGACAGCCATCTTAAGTGGCTTTTTTATTGATGTCCCTGCTTGAATGCAATACCTTCTTGTAGTGTGAGGCTCTAGAGTAAAGTCCAGACATTTTTTTTTTAGGAACAGTTATTCACTGCACCCCCGCCCACCCCAACCCCCCTCCTTTCTTCAGGTGTTGAAAATGGATTAGTTTACAACTAGGGCCACACCCAGTTTAAAAAAATATATTTTTAATGATTAAATAGGCTATTCAGACTTGCTTGTATGACTTTGCTGTTACTGAGAAGTTGGACGAGTGTCAGTTTTTAGAGAAAGAATGGAACTAAAGCTACAAAAACACAAGAAGTTAGTCATGTTCCAAATGAATTATGCTTTCGGATTAGAGCTCGGACTCGCACCAAAAACCTCCACTTGCCATCCGTGTCTTGGGCTGTCCCAGCAACCCCTACTAAAAAAAACAAAAAACCCTGTACTGAACGCTGTAGATGCTTGCTGCCATTTTAACTCCTAAAATGTCAACTAGCTACTTTTAAAATAGCCAAATCCAAGTCAATGTTTGTGCTGTACCGCATCAATTTTCCACACCGGTGGGCGTCAGCGGCAAGCTAAAGCTAAGCTAACTAGCTGAGGAGATGTTCGCTCTGTGGCAAACTGCTTTCATTTGATTTCATTTCATGCGAGAGAGAGAGAGGCCAACAGAGGCTTGATACGCTGGCTTCATTTAGATCATACTGCTTGAACAGTTGATTGAATGCTCATTAGCTGGCTAACTATTTCGACAAATGCACACTCCGCACATAGGGGGCGGTACATGCAAAGGTATTACAAGATTTCATTCTGGTCCGAGCGCAAACATTTGGATTAGGCATTCTCTTTCCCATGCCCAGTTGAGTCACCATTTGAATTCGCCACTGATTTGTGCGCAGCCCTATTTTGGACAAACGTGCGGTTTTATGCTAATTGCCCTTTTGTTTGTTTTTGTTGCTCGACAACTGTGAGATTTCTTGTCCTGTGGCACACACAACAAAGAGCACCCTAATGTGGTTAAGCGAGCAAGTTATGTGAAACAAAACTATTTTTTGAACGCTACAATCATGAAGAATCATATTGGGGGCATGAGCTTCATATTACACAAGCCCCCCCCCCCCCCACCCTCCATTCAACATTATTGTAGCACATCTTTAACTTGTTTATCCAACAGACATTTGAGAACATGTAATTTCACAACGGCAAACTTTCTGGTCCAACAATTTAACCTCTGTTCAGCGATCACACGCAAACAACACCGAACGGGACTTGATGCGCTACAATGTGCATGTGCGTGTGTTCGTGTGGAATGGCATGTATTTTAGTGCTTAAATGAACATGTGAGCAGTGAGCACTGCTGCACATGTGACACGAGCATGTGGATGTATTGACCCACCAAGAGAGGAGAATAATGGTGCGTATGCGCGCATGCTTTGTAGCCCTTCGACTGTGTAAGATCGCGCTTTGCTACACATTAGTGGCTAATTATCTAATGGGCCAAAAGTGAGGCAGAACAATCGACGTTATTCAACTCGTATAGTCTCTTGAGTATAACGCTGTACAGTACGTACGGTGTTGCTGCGTTCTGGAATGGTTTTTCCAGTGTGACGGGGAGGTAAATTTCAGATACATTGCACGCTTTATGTACTGAAGTTGGGTTGTGTATATTTAACTGCCATGTTCAGTCTCGAGTAGAAAAAGACCTCACGGGAGGCCAAGCTCTCGATTATGCAACACCTTCATCGTCTGCTACATTACAAGATTTTGAACAAAGTGACCCTTGTGAGGAATAAGTGGTTAAGAAAATGGATGGATGGAGTGCGAGTGGCTGGTTTGCTTTGTCTTTAATGCAGCACCATCACAGAGTTGTTTTTAAGTATTGTGACAATCCTCTGTGGTGAACTCGTCAACATATAAGAGCTTAGTTGTGATATGATGCAACAAACTACTTTTACGAATGTGACGTAATGAATGAAAGAAATGTAAAAAAATTGGAATCCTATTAAGTGAGGTGGAAAGTTGTTGAATGCATTGAATGACGTGGAATGATATTTATTTTAATTATATAGAATTAGGTGAAATATTTAAATATTGGTGAAAATTTGTAATATGTGAGATAATTTTGGGCATGTGGGAATGTAGAAAACTTCTGACCCAAACCCCATATTTAGTGAAAAATGTGTAATCGTTGCTATGCGGGAATGTTTAAAAATGTATCCCAAGGGCTAAACGGTGAATTTCTGAATGTCTTATTGCAAATTAATTGAGGTATTTGGGGCCAAAAATGTTTAATTTTGGGCAAACTGTGAATGTTTGGAATGAGAGAAATAATAGCCCGCAAAACATGAACTTTTGGAGCATGTTGAAGTTGGAATGGTTGGAATCGGTCGAGTAATGTGGAAGTAGATAAAGGACAATTAGCAGCGAAATAAGAGCAAAGAGTGGTAAAAAAAAAATTTTTTTTTTGCTATGTGTGGAATTGGGGGGATGTTGAAAATTGATCCCAAGGTGAATTGAATGAGCTGAACAGTTAGATTTTTCAAATGGGAGTGAATTATTGAGTATCTCATTGGAAATGAAGGGGGTATTTGTTTGAGGTGAAAAATGTTGAGTTGTGGGAAACTGTAAATGTTTGGAATAAGACAAATAACCCGCAAAGCATGAATTTTTAGGACGTGTTGTAATTGGAATGGTTTGAATCGGTTAAGTAATATAGAAGTAGTTGAAGGATGAAAAACGGCAGAAGAAATGTAGAATAATGCGTTGTTTACTGACTACATCCCTGACAGGCTGTATCGAAACTGAGACAAGTGTTGCATTGGATCTCATTACATAGCGCTTTAATAACCAATGAATTATTATGAGATGTTTGTAAGGACAAAGTTTGAAATTGTACCCCATGAATTCCATTAGCGTAACTTTATTAGATTCAATAAAAACAACTAGTCTAATCTTAACTAACCTAGCCTGGAAAAAAAAAAGGCGTTTTAAGGAATGTAAATGACCATGTGAGGACCGATGTCGTTCTTAGAATAGCTATATAGTCTGTGTGGTCTTCTAATGAGCTGATAAAAGGAGGCGATGGGGGTGGGGGCGGATGGGTGGATTGCGCTGAACAAAAAAAGCAAGTTATTTCTTGCATAAGCAGCCCAGAAAGATCTCCAAACAGAGAATGTGAGGGTTATTTTTAGATTTGTAGCTTAGCTTCAAGAGGACCTTTTTATATATTATTTGGCCTTCTGGCCTCTTGCTGGTCTTTCATATCTGATCGTCCTCCTTTGTTTAGCTATTAAATATCACAGCCACCAATACTTTGTTACGTTGTTTTATTGTTTTCATGTACACTTACTTGATATAACTAAAAAACGCTTTTCTTTTCCCATAAGTGCTGTTATAAACACTTGATTTAGATTACTATAACAATTTTTATATACAGTATTCCAATCCCGCAGATGTGTGGCCGTTTTTCAACTCTAAGCAGCTTTCTCGCTTGACTTTGAAATATGAATTCATCTTCTTTCAATGACTTATTTTCTTTCCCAAAGTGACTTTTGCTGTCTAAACACTAATGTCAGTGTGGGCCTATTTAAAGGCGTCATTTGGGACACGTCACTTAAGTCGTCCCCGTCCTCTCGTGTTCGCCCCGTCCTTGAGCGGGAAAGAATGGCGACTTGTTTGCGTCCGAGCGAGAGGCACACGTTTGTCTGGTCAGGTGTCACTGCGGACCGGGAGGTGACCACTGCTGACCTTAAAGCACCTTTATGGTCGCACACTGTAAACAGCCACTCAGCCTGATCTTTTTGTGTATAGCTGGAGAGGATTGGCCATGCAATTAAATCATTTGCTCCCCAAAAATTATAAATATGTTCCAAGTGTCCCAAAGACGTATTTATATGTTTTTTTTATTTTATTTTTATTTTTTTAGGCTAGAGCATACAAAAGGCTTTCATGCAGCCTCTGAACTGCAGAGAACGGGTGAAGCAATGGTAGTAATTACAAAAAACGGCCAGCAGGTGGCAGCAGAGTTTAAGAGCTCAACCAGGGCCATGTTGCGAACAAGCTCATTTACCCACAGTTCTAAAGAGATTTGTGAATAATGATGAAACTTTGCTATATTCTAATGCTAATTGCTGCAAAAAGAAAAAGGATAAAATATACTTTTCTCCTGATGAAAGAAGAGACTCTAATTTTTCTTTTGGTAGGTTCCATGTTTTTATAGCAATGCAACACAATATTCTGTGGGCCTTGCAAAATCAGTCAAAATCCAGTGAAACAACCAGGAGCAAAGGGGGCTTGCTTCAGTGAAAATGGCTGAGAGTTTTAAAGAGCTTACTCTATGCCTGTGCTGTTGAATTATTGATTCGGCCACTTGCTGTTTGTGAAAATTCACAAAGTACTTGTTTGCAGGAAGAATATGTGAATACAATAATCTGCTTTCCCTTTTCACCATTCAGGCCACTGCGTCAGATTGTGTAATTGATTATGTTGGGATTTCCCCTTCATTCAGCACCGAAACCTGCATGGAATGAAATGAGCCAAAACCTACCTACGTTGTCAACTGCATTTTTCTCTTACAAGGCCATTAATAGAGTAATGGGTCGAGTCCAACAATTTAAACGATTCATTAGTGAGCCCTGAATCCTGGTTGCTCTTTTTTTTACTTGTACATTTTGGACAACTTTTTGTGAACACATTGACGAAGACCCAAATTGGTGAACGGGTTTGGTGCGTAATCTGTTGATTACGTTGCCTTTGTTTGTTTAGCTAACAAAGATACGTAACGCAACTTTAAACCACTTGCATTGTAGTCTCATATTAGATAATGGTGGATGCAGGAATTAAGAGTTGTGTAAGTGCTTGTCTTGTCTAACGGATATTTTACACAACTTTTAAAACGGCTGCATAATCGCCTTGGATAACGGCAGACACGGGAATAAATAGTTGCACATGTTGTATCACAAAGACAGTTTACACTGTATGTTATTGTCTTAATAGATAATGATGGACACAAGAATGAACAGTTGCATAAATGTTGATCTTCCATCGAGAGAGAGAGAGAGAGCAGTGTTGTCGTTTTGTTTTGTCTGTTCCTATGCTCTGACATCTTTTTCGACAACAAGAGAAAGTGCATTCAAGAGGCGTACAGAATAGATGAGTGTGATCATGCTACAACATGCTACATTTGCTGCAGCGTTCCAAATGCTGGGCCGGTTCATTCATGTGTGCACGCATCACTTAGTATAAAAATATATGTATGCGCACTCGCACTCGCAACAGTGAGGTTAGGACAGATGCAGAGTGAAGTCTCAGGTGAGTCCCGTTCCACTTCATAAAGTCCATATGTGACCACGGCCCCAAAACGCGCCGTGGTTTATTTGCATGCTGTAATCGCAACACATCCGTCCTGACCGAGCCTACGGGAAAACCTCGAAGTCATTTGCATCAAACGAGCTTGCTTTTGCTTATTGACGCTTCAAGTGAAGTCGCTGCAGGCGCAATACTGCACGCATGTATTAAGCGAGCATGCATAACGGGCCGAACTGGACCGTGTCCAGCCGGCGCTGTGCCCCTCACATATGCTGCGTTACGTCCCAGAAGAGAGCAGCTCACCTCTGTCAGCTACCAGATCAACTGTTGAGCTCATACAGTATATGAGAAGTTGTGATTTATTTACGTATTTATTTGTATTTTCAACTGTTTTGTTACACTCGAGCAGTAATTGCTGACAGTGTGCTGAAATGACCCAGATGTTTGGAAAGAAGTTGTCATGGCATGACTCCTTCTTGTGACTGTCTCAGGAGACGGCACTTCCACGTCTAGAAGCTCCAAAATTCTATTGCCATATAAAGGTTTTGTCGATTTTTAATTTTGTTTTTCGTCATTTTAAAAAATGTTTATAAAAAGCAGGAAAAAGGTCAGTCCTTGCTATTCGCCACAATCGTACTGTTCGGAATTTAAAGATGCAAAATCAGCCAACGGCAGGGATGAGCAACTTAAACGCCGGAGGGGCCACTTTTCTTATTTTTTTTATTTATTTTTTATTTTTTTAAATCCGTACAATTGGGGTCCACACACTTCCTAAAAAAGCATGCGTATCTGCTTTTAATATATTTCATTTTTGATAATAGGGTTTTCAATTCATGTAGGCTATAAGCAAACAACAAAATAACCATGTATTGTATTTTTTTTTTCAATGCAAAGGGGCTGTCTTGCTCAAAAAATGACCATTCATGGACAGCACAAACCGCTGAACAACAAAAAAAAAAACATTAAGTGCAAGAACTTATTTTGTACATAATTTTTTAATCAGTTCACTCAGAATGTTAATATTATTAAGGTACGACGGTTTATCCTGCATATCATTCCAAACCCGCAAGAAATTTAGATTTGTTCTGTAGTATAGCGCAGTATCAGCGACTAAGTGTAAGTGCAACTGTCTGCTATCTAGTGGTGATATTACAACTTAAAACTGTACATATTCGCAATTCAGCACCCACAGATTCACATTCTCAGATTTAAAAACAAAATATTTTCCATATTTTGGATCCCCCCCTCCCACTTTTTACAGTATTTTCCCAATTTGCCCCAGGTTTTTGATGGGAAATGTATTTATGTATATTTATATGGTTCTCAGCGTATTTTGAAGATTTTTTTGGGGGGGGGGGCAAATAAATGACACTTCACTTGAGAATGCTGAATAAAATCCAAAAGCAAGTGGACTGGCTTTCCAGAACAGATTTGACTTTTTGAGGTTCTATTTATAAAATGACTGCCTGTCCAGCTTTTCAAATTGACTTAGTATGACATCATCAAGCTATTTATTTTTTATTTTTTTTGCATGCTGGTATTTCCCAGTCAGGTTTTGAAGACCTTATTACATAATCTATCCTAGTCTTGATGGGTCGTCGTCATGTTCCGGCGTGGTGAGGTCATGAAGGTCTGCTGACCCCGTCACAATGTTATACAACTGGGTTTGGGGTTGGGGCTTGGCTTGACGGTGGCGGCGGTGGACACGTGCCTCGCCGTCACGCTGCCGCCAATGTCTTGTTTTGACCGTGACATTTCCTCTCTCCCCAGCAATACACGAGTTCCCCAATGACCTTTTCACCAACAACGAGCGAAAGAGCGGTGCCGTCCTGCTGCATATTGCGGCGGTAAGACACACAATCTTTTCAAGTTTGACAACATAGTGGCCAACGTTTAAGGTGCTTTAATTATTTTTTCCCGGTGCATTTGTTCAAGTGTTGTAATCATTTTCGCAAAGCGGCACTAAAGTCAAATCCACTGATGCAGGCCATGAATCTCACACACGGCTAATGTACAGCGTGCAAGCCAGGACTATCAAATATTAATTGTATATTCCGCCGTGTTGGAAATAAAGTCTTCCTAAATATTCATCAAGTATTTAAAATAATGATCAACCCACTAATAGGGATTCCAGCGTTGGCTTGACACATGATGATCATGCTGAGATGAAAATAAAGATGAGTCAGTATAGTGAGTGACTTTGCTTTATTATTCCTCTCTTGTAACATGTTTGGATTGTGAATACTAGAACATGACTTTTTCTTTTTTTTTTTCAATCAAACATAAATGTCCCAAAATAAACGCACAATTAGCTCGCTCTTACTGCATGCTTTGGGCGCTTAACCGCACAAGCAGAGGAGCAATGCAAACATGACATAAATGGGCTCTGTCAAAGTTGCAATCAAAGCAAATATAAACTCTTCAAATTGCAAATATCTTCAACCTGAAAGCTGTTTATTATTCATATGCATCGTGTCATGCTTCTTCAGCGGTGTGTGGGGATGCTCATTACTAAAAGATGAATTTGAAGACAGAGCTGCAGTGCGCCATACTTTGCTTCCACTGAGCCCAACTGGAGTTTACCTTGACATGATGTGCAGTCAGCTCAGCTGGGCTCTGCTGTGCCTGCGCTGCCCCCTGTGGATAGCATAGAGCACAGCAGCACAAGCCGGCCTCTCCTCTCACACCTGATCTATAATTTATACATTATACCTCAGCTACCAAAATAGGCCGCCTGCAACCCCCCCCATGGGAGCGTGAGCACGGAACTCTCCCTTCGGACCCTTATTTTGCTAAAGAGGCACGCATTCATGAATCTTAGATTTCATCTTGTCTTTTATGATTCGCCTCCATTTTAAATTTCTGTATGTTATGCTTTTAATCTCACAATGATGACCCGTATAACATGTGGATACACTTTTACAGGAAATGCTTATGTTTGAATGTGTCTCTATATCGCTTTTAGTGTAAACAACACTCTTGCCCGTACCTTCCCTCTAAAAACAGTTGGGTCAAAAGTAACCCAATTATGGATCAAAAATGGACCAAGCCTCTACTTGGGTTAATTTTACCCAATTTTGAGTTGAGAAATGGGTCTTTTAGTGTAAAACAACTTATAAATATTGGTCAGATCCTTCACTTGGGTCAAAAAATTGGGTTATTTTGTATAAAACAACCCCAAAATTTGGGTCAAATTTGACCCATAAAGTGGATCAGTCCATTTTTGATCCATAATTGGGTTATTTTTAACCCAACTGTTTTTAGTGTAGCTGTCATGTACACAGTGTATAGTTTACAATTAGCACGACGGAAATATACATACATTCTACTCACCAGACAGTGATTCATTTTTTTTTTAGATGTATTAATGTGCAAATATAAACGTATGTTTTGCCAGTCGAACTGGCTGTAAGAAGTTTGACCAACCAATCAGAGGACAAGGTTTTTAGCTGGCCCTTGAGAGGCAAATTTGAAATTGATTGTTTATATAATGTTATGTTGAAAACTGCCACATCAAGGTTTTATGTTAAAGGTGATAAAGCAAATAGTGTAGGATTTTTTTTTTAATTTTTAACTTTTGGGTGGCTTGGATCCTGCTTAAATAGTGAAAGGTTCTGAATGAACCTCTGACTGGTTCTTATATTTAATGCTTGCGATATTATACTAACAGTAATGACCAGAAGACTACATATTCTCAGATGAACAATTTACTTGATGGCAGAAAGCAGTGGAGCCCTTTTCTCTTAATTGCGGAAAAAGGTCTAATCTGTCCAAAATGGCTTCTACTCTTTTTGGCTCACTACTGTATATAAGTGTGCCAGAATGCAGATAGATGCTAAGCGTCAGGTCACAGCGACACAAGGGGCCTGGCTCAAGTCACATATCTAATTATTAACTCATCCACTCACCATTTTCACTGAAGCAACCCCCTTTAGGTTTAGGGGTTAGGGTTTTGCAAGGTCCACAGAATATTCTGTTCTATTGCTATAAAAACATGGAACCTACTAAAAGAAAGATTAGAGTCTCTTCTTTCATCAGGAAAAAAAAGTACATTTGTGTCTGTTTCAGTTTTTCAATTATCATTACAATATAGTTAAGTTTTATCATTATGGACAAACCTGTTGAAAACACTGTCAAAAAGAGCTTGTTGCAACATGGCCCTGGCTGATGTCTTATACTCTGTTGCCACCTGCTGGCCGTTTTTGTAGTAACTACCTTTGCTTTAAGCAACTTCATGTCAGAAGCAGCATCAAAGCATCATATACCCCCCCCCCCCCCATAAAAAACGTCTAAACACGTTTTTGGGGGAGTTAAGGACAAATGATTAAACATATTGATAAGTTTTTGGGTTTGAATGAGTTAAGAGGGCCTAATCTAACAATAGCCTATGCACCTCCACTGAGCAACGAGTAGAGGATCGGTCCAGTTTTTACCCACAGTTGGGTTATTTTCGACCCAACTTTTTCTACACAACGTCCCCCCCCCCCTTTTTTTTTTTTTTTTTTATAGCATTGAGGGTCATGTCAAATGTTATTCTTATAGTATATGTAAAAAAACAGTAGGTGGGCCACAAATGGCCCCCCCAAGCCATCGTTTGGACACCACTTGGTTCAAGAAAGCACTACTGGTTCTGGAGGCCCTGAGAAGATTACATAAACACGGCAGAGTAGAGAAACTGAAATCTGATTGGTCAAAAAATAATAATAATCTAGCATCCACATCCAAATATACTGGAAGCAGCAAAAATAAAAGGCTATGAAGAGAAAAGGCGAATAAATGATTACTCATGACTAATGATTTGCATTATGACCACAGACCCTCTACATGTTCCTGGCCCTCGCCATCACGTGTGACGAGTATTTCGTGACGTCGCTGGAGAAGATATGTGAGGTACTTTTGGGGGCGCGTTTTGGGTTTTATTTCCAGCCAGTTTTTTTTTTTTTTTTTTTTGTCACGTGACCAAATGTGCTCCGTTCACGCAGAAACTACATCTGAGTGAAGACGTTGCCGGCGCCACCTTCATGGCAGCTGGCAGCTCGGCGCCCGAGCTTTTTGCCTCAGTCATCGGTAGGCGCACGCACACGCATCCAGATGGTCACGAATGTCACGAGCCGTTCTGATTGGCCGCCTCGTGTGCAGGTGTCTTCATCACCCATGGAGACGTGGGGGTGGGGACCATCGTGGGCTCGGCCGTCTTCAACATCCTTTGCATCATCGGAGTCTGCGGCATCTTTGCCGGGCAGGTGTGTGCGTGATGTCATTTTCGTGAGGAGGTTTGACGGAATAAAAATAACTCTGGTTGATTTCAGCAGAACGGAAGCAGCGCTAATGTGCTGGCAAAGATGACATGTGCACATGTTGTGTGTGTGTGTGTGTGTCCTGTAGGTGGTGATGCTGACTTGGTGGGCGGTTTTTCGGGATTCTTTCTATTACACGCTGTCGGTCATCGCTCTCATTGCAGTAAGTTGGACTCGGCATGATGGGAATCTCGTACATGGCGGCTTTTAACGGTCACTTCTTTACACCTTGCAGTTCATCTATGACGAGAAGATTGTGTGGTGAGTCTATACACTTTTCCGGATTTTGAATGAACTTCATGAAATCCCAATTGGTGCATATTTATTGTGAATTTTCACTTTTTTTTTTTTTTATCTATTAATTGCTCATTTCAGCCTCCCCCAAACTCCCCCAAAATGTTTTATTTGAGAATAAAGGTTAGCACAATGTCTCCAGATTGATTATCTATTAATTGCTTATTTCAGCCTGACTCTTGAAACGAAAGGGCCTCAGCAGTCTTTACAGCTTGTGCTACCTCAAATTATGATTTTGGGGGGAGCTGATAATTATTCATTGCTTGAGCTTTTTTCTTTTTGATAAAGATTGTCTTTTTATCGCCAAATCTAACAGCTATTTGATATGGTAGCATTTCTGCACTCCCACTCCTTCCTCTAAAAAAACCAATCATTTCATTAGTTACCATAGGGACTGTAGACTTTTTTTTTTTTTTAATCCAGTTATTGCTTATTTCAGCCTTGCAACCGCAGTGCATACGTAGTGCTGGCAGACTGCTTCTAAACAACAATAATGTAATTAAAAATAAATGTAAATGCATGTTGACCACCTTTTTTCCTCAATTGCTTATTTCTGCTGTCTAACCCCAGTGTAATGTGCTTGCAGATTGCACTACTCCTGCTTCTAATCAGAAATTAATGTAATTACAATGTAAATATACATGTAGGGGCATATCGACCCCCTTTCCCCCCTTCAAATAATAGCTTATTTCAGCTGTATAACCCTAGTGTAATGTTCTCGCAGACTTCACTACTCCTGCTTCTAAACCGAAATTAATGTAATTACAATGTATTTACAGTGTAATTAAATATACATGAAAGTGCATATTGACCCCCTTTTTTCCTCAATTGCTTTATTTCAGCTGTATAACCCAAGTGTAATGTGCTCACAGACTGCACTACTCCTGCTTCTAAACAGAAATTAATGTAATTACAATGTATTTACAGTGTAATTAAAGTTGCATGTAAATGCATATGTATACTTGCATGTATAATGTTTTTTTTTTTTAATTTTTAATGTTTCCCTTCCTTCACAATTTGTTGGATGTTGCTTGTCCTACAATAGTTTGCTCTAGGTTACCATAGTGGTTGTAGCTCAAAGATATTCCATCCTTATATTGGTCTTGATTCTTCTTTTTTCCAGGTGGGAGAGTTTAGTGCTGGTGGTCATGTATGCGGGATACATTCTGGTCATGAAGTAAGTGCTTTGTCAGTTGGCAACGTCTCAGGCACGATTTTTAAACCTTTGACTGCAAGGTACCACTTTCCAGTCGATACCCCCCCCCCCCCCCCCAACACACTCACACCTCTAATCAAATGTCAAAATAAAGACTCTATCCATGAACCCTGAGCCATGTGTGTGTGTGTGCGGTCCTCGCTCATGGCCGCAAAGCAGCATGTCATGGTCATGGCGTGTGCGTCTGTCTGGGTGCAGCTGGTAATCTGTGTTGCACTCAGCAGCCACCACGGGTTTAATCTTCCTCCCCGCGCAGCCCTAAAGAGCACCGGCTTAACCGGATCACTCCTCTCTTCTTCCTCATTCTGCAGGCAAGACGCAACTTGCTGAGGGGATGCTGATGGTACACCCCCCCCCCCCCCATTCACCCCTCCCTAAAACATCCACTAGCCATTTTATGTGGTTCCTGTAAAAATGGAGGTTGCTTTGAGGTGTTTCCTCTCCAGCCGGAACGAGGGGGGAGTGGGGGGACTCATAAAAAAAATAAATTTGAACTAGAGAAATGTGTTCTTTTAGGTGCACTTTTCTAAATAAACATACAAACAAGCTACACTATAACACTACACACTAATTAAAAATCTAACATTGTGCAATTGTGCTAAGGGTGTTGTTATCAGATGAATAATTCACACCATTTGCGCTTAATTTTCCAATGATGAAATTTGGCCAAGTCGCTGAAATGCTTTGTAGGTTTTTTTTATTTTTTATTTTTTTGTATTTTTTGAATTTTTTTGGGGGGGCTTCTTGCTACACAATGTGTGGGAGTTGATTATGGCGCCCCCTCCCCCAACTATTTTCACAAAAGCCACTTGAGTTTTATGAGGCGTCAGAAATATTCCAGAAAAGATGTCCTGAAAGACATGCTTTAAATCCAAAATACAAGTTTTCTCCATCCTAGTAATCCCTGGAGCAGATTGTCAATACTGATATTCAGCATTTTGACGAATGACAGCTTTACAAATCTATGTTGCGCAATTTACAGCGAATCGAGAATGATATTCAAACACAGCCTGAGCCTTTTGATTCCATTTCCAGGAAAGAAAGAAAATCATGTTCCGTAACCCGAGCAAAGTGGCTCCGCATTGCTTTACGAACCTTTGGAAGGACATCGGGTTCCGTTCAGAGAGGACAAACAGAGCAGCTTTTGTACCGCTGTCGTCTTGCGCTTCTCATCATATAGCACTCGCATTGCTTTGGAATTGTCATACTGGGAGAAAAAGTATTTTGACCAAATGCTGCGGAGCCAATTTCAGGCTTTGTGTGCATTTGTTTTGCGGAAAGTAGGACGCCTGATTCTATGGATGTTAGCAGAGTAAACATGAGAATTTTTTTTTTTTTTTTTTTTTAGCTCATTAAGATCTTTCAAACGCGCCTTTCATCTCTGTTGAAATCCTCCATGCAAATGACTTCCCTTGACCTCTCCTTGTGTGCGTCTCTTCACCAGATTCAACTCCAGCATGCAGGCTTTCTTCATGGGCAGCTCCAAGAAAAATGTGGCCAACGGTAACGCGGCGACCAGCAGCGAGATGGAGGACGGTAATGCGCCTTATTATTGGGATGACGACCCGTCAGTGCCCTTACTGGGAACAGGTAAGGTTAATCAGACAGGCTTGGGGGGGGGGGGGTGGGGGGACAGGAATCGGCCTGTCTGGCCTATGAACATTGAAGGAAATGTGACTAACCTCCTTGAAGGTCATGTGGCTTTTAATCTCTCCTCCTGTTTCTGCTCAACTTGCTTGACCAATTGCTTCTTGATTCGCTTCTCTCTGCTGGGGAGCGCTTGATTCTCTCCAAAGATTGACCAACTTCCAGTCCTGTGATCCCGATGAACTGTATTACATTAACCATTTTTAATATACTGTGTGTGAATTGCCCATATATATATATATATATATATATATATATATATATATATATATATATATATCCCAATTTAGCTTTTTTCCTTGAAATTGCACAAAATTAATGGCAATTTTGTATAGAACACACAAATTAATTTTAATAAATAAATTATAAAAGTGGCCAGGAAATGTTCCAATCAAAAAATGCTGTTGCGCATCTTAATGAGCGTCTGTCAGACATGTAAAGCTTTGGTTGCTGTTTCTAAAACGGCCACAAGAGGGCGGCAGATAATGGCCGCCATCCCGAGTTACTGGTTTATCGGCCTGATACCAGGTTGCCCAGCCCCAACCAAAAATAAAAAAAACTGGAAAAATCCCAAATATGACCAAATATGGGCACACACAAAAAAGAGGAAAATATGCAAATTAGCTTTGCTTCTATTGAGTTTACGCCAAATGTTATTTTGTTATTGACGAATGTCACCCCCAGCTTCCTCTAATGTTACTTGTGTAAGCAAGACGTATGCAGAAGATTTAGCTCAACACTCTTTGCAGCGGTACACGTTGAAACGTTTGGTTTCGTGGAATCGATTGGATTACAAACATTTGCTCATACTGCCCACACCGGACAACTTGAAAACGTATGCTCTAAGGTAGGATGGCTCTCAAAACATTCTTGCGTCTTCTGTACTGTCGGATTTTATTGGTGGCTATGTGCATTTGTCAATTGTGAATAATCTCGGGTTATTTTTAACTGATTCACTGCCATTGACGGCTATAGAAGTAAAAACATTATTTGACTATTTCTATTAGTTTAACATTTATTTCCACTTTTGTTAACAAGAGTATGAAAACCTAGGATTTTTTTAATTGTACATTTAGAACAGATATATAATTTGTGATTAATCGTGAGTTAACTAGTGAAGTCAATGCGATTAATTACAATTAAAAATGGTAATCGCCTGTCGCCCCTAATTTTTTTATACTTTAAAAAAAAAAAAAAGAATTCATGGCAGTGAATGAGTTAAACCAAGTAGCTAGTGCCCCCGAACGCGCTAGCATGTTACAACGAAAACAACAACATTGTTGATTCATCACTTATTTTCGTACACTTTAACAATTTCAACTTTTGGGCTGCTGGGAAAGGAAAATAAGAGACCTTTAAGGGCGAGGGTATTTGGAAAGATCTCAAAATGGAACATCTTGACCCCAAATAATTTTTTTGCATTATGCTAAAAAAAAAAAAGCATAGTCCTAAGAAAATTTTGTCAATTTAGAATGATATGCGGGACAAACATGATAGCTCAGTACAGTCCTAGAATATTACAAATTTGAGTGAGTTGATTTTTGTGTGAATAATAAAACATTGCTTGCCTCATTTTTTTACTTTGTAATGGGTTATTTTAATCCCTGTTATGTCCTTTCTACATCCTGGTGCGAGTTGAGAGATTTTCACCCGTATGTCAATCTTTTTGTGTAATACAGTTCAGCATCATGGGACTGCTTTCTTTAGTCTGCAACTTCCCTGGAACAAAAAGTGTAACATTTGTCCTCCCTTTTTGAAGCCACTTTTCTTAATTCTTCACTAATGAGTGTCATTCCTGACCGATGGATTGATCTAACCCAGCGCCTGTCTGTTTAGCCTTACTAAACTCGCTCTCGCTTGTTGTCAACAGTGTTGTCGCTGCTGTGCGCCAATGTGTTTGTGTTGCATACTACTTTTCCGCTGCTGCTCTCTTGGCGTGCACTCTCGACTGAAGTGGTAATGAATTTTAAGAAATGTTTGTTTACACACCTAATATATGCGTCTTCTTGCATGCATAAATCAAAGTTACACTAACAAGGGGGCAGAATGAAAAAAAAAAAAAAAAACGTTTATTGGTTGTCAAAGGATGTCATAATGTACTGGACATCAATGTCAAATATTAGCCTTCAAATCAATCGTAGTTTTAATATTCTGTTCTGCAAGCAAACCTCAAGGCTGCATGAGGCAATTCAAAGAAGTAAAATGGAGTTCAATTCTCTGGAGTCATGCGCTCTGTGTGTGAATGTGCGACGGGATGCAATACCACAGTGATTTTTAATCATGGAGAGCTGGCGCAAACGTCAATTTAATTATAATTTGGCTTTAAAATGCAGGTTTGATAGCATGTGCTGTGAATAGGGAAAAGTTATTTTATTATTATTATTTTTTTTGGGGGGACTGAAAACCAAGGTTGCAAAAATAGCACGTGACCAAAAGTACACCGCATCCACATGGAAGCATGGTGATGGTTTCAGAAAAAATAAATACATCTAAATTTGATCTAAAGTTGATGGAGGGAAAATAAGTAATGACATGATTTCTATTGAATGTAAGGTGACCTAAATGGCTGAAATTTTTGCAGACCCCGCCTCTGAAAGGACCTCAATAAGTGCTACTAGCATTTATGTTAGCATCACATTCTGAATTACTAGCACTGTGTTAATAATGGATAATGCGATGCTAACATAAAGAGAAGGGTGTTTAAACAAAAATATATAGCATTATTTATTTTTATAACAAAATTATAGAAAAACATTCTAATAAACCACATTTTTTTCATGCCTGGGACCACTGTTAATTTATGATTTGGGCTTTAAAGAGGAAGTCAGCCCTTACAATAAACATTTCAGGGGGCGGTCATTTTGTGAAAATGACATCACAGTTACTCGGGGCCCAGATAACGACCAGTCACTACTCGGCTTGCTTGCCAATGACTAAAGTCAGAGAACAGGTGAGCTGTGATGTCAGTTTAAGTGAGAAAATGGCCGCCCACTTAGATGTTTGCCGCTGAATTCAAATTCCACAAATGTAAAAATTCATTAGAATGTGGCGTTTTGACTGGTGTGGGCATGTACAACATATTATTGTCATGTTGCCTTCAATTGAACTTGCCATCTTCACCACGCGACTCCAGTGAAGCCCACCAAGGCGTACAGCCGCGGCTCAGTGGTGATGGTGGACGAGATCATCAACGCCAGCCCGTCCAAGTACCGCTTCCCCGAAGCGGGCCTGCGCGTCATGGTCACCAGCCACTTCGGACCCAAGACCCGCCTGCGCATGGCGAGCCGCCTCATCATCACAGAGGTACGCATGGGAGTTGCCGTCGCGGCGTGCGTCATGTTCTCGGGGTTGAGTGTTTCTTTTCTGAAAGCGCCAGAAGTTGGTCCAGGCGGCCAACGGCGTGGAGACGCAAGTGATTGACGGCAAGACGGACCTGGAGAACGGTAACGTGCCAGAGGACAAACCCGCTGAGGAGGAGAAGGAAAGCGGCATCTCCCCGTTTGGGATTCCGAGTATGTGGATGACGCGGGCACGATGCGGAATCGATTGGAATGCGACGGCACTGAAATGAATCGTTTGCGTTTCTAACAGAGGGATGTGGCAACAAAATCAAGTGGCTGATCTCATGGCCTCTGCTCCTGGTGTTGTTCCTCACCGTCCCGAACTGCGGCAAGCCACGCTGGGAGAGATGCTTCATGCTCTCCTTTATCCTCTCAACGGTCTGGATCGCGGTTTTCTCCTACCTGATGGTCTGGATGGTACGTTTGGACGCTCTGCACCTGCTTGACGCATTCACTGCCAGTTCAGTTGAATTGGCCCCAAAACGTATCAAGACGTATTTATACGTTTTTATGTAAAAAAAAAAAAAGTTTTATGCTAGAGTATGCAGCCTCTGAAATGAAGAGAATGCTTGAAGAATGGTAGTTATTACAACAACCAGCAGGTGGCAGCAGAGTATAAGAGATCAACCAGGCCCATGTTGCAAACAAGTTCATTTACCCACAGTTCTAAACAGATTTGTGAATAATGATGAAACTTAGCTATATTCCAATGCTAATTGCTGCAAAACTTAAACGGGTAGAAATATCCTTTTTTTCCCTAATAAAAGAAGAGACTCTAATCTTTCTTTTGGTAGGTTCCATGTTTTTTTATAGCAATAGAACACAATATTCTGTAGGCCTTGCAAAATCTGTCAAAATCCAGTAAAACAGCCGGGAGCAAAGGGGGTTGCTTCGGCGAAAATGGCTGCGAGCGAATGAGTTAAAGGGGAAGTCAATCGTTAACATTTAGTGACAATAATATATGTGACCTCACTACACATGACATTCTGGTTCATATTAGATTTTTGGAATAAGAGTTATGCGGCAAAATCCAGATGTTTTATCAATTTCAGGGCGGCCATTTTGCTACTTGCTATTGACTGAAGATGGCATCACAGTTGCATCAACTGTGATGCCATTTTCACTGAGTATCACCGTCAATGGCAAAGAATTAATTAATCTGCAAAAACTGAAATCTTAAAATATAATTTCTTAAATGTAACCTAACTTTTCTTATTTTGCTTTAACGAGTTATTTTTACTTGAAATAAAATTGCCAGACAAGATCAATCTGCTTATTTTAAGATACTTATTACTTATCTTTTTGATCAAGTATTGAGCGTAAACAGCCAGTTTTAAGTACTGTGAAGCTTAAAACAAACACTTTCCACATTAAGATGATTAACGAACATCAACGGCCCTGAACTCGGGTTTCATAAGTAGAATTTTGCAGAATCTAGTAATAAGATAAATGGAAAAAAAGTGCAATATAGCGCTTTACTGTAAGCATTTTCCCTTATAAAAAGCGCATTTTTTTCTTTTGACAGTAAATGTACTACCCGCTCAGTGATCTAATGTTAGGGTCTCCCCTCAAACTCGGAGGTTGTGGGTTCAATCCCTGGCTGGGTCATATCAAAGACAATTACAAATGGGACATATTATTCCTTTGCTTAACTAAGATGGCCAACTCGCATGCATTTTAAGAAAATACTTCTATATATTACAGCTTGAAAATAAGTCATTATTACTTGTTTTTAGTCTAGAAAGAACATTTTCAAGACAGCTGTGGTTGATATGGGCATAGTATTATTTTCTAAATTGAACTCATTCACTGCCATTGACGGCTATAGATGTCAAAAATAAATTTTATATTTCTATTAGTTTAACATTTTTCTCTTTTTTGTTAACAAGAGTATGTATAACTAGAATATTTTTTTTTTGTATTATAACAGGTATAAAATTTGTGATTAATTGAGTTAACTAATGCAGTTAATTACGATTAAAAAATTGTAATTGTCTGACGGCCCTAATTTCTAATAATCTTTTCTTTAAAAAATAAATAAGGTGATTAAAATTTGTAATTGTAATTAATAGCATGACTTCACGAGTTAACTCACGATTAATCACAAATTTTATATGTTCTAAATGTACCAACAAAAATTCTAGGCTTTCATACTCTTGTTAACAAAAATGGAAAAAATGCTAAACTAATAGAAATAGTTCAAATTCATTTTTGACGTCTATTGCTGTCAATGGCAGTGAATGAGTTAATTTGTTATGTTGGCAGATAATTTTGCTTATTTGAAGTGTTTTTTTATTTTATTTTTGCTGAATTTTTTTCTTTAATTTTCTAGTCCTTTTAGACACCAAACTTTATTTTCTTTCTTTCTCATTTTTTGTTATTTTTTGAATGAACTGGATTTATCCTTTGCCCATGTGGCACCTCACTACAAGGTGTCATGAAATTTAAAAAAATATACGTTATAGTGGTATGGAACTGTACTGTTTGAAAATCTTTTTAAAAGGAGACTCGGAATGTCTTAGTGAAAGTCCCGCCCTCTTGCAGGTGACTATAATTGGCTACACTCTGGGAATCCCTGACGTCATCATGGGTATCACCTTCCTGGCAGCGGGCACCAGCGTCCCCGACTGCATCGCCAGTCTCATCGTGGCTCGCCAAGGTCGTCCCGTCCCTCTGCTTCTTCTTTAATGATACATTTCCCTGTTTGACAATTCTGACGAGCAGACAAAAAAGAAAAAGAAAAGCATTGCTCACATCTGTTCTTGTGTCCAAATTGTGTTGCGCATTTCAGGCTTGGGAGACATGGCCGTGTCCAACACTATTGGAAGCAACGTTTTTGACATCCTGGTGGGACTGGGCGTCCCATGGGCCATCCAAACGATGTGCGTTGACTACGGATCAGAGGTGAGGCTTTCTTTTTGTTGTAGTCAGTTTTTTTTGTGCTCCACGAGTGTCTCACGAACACAACTTCACCAAAGTGAACCGATCGTTTGCGTCTTTTGCAGGTGATGATCAACAGTCGAGGGCTTGTGTATTCAGTGGTGCTTCTGCTGGGATCGGTGGCCCTCACAGTGAGTTTGAATTTTGAAGCTCCGTTTTTGACAGCTGGATTTGAGAAACTATTCAAATACAATCAACGTATGATCATCGAAATCTTGATCGTGCCCATGTAGGCAATACTTTATTATTATTTTTTTTTTTTGGTGTGATCTTGCACTCCGCTTGTGGCTCTCAGGGCATTGAATTGATCGCAACTGGACTTCTCTGTTTGTCCTAGAAGACGTTTTGCCTCTTAGTCTTCATGAGTTCACGCAACAAGGCTTGGTTAGGATTAGTGATAGACCGATATTAGTAGTCAAGGAGGCCGATAACCGATATTTGGAGCCGATATTTATTTGCAGTAAAACAAAGAATAAAAAAAACTTTGTAAAATGCCATTAAGAATGTTCATTAAAAATAGAGCTGTCAAACGATTCAGATTAATCACATTTAAGGATTTTGATTAATCACTTCAATAAAAAGGCTTTTTTTTGCCCGGCAAGTTTGATGAGCACTTGTTATGTGTTAATTTTTTCGACACTTAATGTTATGACACTCATCCTCCTTTTTGTAATCCGTTAATTACTTGTCTAATAAAAAAAAGACCCCAGTCGTTTGACATGAACTAATATTCTGAATATCATACGCAAACTTTTATCAAATGCTTCACTTGATTGTATGTAGTTATGTTTATTTCTCAAACACAGTCTGTGCTACCTTTTTAACGTAACCATCCGCTGTCAAGATAAAGGATCATCTGTGCTCAAAATTAATAGTGTGATTAATCTGCAATAATACATGATTAATACGATCATTTTTTTGTGATTAATTAATTGGGTAACGCTTTAACTTTGACAGCAATAATTCAAAGGTAAAAGTTTTTCTTTTCATTTTAAACCTATAGAGAATAGACAGCACTCTTTTAAAATTATAGCAAAAATAAATATTTTAAACGTTCACTTTTTTTTGTGTGTGTAATTTTGAACAAAAAGCGCAGCCCAGTTTCAGCAGAATCTCTTATAAAGTTTAGTGACATTTTTAAATAAAGTTTTAAATTGATCTGTTTAGAGTGCGAGTTTTCATCGAGGTTCATAAAAGGTTTCCGAAGATGTTCGTAGGGGGTGGAAAATGTCTTTGCGACAAGTAAAAACTGCATGTGAACATCTTTGCAACATTTTACGAACCCGGACGAAAACCCCAAATTCGCTAAGTTCGCAAGTATTCACCACTCGGTGAGCTACCAGTTTTATCGGCTTTTAGATTTGTCAAAATGCCAAATATCGCCACCAATTCTTTATTTTACTATCTTAAAAACAAAACAAAACAAAAAACTACAGTGGATGTCTTGGCTGGTTCACTTATTATGAATCACCGAGGTTACCATGGCAACAGCAGAGACAGTAAAAGTTGTTAAAAGCTAGTTTACTGTCAAAATGATTTGAAAGCTGTTATTTTCAAAATGTTTTTATCCTGTGGTCATTTCGGTGCAATTGGCCTCGTTTTCAGTTCGTCAACTGACCGTCTTGTTTTTGCACCCCAAACAGGTACTGGGCATTCACCTGAACAAGTGGCGTTTGGATCTGAAGCTGGGCATTTACGTCCTGGTCCTGTACGCCGTCTTTCTCTGCTTCTCGGTCATGATCGAATACAACGTCTTCACTTTTGTCAACCTGCCCATGTGCTTTGAGGACTAAAAAAAAACAAACAAAAAAAAAAACCAAATCCTCACAGTCCCACTTTTCCTTTCAATAACTGGACCTATCGCTTTTCTTCACTTTTAAGTCTGTTTATTCCCAGGTGTGTCCACGAGGTGGCGCACTCGAGCCATTCCGCATCTCGTCTTTACTCTCACACGGTGCCGGTCCTTGATGCTCATTTGGAGCGCTGCCTGCAGTACTGCTGTCCACTCGTCTTCTGTGTCCATCCACTTAGCATGCCTTTAGCTGTCGCCACGCCGTCGCCATTTCATGTTGACGGAATCCTCGCAAGGTTTACGGAGATCTCCAGGACCCAAAGAGAAAAGCACACTTTTTTGTTTTTTTGTTTTTTGCGCCCCCTTGGACGAGGGTCTTGTCCTTGGCAGCTCCACCAACTTGACACCAGGAACTACAAACTGTCCGTCGATGACCACCTGCAAACTTTTCTCACTTAAAAACTTTTCCAGGACTGTTTCGGAAGCATCAGTCCAAATGGAACGTTTGACTGCACAACAGTGAACTGAATACAGTTTTGTTTTGTTTTTTTGTGTTTATTTATTTTTTCAGAAAAAAAAAATCCCTCCATCTTTTGTGAATGAGAGGGCGAGCATGTTGCAACTCACTCTGGAATTAAGATTTGAAAACCACGCTCAAGTTTTAGATTTTTGGATTTTGACGGCTCTCTACATGCTGGACTGTCTGCTATGCCACCTCCTGGCCAGTAGGGGCGGGGGGAGCAAGCCAACCACAGCCACCAGTGATCAGGGACATTTCTTTGGTGGGGGGGCCTGCGATCGCGTTGATGTGAGTTGTATGTAGATACTGCACTTTAACAACCATCCTCTCATTCTCAATCAACTAGTGCTTCCTTTGGCGTGTGTGTGTGTGTGTGTGTGTGAGATACAAATGTGTGTGCGTGAATATGACGAGCACACCCGCCTCTTGTCCGCAGTGCATGCTGGGATGTTAAATGCAGTGTCTCCCCCCCACCCCTCCCACCCCACTTCTCCCTCAAGCACAGTGTAATGGCTGCTTGATCCTGTCTCCATGGCAACCGCCTGGTTCAGTTTTACACACACAACAAAAGTAAATCGGCAGCTATACTGCAATTTGTTGCAAAATTGCGAGCAATGAGCCGAGCTACAGAGAATTCTGACAGAAACTGGTATTGGGGGTGGGGGGGGGGTGATATGCCTGTGCCACACATGGCGGCAGGCACTTGTATATGCAATCTCAATGTCATGACTTGTGTGTGCGTGACGCAAGGCCCCTGCCAGGTCGCCATGATGATGTTGTCCGTCTCGTGCTTAATGTGTGAGCTCACAGGTGTGCGTTTTTGTCTTTTTTTTTGTGATCACTGTTGAACTGAGCCAAAGGATGGATGCTATGGTCCCCTTTTTTTTTCTCCGCAAAAGGGCCAAAAGAAGCAACACGACGGATCGATGGTGTTTTTTTTTTTTTTTGGGACGTTTGTCACTTTGAGGACCTGGATGAGAGCACTTGAGGACAGAGTTGGACCCCTCCCTTTTAGGGTGCTCGTCCGTTTCATTTCTGGATGGAGGTGACCACGCGGCCCATCTGTAGATACACCTTGTTGTCCGGAAGCAGCACTGTACTCGTTTGGAGTCCAAATGTGCATTTTTGTCATTTTCTTTATCTTCTTAAGACTGCTCTATGCGGTCCTTTTCTTGGTTTGCCAGGTTGAAATTTCGTCCTCCTTAACTTGTTGAGCTTGCGTTTGTCAGCAAATCTTTTTCTTTTTTCTGGAGGAAGAAGAGGGAAAGAAGAATTATTTGATGCAGACTGGATGGAAGTCCGGTGTATAAAATGCCCTGGAAAGGTGACAATTTCTTTGATTGAATGCGACCCGATGCACTGTGAGCTCAATGTGATGTGGGAGTTGTCAACAATAACTAATGATTAATAATAAAAAAAAGTCTATTTAATGTAAAGTTAGTTACTATAAAAAAAATACTGTATAACTTATATGAATGTATTGTCTTGCTATACTGGACATATCCAACCAATGCATTTTACTGTAAAGCAATAATGTGAAGAAAAAAAATAAAATGGCAAAAATTGTTCCTGTACATTTGTCTCCCAAGTTTTTGCATCACTGGCAAAATTCAAGTCGTTTGTCACTTGAGTCTATATTAAGAATTTCTCACTGCATCTACTGAAAACATCTGAGATTGTTCATGTTCCCTTTGCCCTCATTTTGGACTATTTTGTTACACATTGGGCTCGTCCCCCTCCCTTAATTTGCAGTTCTTATAATGATGCGCCGCAAATCTGTCAACCAAGGAGAAGTGTATTTGTTTGGCCGTATGTTAGCAGGCAATTAATATAGAATAATCAATTTTGAAATGCTGGTCAGCTTCCGATTTCTTTAGTTTTGGATGCAATTCCTAGAAAATAAAACAAAAAACGGTCACCTTTGTAACCTTGAAATGCTGAAACCGTCAAAAAAAAACAAAAAAACGTGCCGGGTATGTCTTAGTCCAGATCTTTGCCAAAATTAAAAGGTTACTCCTTGCTACAATTTCAAATGTTCCAATACCAAATTTTAAAACCGATTATGAGAGGGGTTGAATATGCTTTAAAAATAAAGTGTGACGTGATTTTTCAAAAATCATTTTGCAGAACAAATGCCATTAATACAAAAAAGTTTAAACTTATATTGTGTCTAACAAGAAGTAACTAACTGATGGTTAATTTGAATATTTAAATGTACCCAAATGAGAAGCAGTTCGAAGGATGGATGAAAGGATTCCTACCATGACTAGTTGAATTCTTTATTATTAAAAAAAAGGGGATTAAATGCGTAAAGAGAAAAGAAAAAAAACACCACAGCGAATAAACAAATATGCGAATTATGCAGACTGTAGTTTCAAGTTGCAATATCACCATTTACCACTAGAGGGCAGACATGGCTTTTCACTGGGTCTTACTGCCCTGTTCTACAACATGAGTAGGCCGAAAGCATTTTTTTATTTTTTATTTGGGAATAATATGGAGGACAACATAATACCTCAATAATATAAACATTCTTAGTTAATTTTTGTGGGGAAATTTGTACATAATCAATACTTGCACTTAATGTTGTTTTTTGTTCTGGAATTTTGTGCCGTCATTGAATGGTTATTTAAATGCAAGAGATCCCTTTGCACTGGTAGGGAGGGGGGGATTCACAGTATATTGTTGTTGGTTTAGGATAAAGGATCTTTTATACATGCATTGAGAAAGTATTGTAAAATATTTTGTCTAAAATAGCTTTTTTTTTTTGCTACATATCTGGTAGGAAGTGCGAGGCCCTTAAGTGCCCCTCCGAGTAACACTGATGAAAAATTGTGCCCCCCCCCCTCCCCCAGCATTTAAAAGGCACCCACCACTGCGTTATATAACGCTCATTTGCCAGCCATCGTGTAGGATTCGCAATCACCACCAGGGGGCAATGTTCATACACAAGTCAAGCTTTCGTCCCTTCATTGACTAAAACTGACACGGCATGATATTGACTTGCGAATATAAAACGGTAAACTATGACTGAAAGACATGTTTTTCTAATGGGGGGCAAACACTCCCACCCACGTTTCTTATTCATGATAAGGCAGCCATCCGGTACATGGGCCAGCATGGACGCCACGCAGGCTGCAACCTCCTAATGAGCTGGCACTTTTTGTGCACTGAAGAGCTCCCTAACAAGCATCCAGCAACTCTCCAGTGACCACGTGTCCACACACATACACCGACTGACCTTCATGTACACAACACTGCCATCCCGCTCGGAAAACTTGTTAATCTCTCCCCTTGACATTTTCTTTTCTTTTTGCAACTTATTGTTCCTGTTGGTGTTATTATTATTATTTTTTGCTGCTTGGGTGCGTGGCTGAGCTGAACAGTGATGGATGTTGAACGAACTGGGTTGCTGGTTCCGCTTCGCCGCAGTTCCTATTACATCTAGGAAAAATGCCCGAGTCAGTACTTTTTTCCACTTGACCGATTGACCCCCCCCCTCCCTCTACCCTGCCCCCCCCCCCCCCTCCCCACCCACATTGCATGCTGGAAACAAATAACTTCCTGTTCAGCAATATAAAGTATAATAGTGCTTAATAGGGGGCCAAACCAATTTGATTAGGTTCATTACCAAGTTGTCCACATTTTGTACAATGCTGAAAATGAAGGAAAATGTATACAGTCGACAACAAATGAAAATGAAAATATAAATTTTGAAGCTGGAATGAAAGGTTAACAGTTCAAGTCGCTCTAAAAAGGGGTTCGATAACACAAATTACTTTGCAATACCTCAACACATGATACATACGACAATTTGAAATTATGGTGCAGATTTTTCATGGAATTTGACAAGCTAGATTTGCTTTCACGGACCACATAAAATGATGTGGTGGGCCGGATCTGGCCCCCGGGCCTTGAGTTTGACACATGTGCTTCAAGACAAGACACATACATTTTGCAAATGTACTCGGAGTTAAGATGCTCACACATTGAGATCAGTATTGAGTTTACGTTTTAATTTTTAGGCACTTAAGACAGGTGTGTCCAAACGCTTTTCTCCAAGGGCCACTTAAAAAAAAAAAAAAAAATATATATATATATATATAAATATATAAATGTATTTGTCTTGCATAAAGAACAGCTTCTAATGCTGTCCAGCATTTCTTTTTTTTTTGTGTGCATTTTTTTTTAATGGCATGGCCAAAAGTTATTTTTAGTCTATGCTGCGGGCCGCTAATAAATTGATAGTGGGCCGCAAATTACCCCCAGGCCATAGTTTGAACACCACTGCTTTATGCTATTATGTTGAAAGCACTCTATTAAAAAAAAAAAGAAACATCTACCATCCGTCCATTTTTTGAAGTGCTCGTTCCTGTTATCAGACGCTAATTTGTGTATCAATCCAAAACCATGCAGCTCTGCTTACCTTATGACTTCAACATGTTTTTTTAAACAATGTACTTTCTTTTCACACTTGATGGGTGGGCAGGCACTCCAGACGCCCAACTAATCGTAATCAAACAATTCAAAAATCATTTTGCTTGTTGTCCTCTCTAAGGATGCTTCAATTCTACATGTAATGAAATGATGCATACTAAGATTAAATCAAAGCCTAATCTGTTTTTTGACAGTGAGAACAGTCTTTTCCAGCGCATTGTCTCCCAGTGGTTGGTTAAGGTGTGCACTGTGTATACCAAGGCAGCATTTAAAGCAATAATGCTGACACATAGAAGGCCGCAATGAGCCGGGACAAGACTAATAGCGCGTCCCTATTCATTTACTATTCAATTGGAAAGTAGGCAGACTCACAATTAGGAGTGAGTTAAACTTTTTGGAAGATTACATTTTCATATTCACACTTATTGACAATTTAGACTTCAATGAACCTAGCATACACTTTTTGGGGACTCGGTAAAAAGCGTTCTGCTTAATTAATCGCCCCTACTTTAGTATGACTCGAATTGTTCCGTTTGCGAAGCGATTAAGCAAATTGTCCAATTAGCCGAATAGCTACTATTTGTGTTTATATAGTGCAAGGAAGTGTAAGTAATCTTCTCCCATGCCGACAAAGTGATTGTCACTGTTGATGTACAGTAGTAGCATTTTTAGTGTTTTATCGTAGCAATTCGGTCTTTATGAGCAAACAAAATGAATGCGTCGTTGTCTATTACACCGTGGGATCAATCTTCTAAGCAATGATTCCCAACCGCTGTGCTGTGGGAAAATGATCCAGCTCCGCTTTATTGGTTGGAAAATTATGGGGTTTACTACAAAAGTAATTTTTCTCTTTTGTCTATAACAGTGACGTATAGTGGCAGGCTGAACAAATGAGTAATAGATGGAAGAAAGTAAACTTAACCTGTGTTTGATATGTACTATTTTGTTGGCAGTCCTTGAATGCACCTTCAGCAAGGGAACAAAGTTTGTTAGCTTCGCTAACAATGCAGCTAATAAAAGCTATATAGTCTGTTTTGTTGCTATAATTTGACTATCCAGTGTTCTCTAATTTTTTTTTTATTGTGTATAAATGCCAAAAAGGTGAGTTAAATGATATATACTGTTTATGTGAAGTGGTAGTAGTGTGCATATTTGTTTGCCCTTGTTGAACATGCTATGCTAGCTTGATGTGCCTCATGTAAACATGTTTAACTATGAAATACAGTTTTTTTCCATTCAAACGGAAAACCAACAAACAAAACAACAAAATGGTGTTTACATTTTGTCAATATGTAAATAATTAAGGAAGTTATGGTAGTGTGGTGTCGTTTTGCGAAGCTTTGTTCTTCCTGTGGTGGTGCGGCGTCACATTTAAATTCCAATCAAAGCACCGGGTCATAGTCCACTTTCCTGCCGGCTTACCTTTTAGCTCAACAATCACATTCGAGTCACACTGTTTCTGGTATTGAAAGCGGCCCCTTTGAACTCAATCACGTTGGCCCATGCTGCCTTCGCGGAGGGACGTCGCCAAGCATAGTGTGATTCTTAATGGGGCCCTTGCGTGTATTTCCTCGCCTTGTTTTATATTTGCCGGTGAGACGTTGCCTCGTTTCTTAGAAAGTTTGTGGCTTGTTTGTCTGGAACACTTTGTCCTTCCAATTGTCTTCATACATACAGTACAATGTCACAATAGGAGGTGCCCAGCAATGTTTTTCCCTCCCCTGACATAACAGTTGCAACATGTTGTCAGATAATGATGTATTTCTGTTGAAGCGGCCCATTATCCAAGGTGATTTGATATACTTTGTTCTACATTACTTGTAAACAATTTCTACTGCCAGGAAGCGGCTCGTTTGTTCTAATTTTAAGAGCAGTTGCCGTGCTAGTCAGAAGACCTCGTCGACCTCGTTCATGCATCTTCACGGCAGTTTCTTTGTAATAGACGAATGAAACTTTTCTCCTAGTGTCTCCCGGTATGTATTGTAAACCTCACTCCATCGCAGGTTCTGGTTTTGCGGTCCCGTAGATTTTTGTTCTGTACAGTTTATAGCAATATTTTTGTTCTGCCTCCTGTTTATTTTGTATGTAATTCTATTCCCGACCACCAGCTGGCGATACTATTTGATTTGAGTGTGTATAGTTGAAAGGATGAAAACAGGAAGCATTTCAAGTAAATATAGTTTTTCCTCTTCAATCCTGCTTTTTACGCCAACAGAAAGTGACATTATTGATGCATTTTGTCAGATGACAAAGAAAACAACTATTGTTTTTATTATTTTTTTTATTAATATAAAAACATGTCAACTCACTCATGAAAGACCTTGAGCAGTACTTCCCTAATCCATTTTCTCACCGCGTTACGTATGACATCATCGTCAAATCAAATTGACGCTAGAACAGATACCCAGTTCCCCTCAGGGTGCAATTATAGTTTAGTACTTTGTGCTGCTTCCAAGTCTGTTAAACACTTTCATGGCTAACATGTTGACTAGCGTTATCCAAGAATACAACACAGGCACATATTTGGAGCACCATTTGAAGTACAATAAGTCTATTTCCCTTCACTTTCAGTCTCCGCCAACTGCTTGGCTCTCTAACAATGAAGTTGCCAGTTTTGTCTGCACACCACCTGCTTCTCGACAAAGGCACGTTCGCCACATTTTGATTCAAAGACAATGAGGAGTTGAGAGCTAAGTACACAGGGAGATGATCATGTCTGCAGTGTTGATGACGGTGCGGCCATATTAGCTTGCTAAAGTGGGTTGATAATTGGACAATTTGAGCAGCCCTCCTTTCAAAAGTCAGCCAATGCGCATTTGTTGGTTGTCTGGAAAAGGTTACGAAGAGCGATTGTCCTGCGTTGGTGCATTAAGAGTGATATTTTACCTTTGGCGAACGGCTCAGAAATCAGTCACGGCCGACATTTTGTAAATGTTAAACCTGTTCAATATTTACGGTTGCGTATGTGGTCAACAAAGTTTGGCCAAGCCACGGGCTCGTCTCGAAGAATGTGACAGGGTCAAATGTCACACGGCGGCATTTGTTTGTTCATTCTTAACGATTATTGATGTTTTTGAGCTGATGGTTAACTCATTCACTGCCATTGACGCCTATATACGTCAAAAAATATTTTCAATTTTTTTTTATTAGTTTAACATTTTTTTCCACTTTTGTCAACAAGAGTATGAAAACCTATAATTTTGTAATTGCACATTTAGAACAGATATAAAATGTGTGATTAATTGTGAGTTAACTAGTGAAGTCATGCGATTAATTACAATTAAAAATTGTAATCACCTGACGCCCCTAATTTTTTATATATATTTTTTAATCGTGAGTTAACTAGTGATGTCATGCGATTAATCATATACAATACACAATATACAATTAATCATATACAATACACAATATACAATAAAAAAATGTACACCTAATTTTTAATAACCTTTTCTTTTAAAACGTTTTTTAAAAGAAAAAATATATTTTAAGATGAGTTTTTTCTTAAAAAAAAGATTTAAAAAGAAAAGATTATTAAAAATTTGTAACGTCAGGCGATTACAATTTGTCATCGTAATTAATCGCATGACTTCACTAGTTAACTCACATTTTATATCTGTTCTAAATATACAATATATTACAAATTCTTAATAATCTTTTCTTTTTAAATCTTTTTTTTAAGAAAAAAATCATCTTAAAATATGTTTTCTTTAAAAAAAAAATTAAAAAGAAAAGGTTATTAAAAATTAGGTGTACATTTTTTAATTGTAATTAATCGCATGACATCACTAGTTAACTCACGATTAAAAAAATATATAAAAAATTAGGGGTGTCAGGTGATTAAAATTTTTAATTGTAATTAATCGCATGACTTCACTAGTTAACACAATTAATCACACATTTTATATCTGTTCTAAATATACAACAAAAAAAATTCTAGGTTTCATACTCTTGTTAACAAAAGTGAAAAAACAAACAAATAAAAAATAGTTTAAATGAATTTTTGACGTATATAGGCATCAATGGCAGTAAATGAGTTATCTATCGATTCATCTATCCAGCCCTGTGATTGACTGGCTAACAATCCAGAATGTAGTCTGCCTTTTAATGACCCTGAATAAGATTAGCGGTTTTGAAAATAGATGGATGGTATCCTATTGATGAACTGATTCCCGTTCCTCCCACATGGTCAACCTTTCTGATCTTCCACTCAATTTATCGGGATTATTTTTCCACATACGCGCAAATGATAGCCGATGGTTTATTATCAGTCTCTTGAGCATTTAGCATGCGTGTCGGTAACAAAATCGCAGCTGTTTTATGAGTGAGCGAGGGTGATTTGCATATAGATTAGTGTGCTACGCAGGTTTGACTGCTGTGAAGCGACCAGCGCGTGATGACACGGGAGACGTTTACCTGAAAGCGGGACCGTCCAAGCAAGTAAGTGAACAAAGTCAGCGCTAGTTAGTGTGTGTCATTTATCTGGCTGACTTTGATTTGATTTTGCAGGGACTCGTCACCTGTGGCCAATGCGGGATCGAGTTGTTTTTACCCAAGGAATGCGTACGGTGAGTGTGAGATTACCTTTTCGGCTGCTGATTTATGGATGACTCGCTTACAGGGCCTGCGAAAGGTGATCTGTTGTGCTGACGCAAATGCATTATTTATTCAGGGTTTTCATTTGCTTTCCCACCTTTAACCATACATTTGCGCCGGCAAGATTGATTGAAACAGTCGCGGCGTTATGAGGTAAACCCAACAATCCGGCGCTACAGATTAGCATCTCGCAGTCACGGGCATCCTCGAACATCCCAAGAGACACTTTCTTAATTAAAGTTGGGTTCTGGTTCTTAATTGCCTATGAACAGATTCCATACAAACTGATTTAACAGCAGCGGGCCAAACTGTGACATAAACTGGTGCTGTGAATTAAAAGATAATAGCAACACAATTGCAGTTGTTGCAGAGTCAAGACCTCACTTTGGTGTGTAATTAAATACTTTGACAAAGCTAGATTAACCGCTACGGCAGCTAACAAAGGTGCTTAAAATGACATTGTACAACAAACCGAACATTTCAAATACAATGACTATGTTTACCAGGGCTGAAGTCCAAGTACTTGAGTCAAGACTCGGACTCGACATGTTTTTATGTTGTCTCAGACTTGATTCAGCCTTGGTCATTGGACTCACAAATTTGTTTTATCGACTGAAAATTAACATCGTCCTTCAAAAAGACTATTAAAAGACCAGTATTGAGATTGGCCACCGGGTAACCATGGCTACCGGGCAGAAGCCATCTGATTGGTGAACCTGACCGTGAGCTCCAAAGCAGTCTTTTTCTTTCAGTCTCGTTAGCCAACAGCGGACTCGGACCTTGTGGACTTGGACTCGGACTTGGCTTGACTTGATAAAGGTGAACTTGCCTACAGGCCTCTGAAGTTTGCATTCAGAAAATAATCTTTCAAAAGCCAAATATTGCCAATATTCGGGTCTTGGATTCATTCGGATATTTAAAAACCCAAATATTACCCCTTTTCTAACCCGAATAATTGTCTATATAAACACAATCGGGGTTACCTCATTTAAACTGAACCTTGGTTTGAGTTCTGAGCATCCTCTACTCCCAAGGAATCTTGGTCTTTTAACGCACAAGAAGTGAATGTGAATGTGCGGCGGCCATCTTTCGTTGCCACTCGCTCAGAGAGCCTAAATTTAATACAGTGATTTCTCGGCAGCGATTTCACGTTATTTTCTCTCTAGTATGGTGAAAATGCCATCGTGTGTGTATATACAGTTTACACACGCATATAGTTTTTGAATTTTTCATTTTAGTTTTTGTCTCGTCTTGTTTTTATATTTTTATTTTGTGAGTTTTAATTAGTTTTGACGGTGGTTCTGTTAGTTTTTATTAGTTGTATTTATTTTTTAAATGCTAATGCTGGTTTAGTTTTAGTAAGTTTCAGTATTAGTTTTCTTATTTTTATTTTTGTAAGTGTATCACTTGACAATACTGAGCATTGCATTTCGGCTGAGTCAAATGAAAAAGCAGGCTAGCCGAGCCATTGGAGCCAAAAGTTCAGAATGCAAAATTGTCATCTCGGAACGACGTCATCCGAATGTAATTTTCTATTGGCTGCTGATAGATGACATCACTTTCAAACGTCCATATTCCGGTTTATATTGAAATAAATATACTTAAAATGGCATTAAAAATCAACCCCAAATGCTCATGTATTACATTAATTACCAAAGACTAAACCGAAGGACATTTTTGCTCGTTTTAATTAGTTTTGTAAACGTAAGATGTGGTTTCTGTTTTCGTTTTTTAAAAAGCATTTTCGTTTTTATTTTATTTCATTAACAAAAATGTTTTTGGAATTGTAGTTTATTTTGTTAGTTTCTGTTAACTAAAATAACACATATACACATTTACAGTATTTATGTAGAAATATGTTTATTAATTTTATTGGCCATAAAAAGTTAAAAGGGGAAATGTCTATTTAAGTAATGACGAATGTTTCAGACGCTGACATTTTGACCTTAACCCAAATATTGACCGCATGTAAACGTAATCTGTGGAACGGCCGTTTGTGTACTTATAAACGTGCCGCAAAACATGCAACGCAGTTGCTAAAGATGAAAAGATGTTTGACTCTGCAACAGATTCCCGTATAACGCGAAACGAAGAGAGCAAAACAGGAGCTCTGCCTCAGACAGAGATTGTCACGGCGCTAATGTGAACACCGCAACAATAAGTCATAGACTGACAACATACCCTACAAAAGCATCGCACTCATCAGTTAGAAAGCAAACAGGGCGGGCGTTGTAAATAGTTGTGTTCGGGCCCAGAATACAAGATGACATTTTCCACCAAATGAGGAAAAGGGACATTACTTGGAGGCTCAGACATCTGCGAGCAATTACACGGCACTGAGTGATGCCCTCCGGTTTGTTGGTGGCCTCCTACTGCTGCTTGCTTGGCAAGTTTTTCCACGACTGTTTAAAAAGTCCCTTTGTCTGTTTGGCAGCCATAACATTTATATGGATGCCACTTAAACGTCTGCTGGGCCAGGTTTTTGCAGGCATGGCTCAGATAAACAGGAGATAAAAATCTCCCTTCGTGCCGTGCTGGGAAATCCGAGGTGATGTTTTAAATAGCGGTCTTTAATTATTTTTGCATAAGTTAGCGGCTTAGTGAGGAGAATTTAGTATGGTGCGTAAAAGGAAATGTAATTAAAGCTCTTGCAAAGCTGTTTTCATTGAGAATTTGGCAAAACGTCACGTTCACAACTATAGACAATTTAGAGTAGCAATTACCAACGTGGTGCTTCGAAATGGCTAACAAGTTGGGGCATGGTGATTTTCTAGGAATGTTGAATATTGATATTTATGTTTCCTAATTATTATGAGAAATCATTACTATGGCCAGCGTCTAAATCTTACATACAGCCATTAATGGTAAAGTAATTGCTATGCAATATTTTGTGTACAAAATCCTCCTGTCAGACTACAAACACAATTTCTCTTAACCCTTCTTGGCTTTATTTATACCATTTCTGAAACTTTTTTGATAATTAAGTAAAACCCGGGTCAAAATGACCCAGGATTATTATTGCTGTTCTTAGGAGGAATCACACAAGTGCAAAAAGAAATATTGGCTATGTTAGTTAAGCAGGATTACATACTAAAAATAAATAAAACATTTCTGATACTTTTGAATATCTTCACATGACCTCGGTCAAATTGACACAGGATGTTATTACTAATCCTTATAGTAAGTGTGCGTTTATGAGGGTTTTGTATAATTAAATACGAGGGTCAGAGTCATCTTGACCCAGAAATATCATTGCTGTTCCTAACAAATGAACATAACACACTGGTTAACCAAAGTATTGAATTTGGCTTATACACATTTCTGACACATTTGGATGACTAAACACCCCCCGGGTCAAAATGACCCGGGGACATAATCCTCTCAAACAAACAACAGGAGTGTTAACCAACATGAAAACCAGAAGTAACAATATTGTCAGCAATATTCTTTATTAAAACATCATTGGCCTCCCACTTGTAAATAATGTACAGGATAATCATAACAACGACAATATTAAGAATAAAATAAATCATAATTAACTGAATGTGAGTCTGTTCACTTGTTTCACGTATTTAATTTCCTTTTTGTTTCTGTGAATAAAACACTCTACTTTGTATTCTTCCATTTCAAGGTTTGAGACATTTAGAGGAATGTACATTTGAGAAATAAAATGTCTCTCCTTTTTGTGTTTTTTCCTGACATCAACACAGTTTGATCTCATTTGCACACAAACACACACGCTTGTATTACAAAATGATCTGTAACAAACAAACCCCGATGGTAAACAAGCACACGTTTGCACACACACTTGCAGGCATACGTTAGAACAGAATTGTGTGCATGCTCTTCCTCGTCCACACCCACAATGCTATGCGCACTGTGTGTTTTTGTGTGTGTGCTCGCAGTGGACGGTCCAGTGCCGCTGCAGTGCTTCGCTTTAATCAAACCCGTAGTTCCAAAGCGTCAAACGGCCCGAGACCGCGGATTCCACAACACAAACTCGCGGGGCCGCTATCGACCCGTTACCGGTACACGGTACACGGAGGCCGCTTGTCACCATCTGCTCGTCTTTGCCCCAAATGGAGGGAAACGGGGAAGCTAAACGTTCCCTCGTTTGGTGCTGGTACTGGTGACCTTTAAAAAATAAAAGACACTCACAAATAGAGGACCAATTTTTACACAACATAAATTTCCTGGTCCGCTGGATTTCGAGTCTCTCGGCACAGTCTGAACTTTTAAAACCTCCAAAGACTTTAAAACACAAGACAGTGGTACCCTGGCTCAGGAGTTTAATTTATTCCGTGACCAAGCTCGTAAATACATTTCCTATATTGAAATGAACTGAAAAGCCAATAATCCATTCCAGCCCCCAAAAAACACCACCATTAATTTTTTTTAATGTAGTTTTAATAAATCAAAAATAGCTATGGAACAGGATTAAGGCCAGTGAAGACAAAAAAGGGTTGGCAGGATTCTGACTTTCATCTCAAAATTCTGACTTTAAAGTGCGAATTTTGACTTTGTTGACATAAGGATTATAAATTGTGGGGGGTCAGAAATCAGAAAGTCAGAATTTTTAATAAATAATAATAAAGTGAGAAATCTCTTTTTAAAGTCAGAATTCTGAGAATAAAGTCAGAATTATCACTTTTAAGTCAGAATTCTGAGAATAAAGTCAGAATTATCACTTTAAAGTCAGAATTCTGAAAATAAAGTCAGAATTATCACATTAAAGTCAGAACTCTGAAAATAAAGTCTGAATGGTGAGAATAAAGTCAGAATCCTGCCAACCGTTTTTGTTCTCTTCACTGGCCCTAATCCTCTTCCATAAATATCACTGTATTGTAGGGAAAAAAAATATGAAGAAATACTGTTTTTATAAAGCATACTTTACGTTGTATGTTGGATGGGTGCTTTTACCTCATTCACTGCCGTCGATGTTTATTTGAATATAATGTGCACGTGTATATTAAATCCATATAATGTAGATTATTTATTATTATATATGTATTCAACTGGAATCAAGCCATTTACTGCCATCGGCGTATATATACGTTGAATATGTTTTTTAACGGGTAAGTGTGGAAACTGGTCTCACCTACCTAGTCTGTGTAATTCAGTCTTGTAAATCAGATCCCTGTAGATGGCGCATTGCATTACTTTGGTTCTGAGATCACTAAAGCTCTTCGTGAATCTCGACTTGTGATGTTGATTATGAGAGTGAAAAATGCCAACTCTGCTATGAAAGCAGCTGGCAGTGAATGAGTTAAGGGTCGTGGCCTAGCGAGGCATGTCTGGAGCTGTTGGGTACATAGACATCTGTGGTTGACCAAACTTAGTTCTTAAGTCAACTTGAGTTGTTGGCATGAGTTATGGCCGACTGCAGCTCCTTGCAAGTGCTCTCATTTTGTATGCGGCTGAAAGTGCATCAGTGGCTGCGTCTCTTTTTATTTTTATTTTACTTCATTTAAGGGGCGACTTAGCAATAGCGCGTTTGGAGCTTATCTCTTCTTGGCCAAACGACAGCTTCTAACAGGAAAAACTCATTGGGGGCACTCGAAAGTCAAGGTACCACGTTGTACGGTTAAAACGTTTTTTTTCTGTCTCCAGAGTCTAGTAAAACTTTCGTGTTAAGTTCCATGACGCTGTTTGGTCATGTGTCAATAATGTCTTGCGCCGGCGTGGGTTCATGCGGCAAAGTGGTGGCATTGGGCAGCGTCTGCGTATGGCTGACAGAATTCTGCTGTAGTTCCATGGCCATGGCGTTCTGAGGGTGCGGGAACTCCTTGACTTGCTTGCGGTACTCCAGGAAGGTAGATGCCTTGGTGGCGATGGCCACCACGTTCTTGCCAACGAAGATGGTGGACACGCGGCTGTCCTGAAAGAGCACCATGTTGACGCCTCGGATCAGGATGGTGACCATGTTGATGGTGACCAGGCTTAGGACCGGGTAGAGCATCATCTTCTGGGGGGTCATGTGCTCGCCCTGCATGCTGATCTCGCTGAGCGACACGCACGGGAGGATGAGGAGCAAGATGTAGCAGTAGAAGAACATCAGGCCCTCGGCCCAGATAGGGAGGCCCGTGCGTTGGGGCTCCCACAGATTTGCTTGGATGTCCAGAAGATCCAGTAAGTCCAGCGCCACCCAGAACAAACGGCTCCGCATGTCCTCCTTCTTGCGGAAAGTCCTCACGTATTCCATGCTGTCAAGAGCCACCAGAACCAAATACAAACCTGGCACGCAAACCGATAAAAGTAACGTCAATGCTTTCCGTGCCACCGTTTCCAGACTCTTCCTGTCGGCCTTGCAATTCTGGAAGACGAAGTAGAGCTTGATCTCCAGCACAAAGATATACAAGAACCAGAGGATCATGGCATAGCCTCGCCGGGCCGTGCGCACCTCGGCCCCGACCCACACCGCTACGTAGCGCAGCACGATGAGGAAACACACGTCCCCCACCAGGACTATGATGCACACGCCGATCTTCCTGGGGCCCTGGTTCTGCTCCACCAGGTAGGCGTCCATGAAGGCCATGCTGGTCATGATGACAATGGTGGTCAAGCACACGTGGCGTTTGTCGGGAGGCGGCAACACCATGGCGAGGGCACCTGCTGGCTCTCAATCACACTTTTACAGCTTTAGAGGGATTTTTCGGTCATTCATATCTTATCACGCCACCACAATAGCTAGACCAGAGCAGTTTGGTTAGCTTGTAATAAGTCTGCTTCAGAACAGCATGGGCTTTCAGAGCAGCCTCCAAGGATATGGTCCATAGATTGAACAGGTTCTCCACATACAGACTGCACTGTCAGCAAGTTTCCATCTACACAAACGATCCCCAATTCTACCTGTTTTTGCTCTGGCACGATTGAGGGAAACCCAGTCTTTTCGACAACAGACACCCTCTCTACAACCATTAGAGTCCAACTGAGACTGTGGTCTCACAAGAGTTTTAGAGGGATTTTTCGCTAATGTCCCACTACGTGGAGGAAGGGCAGTGTGTGGAATGAGCGTGCGAGTACAGGAACATCACTTTGTTACTCGGCGCACTTCCATCGATTTAACCGTGCCCACCCCCCAAGCAGCAGTGCTGAGGGCTCTACGTCTGACACGCCATGACTGATGGTAATCCACACACACTCCCACAGTGAGCTTTGTCTAACAGACGCGTGACTGGGATTGCTGCAGTGCAGGAATAAACGAGAGAGGAGTTGATTTCTGTATGAGAGGACGTACAAAGCGGCGATCCGGCTGGTGGATTTATGCACGAGTGTGATGCAAATCACGGCGTGCCGAGAATTCCTCTACGTATGCCTCCTGCAGATGGCGGCGCGTGAGTGAAGGGAGATGGAGGAGAGAGCGAAGAGTCTGCAGTGGCCCGGAGCCTCCCCCCTCCCAAAGCCGCCATAAATCACAGAGACAGCAGGTCAACGGCCCGTGAGGCCTTGCGTCCTACGCCGGCATCCCCGTGGGGAGGCTCTTACACTCGGTTGGATATCCATCCTGGCCCTCCCTCCTCCTCCTTGTTCTCGCCACGTGGCAGCTTCTCCTGAGCCTGGAGGAAGGAGGAAGATGAAATGAAGAGGAGGCAGGGGACGGGAGGGGGTTGATTGAAGGAGGGAGGGGATGGTGGGATAGGAGAGAGGAAACTGTCAGCACCGCAGGGTATATAACACAGTTGTCATTGCCAGCAGCAATTGCACACACGAGCAGCCAAGTGATGTGTCAGCTTGGCACCAATGCATATAGGACAAGACAAGGTATAATAAGATTGCTTCACCTTTCTCACAAGAGTGTGTCATGTGTCTCTGGTCATCTAGCTGCGCGCCTCCTTATCCTCAAATGAAATTCCATTTAGCACACTGCACCCAGCGGTGCCATTTTGATAGCAGAACCAATGGAAGAGCTCGTTCACAAGTCACATACAGCAGCTACTTACCCTATATCCTTTTTTTCGCTTCATTTTTCTGCATCATTACCCTGCGCTACTGTTGCAATTTGAGCCAGAGCAAATGAATAAACAAATACTTCAGCCCTGTGTGCAGTGGGAGTGGCAGTTTCCAAAGTAAAACAACAGCTGCTGTAAAATGGAATAGTTCATTTGTGTTAACGAAACTCAATCACATCAGAGTTCAGAGGTGGAAAGAAAATCCACGCCTAGAAACCAAAAACCCTGTCACAGTTTGGTTTTAACAGGTTAACAGAGCTCGTTTACTTGCTGGCACCTGTGGCTAAAGCCAAACTTCAACAGGGTTTCTTTCTGGGCTTGGATTTCTGTTACATTATCAGATCAGCCCCCCTGAACTTAGAGATCTCATAGTAGGGCTTACGACCATGACACACAGACTCTTAAATGGGTGGGAAAGGGAGAAGCAAAATGGCTCTGTACCTGTGGCAACTTTTAGGTGAGCCAATAAAAACTCATTTTGGGTCGCAACCCTAATTCGAGGAAAAACTGTCCGAGAGGAACGACGACGAATTTCTTTGCCCTCAGCGATTATGAATGGGAACCTTGCTTTTTCCACCTGATAAACACTTGTAAACTTCATTTGATCTCATTATGAACTAGAAATGATCATTGCCGCTGTTTCTTTGTCTCGACTATTGTAGTTCTTTCGTCACCTGTCTCAACAAAACTCATTAACTCAACTCAACTTTATTACTTGAGCACTTTATCGCTGCATACAAAGGGGAGTAAAAATTAGTCCTACAATAACAAAGACAGTTAAAACAATAAATTAATTAGATAAAAACAGTAAATACCATAAGATAGTAAAACCAAGTCTCATGCTGGGTTAAAAGCCATGACTTCGAGAAATGGACAGAGAGGCGGCTTGCCGAGTAGTTAGCGGGAGGTCATCCCAAAAACAGGGACCAGCAACGAAAAAGTCTCTGCTTAGTCCTGGAAGGAAATAGGTTTTCTTAAGATGGGGGGCAGCAAATACAATAAAAACAGAAGGAGGCCCAAAATTGAACCCTGTACGACTGTAGGCATCATTAGACCATCTCCAATTGGGTCAGAGCACCACCCTTGGGCTTGAGTCTCGATCCCATCGGTTCCACCACATCTCTTGGTGGACCTAGTGTCAATTTATTGTACTGCTACAGTAGGTCGCTGTGTTCTACTGACCACCTTTTACTTACTGTCCCTGACACAAGATTAGACCCAAATACCATGTTGTCCTTTGCCCCCAAATTGTGGAATACACTTTAATTTGAGATGAGCTCTTCTGTAGAATTTTTTTTTTTTAAAGCGCTCCCAGAAGGCACTTTGGGAGTCATTTCCGTAAAAAGTGTATACATAAAATTTACTTATCTACTTTGGTTTCATTTTTATTTCATTTCAAGGTCCAGTTATGGCCTCCATTTGGAATCTAGTTTGAATAATGTTTTGAGGGCTTGTCTGCTTTGGTCTATTTAAAATTCATGCTGCGAAGAAGAGTTTCTGCATCTTGATAGTACTTCACTACTAAACTGTACCCGAGGTACTCAAAGTCGGCCTTCATACATAAATAACACAGGAAGTATAAACGGAGAGCGTTAAAGATGAAAAAGAACCAATTTTTTTTTTTAATTAAGTAGAAACATGTTTATTGGTTTACATTTGGTGAGCTTCAGCAACATTCACTGTTGCATTACTGTGCCCAATCACTAATGAGCCATTTAAATGTTTCTGGCTGTCACAGCTACAAAGTTACTATGTGATCATTGAGTTAAAAATACAATATAATTGTATGAGGAATAATTTTGGTGCTATTTTCCCCCTACAGTTGTGCGAAATACTTTTGAGCCACTGCAGTAAAAACAAATAAAGAACAGTTACTCTTACATGCACTTTTTTAAGTAACAGAAAAGAGTAAAAAGTGACAAAACATTTTTTTGCGGGGCTCGTTCTCATTCAGATTGCCGGTAAATTGGAGCCTATCTCAGCCGACTGTGTGAGAACAGCCAACAGCAAGAAACACTAGAGGCTCAGTTTATGTTGTGGAAATTCACTGTCCCCAGTAGTCTTTTTTTTAAATGCGAGGTTGGCATATTATTTTTTTTTCATGCAAATTATAGACTACAAAAATAACAATTTTGATGTTGTTTTTCTCCAGTCCTTGTGCGTGAAAGCCCATCAGTGGCCTTATATCAGTATACCCCCAAATGATATTATTATAAAACAAATTAATGAATAACAGTGAAGGAAAATGAGGCAGTTGCAACCTCTATACTCATTCAAGACAATTCATGACAAATTGATTGGAAACAAACGTTAAGGGACAATGTGGAGTGAGTCGGCCATTATTGTGAAAAGTCTACTGATAGGAAGATATGGTTGATATTAACTAGCTCGCTAATTTATAAGCTACTTTAATGAAAAAACAATAATGCAAGCAAAGCTTTTCTTATTTTTTGTTCACAATCTGTCTTGTGCTGGTCTGGCGTTTGTACCATTAAAAGAGTTATCAAAGCTAGCTAAGCTAAGAACCTGCTACCACACAAAGGGCTCAAGGTCTATTAACACCCACCAACCAATTATTCTTCCTTGTCAGAGTAAGGTAAAGTGTTCCATAGTTTATTATAAAAAAAATTCCATCAAATTATATATATTCAAATAGTAATTAGGCTTTCCACCTTGAATGTACTTTGCTTTGAATTGTCATCAATTCCAGGATCACGTTCAGTGTGAAATGTTCAACACCGTTTCTGTAGCTTCTCATTGAAAACGCTGCTGTAAGTGAATTTCTAACTAATGCATAAGTAAGACTGCACCCGGGCGTATGTACTGAAAGGCGATAGAAGTATTGACGTTAAAGCAATTTGCAATTGAAATGAATGATGAGTCAGACCGAAACAGCAGCACTTCATGTTTTAAGAAATATACAACCCCCCCCCCCCCCCAAGGTTTTCTGCTAGTTTTTAAATGGCAAATGATTACCTTGGTGTAAAATGCGTCTCTTTATTTCCCCTCTCTGTATGATATGATAAATTAAATGAAATTAACTTTGTGAAGAAGTTATACTGTATATTCCAGCTGTTCAAGATTTATGAAAGCACGTATGTGCTGTTGCAGTACATGACCCCTAACTCTGGAAGCTGTCACTGGAGATCCCTGTTTAAAATGAACAACACAGTGCCAAACAGTCTCATTAGTAATCTAAGCATGGGTTTGAATGTATGAAACCCATTATGTCGAACACAGCCTAAGAGAGAGATTACGCTCCTAAATTGATGATTAATTGGCTGATTAGGAGAATGCTGCAGATCATTTACATGTTATGCGGCAGAAGGCTGCACCATATAGACGCGGCATCACTTTGACATTTAAATGGCGTTTTTTGTGTGTGTTTCTTTAAGATCGTGCACGCACTCGCACGCACTCTATAAACGAGCCTGACACAGATGCTGCAGTTACGCTTTTGGGCCAGAGGTGGCAGTCACGAGTAAAAAAAAAAAGTGACAAACTACACAAAGATCATTTATCTTTGACAGCGAGTCATTATTGTTAATTGTTGTCATATGGCGTTAAAAAGTGCTTTTTGAAGTGGAAAATACCACACGTGCACTGTTATCTTCCATCTGTTGGTCGCTTACTCTTCTGAAGAAACATAATAACAGTGAAAACATGGCTTGATATAGCTACACAATGGAACATTAACCAGTAAAGCGCGTTTTTGCTAGCTCAGTCCAGAGTGGCGTTTAGCTAGCTCAGTCCAGGCTCAACTCAACGGTATGTAACATTTATACATACAGTATATACATTGTACCATACAGGTTATAAAGGTATAAATCCATCCTAAATGCGCTCTCTCTCTCTCTCTCTCTCTCTCTCTCTCTCTCTCTCTCTCTCTCTCTCTCTCTCTCTCTCTCGATCTTAGATGTTTATTTGAAAGCAGCGCTTGAAGTTGATAAAGTCTTTCAAAGTCAATGTGTTTAGAGCGGCTAAATCATTTCCTCGCGTAGCTTTGGGCCGATGACTCTCTTACCTGATGCCTTCAAAGACTTCGGTCCGTGCTTTAGGCCATGTTTCTATCCATCTTGTTAAACTAATTTGGTCTTAACATGACAGTCTACCATGCCGGCTTTTTCTGCTCCTCCGATCAAATGCTGCAGTTGAGACTGCTTGGAAGTCAGAATGTTTTTGTTCTGACAACTAACAGTTTTTGGCAGCCTTTATAAGATTTAAAAACATGTTTAACTGTATGATAAGTACAACATATTTATATCGCACATATATCGTGTTAGATCTATTTAACACACAAAAAAAGCAGAGAAAAACTAACGAAATATGATCATTCCACATAAAGCTCCAGAAATGGACTAGACAAAATTATTGGCACCCTCAACTTAATATTTGGTAGAAAAATAACTAAAAACAAATGCATACATAAAAAATGGCTCAAATCAGTCACTTTGTGAGGTGTAATCAAATCGAGGCATTCTCCCAGAAGGATTTTGGTTTCTCCAAGTAAGTGTTAGCAATCTGTGTCCAATCTTTGTCCTGTTTGAGTTGAATTGCAATATACTCAATAAATAGAGCAGTTTTATAGTCTGTCGGCTATTGTTGTGTGAAATGCGATTACTACATCCCACAAGTCGATTTGCCAATTGTGAACTCCGTCTTCAAGCCTTTTCAAATACATTTTCCAAGTAGGAAGTGGAAAATGTGTGACTTCCTCTACTTATGCTGAGTGCAGCAGCTTGCTCGCGTCAGTAGTGTGGCTAAACATATACTTTACGTGTATTTACAATTTATTTTTGGTCCCAAATAGGATGCATCATCCTGACCGCTTGCCACCTCCATTGTGTCCACCGGATGGCTATTTTTTCTTATTAGCTTGTTTTAAACTAATAACAGATCGTGTTGAATCCAACCGACACGGCTCAATCCAATAAACTTTAACGTACGCGGTTGCCACACAGTGACAGTGTTGTCCATTGCACAAACCCAGACATTCTCTCTCTGTTTACTGACAGGATTTCGTTTTTATGAGCCACGTGTTGATCCCATCATTCACAGTCTGGGAACCGCAAAAACTATAATAGCCCCCATCCTCTTCTGATTAGAACATGGCAAAGTGCTGCAACCCAAATCGCTAAACGCATCTCGCACTCATCCCTGGAATCACTTTGCTCTGTTTGCCAATCGTATTAACGTGGCCCCTCGAGGGGCCGCGTGTGGTCGTATATTGTGCTCATTTTGAGTTTGGAGAATCCTCGCTCGTCACGCCAGACCCACTTGCAATAGGCTGCAATATAGACCGATCCGTATAAAAAAAATACAAAAACACTCACAATTATTTGATCTACTCTTAAGACTGATGATTCTCACGCTCCTTCGCCATGTCGCGTCGTGTGATAAGCGCAGGCTGTACATAACTGGAAACAAACTGTCATCTATCGCAGAGCTGTCGGGGACTTTAAAAAAGCGGTGGGTGTAGATCAAATGCGGCTAAAATGAAATGCACGGAATGGGATGTATCGCTACTTGCGTTGGCTTGGCACTCTCCTGTGTTGCTCGCAATCTCTCGAAGCATTTCTACCGACTGGTACAGTTCAGTTACAACGGCTCATGAATTCAACAAATGTGACTAAGGCTGCACAGTGGGGGGTTTTTTTTGGATGTGGATGTTTGAAGCAACAATAAGGCAGGATTTGTTTCCTTCCTGTTGCTTGTTGTGTCACGGATTAACAAAACCAATTAAGGAATGTCATGAGCCTAACTCCATTTTCCCTTCCTACCATACCTTTGTGACGGGCCCAAAGTATTTTATACTGTTTGCAAAGTAGAGATTGTTTGAAAGCACTTTTTTCACACAACAAATTGTCGACAAACAACCTTTTTGACACAGATGATGTTTTGCTGATATGTCGCACTGCTGCACTATAGCGCCAACTACTGCCAAGGAGGACTTCTCAATATCAAAATTTATTTTTTGTCTTAAAGGCATACTTGATTCATTGAGCCATTGTCAGCAACAAAAAGTTAATATTTTGTCCAGAATGAATTTGGTAACTTCATCATTTTTCTTTCTTTGCTTTCTTTTCTATTTTAATGATATATATTTAAATATAATAACTTATTGTACATAGACTAGATAAGCTCTTGTACTTCTTCCTACTCCCTTTGAACATGTAAATTCTGACTTTACTAATAATTATTTTCCTTTTTAACTTTCATTTTCTTTCTTTCACTTTTATTTTATATTTTGTATTGAATTTTATATGTTCAATAAACAAAACAAACCAAATTACCTTAAAATACTAATCATGGCTCAGTTTGCTGACCAAACCCAGAAAACAGGTGAGCCATATGGACCTTACCTACTTCCTCAGCACAGGTGATGTCATCTTCGGTCGACAGCAAGTGGAATAATTTGTTTTTAAAGTTATTAATTGTACAAGAAATATAATGACGTTATCAAATTCATTCTAAACAAAATATCAACTTTTTACTGCTGAAAATGACTCAATGAGTCGTTTGGTAACTCATACTCATCCCTAAAAACAGCTTTTTTCTTCTTCTAATCTCTCAATGGGAAAATTGGTTTTCAAACTCCTAACAAATGGGCGGTAGACCGCATTGTGTGTATTTGTTTCATTATATTGTGAAGCACACCAAAGTGAATCAAACTGTGCCGCTTGTGGGGAAATATGGCTTAACTAAACTGCACAGACAGGCCTGCATTCGGCTCCCTTGAAATTGCTCCCATTCTCTGTGCTGTCAATCATAGGGCATTCTTATTCACAAAAACTAGGAGAAGATCTGAGGCACAGCGCACTTTGTGAGTCAGAGTGCGGCCCATCACACCCCACAAATGATTGGTGGTTGCCCGATGAGACGAGACACTTGTTCTCCCCAAAAAGCCAAACTTTCTTCAAGTCGTTGCGTTCATTCTGTCATCTCCAAAAAAGATGAGATTTCCCCTAACATGGGATTCGTTTGAAAGAAAAGCTTTTTCCCGCGGTTTACTTACTTCCCCTGATTTATAAATGGAGCATGTAATACAGCATTTTTTTTCCAGTTAGGACTACATGCCATTTGTGTCTCGTTGAAATATAAATGACACTCCGCACGAGTCCTCTCTTCTCCTTGTGATGGCAGCAGATCATCGCAGGCCAAACTTGCGGCTTTAGTCTGCTGGAGGCAGCTTTTTTTCCAGCCTGTATTTGTATTTCCTCTGTAGCTACACGCTTGCGGGTTCAAGTAGTCTTTCCAAATTAATTTGACTGTTCCAATCGAGTACCTGCGTGATGGGCATTAGCCATCGACTGCACGGGCCATTCCAATTACAAAAGCAGGCATCAGTCAGGAGATTGAAGGAGGCAACCCAATTTTACGAGCAAGAAGGATGTTGAATGTCTTTTCACTCTATTATTAAACCAAGTTGCACTCATGGAGAAAACTCAGGCTCTGCAGCTCCCACGCCGCCCATCCTGGGCCAATTCATTACAGACTGAGTTACTAAGCATCGACCATGGCTGTCTAACCAAGTCAACTTAAAGTAAATAAGTGCTGACGGGAAGCCAACAATACACATTGGTGCTCATCAATGAAATTCAGCCAAAGCTTTATTGTCCGTCGAAAGACGATCGCAAGGAGAGGCGTGCATTTGCGCTATTGTGGGAGGGAATGCAGCCGACTACTGGCCAATCGAAGCGGCTCCCCTCATTAATCCATTTAAGTTCAGCAGAGAGAGGCGCGCGTGGTCCATATGCGGAAGGACTCGCTGGAGCCCATGCAGGAAATCGCCGCACGCAAATCTCATTTAAAGTTAAAGAAACCTGTTATCTTCCATTTGTCCATTTAAAAACTGATATTTGCATTTTGTTAAATTAAAATAAATTGGGTTTATTACATGTACCTTTGTTTTTGTTCAATTTTCTTGGTGTCGGTTACATTACCATGGCTCCCAAATCTAAAGGTTATGTATGACTTGTAAATGTCATCTAAAGTTAGAATTCAATGCAAAATGACGCAATATGTCAACTTTGATGACAAATTCAAATTGAGATATTAAGCTTTCTCCTCGAGCGGATTATGATAAAAATGGTTCTAAATCAAATCCACGTATGTATGTTAGTAAAATATATTTTGTGTCCCCCTTCCAGGTCTTCTTTCCAGAACGCGCAATGTACTGATGAACGTGAAAGCAAGAAGATTACTCAACTTTGCCTTAGAAGTGAGTCTTTTTCAATTTCATATTTCAATAATTCAAGTCAAGAAAAGCCAGGCGGCCCGGCCCGCCAGGCCTATATAGCAGTCAGGATCATCAAATCCTTCTCATATAATAGAGCGCATCATTAATTTTGTTCAACAGAAGCCATCGTGATTACCATAACTCATTTTTTTCCTATTTGATTTAAACATTGAAGCTTTGTAATGCAGTGTCGCATGCATATTGACTTGTCTATACAATGCCACAGCTCATATTCTTGTCACCCCCCCCCCCCCCCCACCAGTAATTATGCAGCAATATCAACCTTTTTGTTCTGTCAATAATTGTCTCCATTACTCCCAGCATGCACTTTGGCCATTTCTCCACCTGTGCTCACTATCACCATGTCAAATGTGGCCACCCCGAGGGAGATGGTATCTGTAGTCGCATTCGAGTCACGCCGCATTACTGCTTGCTCTATTTCACTTGAGGGTAAAATGACTTTTCAAAGACAAATATCTCTCAGGACTTCTTCAGCATTCATCACGTGTGCTATGTGTCAGCACAAGTGCTTAAAAAAAAGAAAGAGAAAAGAAAACCTGCCAGGAACAGCTGAATTACTAGAACAAAGTACAATAATATGAAGTACCCACAGTGTGTAGATGCAAATCTTATTAAGTACTAAGATGAGCCTTGGAGAGTTTGCATAAAACATGCACACACCTGTCACCTTCAATATGTCGTGGGAGGCAAAAGGAACGCAGCAGGGGTAAAAGAAAAAAAAAGCATGGGGGATGAGTGAAAAGGGAGGCAGCAGAGCAAAGGTTGCTGTTGCATGTGATTGATTAAAAGGCAAAAGAGATGTGATACAGAGAGGATTTGATGTGCTGCTAATGAGCCAGGAGTTAAAATGGATTGCTTAGCAGAGGATTTAAATATTACCAGCCGAGGATTAATGACGGGCAAAGTATGAGATTTCCCTTCCAATAAGTCAAGTCTCTCAAAAAAGTAAGTGGAGAAATTGCATTGATGGTTTAAGAAATGCATCTCAATTTCGTGGATTAATTTTAACCGTACCGTTTTGTTATTATTTACCCCTCTTGGAGTATTTTTGTACATCTGTGAATTGATGCAAACATTTTGACATAATGCCACAAAACTCTTTTGAAAAAGCCTCACAAGGGGGCAGCTTGCTTCTGAAGTTGAACCCTACTTTGCATGGTAATGGAACTGGAAACAATATTTCACTCAGGATTAGACTGCTGTTGCATGTGCAAATCACTGTGTCAAACGTCTTGGCAAACGTTTCAGGCTGTGTGGACTTGGAAAGTGCTGCTCGGTATAAATATGATACCATTTCCAATTATTTTTGCCCTCTTAAACAGACACCAAACTCTGGCAGACTAAAAGTTTAAAACAAGTAGTTGGGACATTTTGTTTTTTTTTCTCTCTAAAGCCTGAAGGTGTAAAGTATAACTCAAACAAAACATGGTCAGAGGCTAAATGAAGCATCCAATAAACTGAAAGAAAACTTTATTATTTACTGACTTTCCTGCAAGGGGCTCAGACTTGTGGCAGATGACATGGCTTGTCCTCATTAGCGATCAACAAAACACATTGTAAAGAACTAAACTAAACTAAACTAAACGGCAAAGCCCCAGTCAGGAACCTTCAAGTGATCAGACCAAGTTTTGGTCAAAAGCCACAGTAAGAAGATGAAAGACCTGGTAGCTCTAGCTCATTGATGGCCCGGCCAAGTCTTGTGGAAGCTCCCAGAAACCCTCGAGGCACAGAACCTTGAATCAGCCAAAGATATAGTCATCCATAAACATCACAAAACCCGGCCCCTTTAGCTTGACAAAGGAGAAGGGGCTCAGATCTATGCCCAGGGGGACAGACGGTCACTGCTTGGATTTGAAAGTGTCTGGTATTTAAAAGTGGACCTTGATCGGCAACACGTTCTGGCCAGAGATATTGGTAATGTCTCTAGTTACCAGACATCAGCCTGTGGGTCCCTGTCAGCTGGAGCAGTGATCATGAAAGAGCTGCAAAGAACGACTCGAGGCATCTTAAGAAAGTAAGACAAATTCACCGATAACATAGAGGCAGGGCGGTCAACTGAATCTGAAACATTATCTTCTGTGTGGAGTTTGGCAGAGGAGGGTTCATTGGATTTTCACCCAGCGCCTCCTGAGGAACGTGGGCGTAACCAGGCCAAAGCTGAAGAGGGCAACCGAGGATTTGGCAGAGGGAGGCTAAAACAGTGAGCTGGCTTTTGCTGAGAAGGAAGGCTAGGGCACGGAGAAAGCACAGGTCCGAGAGTTAGCTGCAGGGGGAGACATACCAACTGTTGGTGCCAAGATTCTTTGGAGAACCAACAATGAAGGGTGGCTCCCAGCCATTGACCCTGCAGCTTCCCAATTTGCAGAGGTGCGTCATTTGTAAATGCTCTGCAGGTAGCACTTACTGTACCTGTGCGTACATCATATATAATGGATGGTAGGCCCAGTGTTTAGAGGTGTCGGGTTTGAGACACAATAATAACAATGCATCAGATTTATATAGCGCTTTTCTGGACACTCAATGACGCTTCACAGAGGAATGGATAGATTATTCATGCACTCACACATTCATACTGTGGTGGCGGTAAGCTACTAAAGTAGCCACAGCTGCCCTGGGGCAGGCTGACGGAAGCGTGGCTGCCGGTGTGCGCCTGCGGCCCCTCCGACCACCACCAACCATTCGCTCCATTCATACACCAGTGTGAGTCGCACTGGAGGCAATGTGTGTGAAGAGCCTTGCCCAAGGACACAACGACACATGACTTTGGGGAGAGCGGGGATCGAACAGCCGACCTTCTGGTTACTAAACGACCGTCTCTACACCCCCCGAGCCAAGTCCAGAATCTCAAAACTGTCAGATGGTGCTACCAAGCAAAATAACTGCTTATTTTTTAATTGATGGGAAAAACTACAGGAAACATTCATGTATTCCGTTTTTGTGACCAATGTATAGAGATATGCCTTCATAACCTAAAGAGAATACTTCACAACAGTAGCTTGACAATGCAAGAAATAAATCATTCTATTCCATTTGCAAACATGCCTTCGTACGATGAGGCCTGGCTGCCTGCCATCTCCCATGATCCCAGCGCAGCCGCCCCTTTGCTCATTGCGTGAATGAAACAAAGCTTGATGGTCCAACAAACAAATGGTTTCTTGGTGCAATTCTTCTAAGTGCCAAGAGAAATCAGCCCGCCATTGAATGTGCCTTTCTGGCAAAACAGCGTACTGGGGAATGGGTGGTTGGGCTTTTCCATGATGGATAGCTGATTGTCATTGTATAGTACAAAACGTGACTGCGAGACATGATCTTTTAGTTACTGTGCCTGTAGCTGGAACACACTTCAGTCTCCCTAAGAAGGTTTTGGAGAGGAGGATCAGTCGAAAATCTGATTCAGGAAGAGCAGTGTGTTTTTTTGTCCTGGCCCTAGAGCAGAGGATCAGTTCTACACCCTTACCTGGGTCTTACTGGACCTAATCAGTCTACCTGTGTTTTGTGAACTTGAAGAAGGCAATCAATCGGTTGTGTCCATCAGGGTGTCCTGTGGGCCCTATAATACGGGCTGTTCAGTTCCTGTACGATAGGTGTCTGGGTTTGATCCACAGTGTTTGCACCAAGTCAAAAGTTGTTTCCAGTGAGGGTTGGACTCTGCCAAGGCTGTTTTTATGTACATAATTCCTAGGTACAGTCGAGATTTTAAAGAGGTCCGGTTCCATTGGCTTCATCAAGCTGATACTGTATCTTCGACCCTTGATGCGACTGTTCACAGCAGAGTCTGAAGTGGTTCGGATGAGAATTAGCAACTCCAGATCTAAGGTCACTGTCCTCAGTAGGATCCTGGTTTTGGTCAAGTGCCATGATTGAGGGAAATTGACGGATGGATTGGTGCCACATCTGCAGTGATCTTACTGGTCCGTCATGAGGAAGAAGGATCTCAATTTACTGGCCGATTGACGTTCCCACCCAAGCTTGGTATTCAAGAAGGGCTAAGAGTTGAGCCGTTGATCCTCCGCATCGAGAGCATCTGGTTTTGATGCCTCCCAGATTCTGTATGTATGTTTAAGCAAGTCTCACAAGGAGGAGGCCCCAGGATGTTTCCTGGCTGGTCTGGGTACTCAACGGGATCCCCTCGTAATGGCGGGTAGAATTGGTCGGGAAGAGGGAAGTCCCCAGATAAATGGAAGAACATGTATGGATGGCTTTAGTTATTGGCCTTCAACTACTCATACTCATGATTTCTCTTTCTTGTTTTTGAGCTCAAAATATTGGCTTGCAAACTCCTTCAGTGTGGGTGAGACGATGTACACTGCTGCCAGTCACATTTGAGTACGTTTCACCACCTGCATTGTGCGTCAGGAAATAAAATACTCCAGGCTTTTGCAGCCTGTAAAAAGAAAAGTCGACAGTGGAAATTGGCATTTTGGAGCGAAAAATGTGTGTTCATCCTCTCACACCTCAAAAAGGGTTCTGGTGCCTTGACTTGGGCTTGCAGCCAATCAATCTGTCACAACAGCTCAAAGGGCAGACCTCTGCAAGGGCATAAGCCTATTCATCCGCTGTGCGCAAGAATATAGCTGAAGAAAATTCCCAAACCACAGGAAATATTGCAGATTTTCCCGTAAATGTCTTTTATAATATGTGCTTGTCTGATATTCATATGACAATTTTTTCCCCCAGTCAGTATGAATAGGAATATAATTCCATGAAGGTAGTAGCCTGTTGCCTATAGACACGGATGTGTATATTTGCTTTATAAACAAATATTTTAGTTATGTTATTTAGTAACAATGAAGTCTTGTCTATTTCACTCAGCGCACTTCTCACACTAAATGATCATTCTGTCACACGTGTCTCTTCATGGAATTACTTCACACAGTAGCTTACCCGTTTGAAAGTAATTAATGTGCTAATTTGCTACACAGGTGGGTCATTGGCGTACATCCAGCACCTCTATAATAGCGCATTCAATTCACCAGGTTGTCATATTGCAATCTTGAGTAAGATCTATCAGACAGTGTATTAACTAATAACAACTTTGGTGTCAATAGTCCCACAAAGGCTCCGCAAGCAGATGGGTCCCTTTTAAATTGGAAACACACAAACATTCAGGACTGTAGGCACCATTTTTAAGGCCTGGAAGCGCCTGGAAAAACATGTCTCTAAAATGTGACTTTAGAATCATCCCCGAAAACCTGAAGTTTTCTTGGAAGTCCAGCAATATTGTCAACGCCTACTAAATATTTGATATTTTAGCCCATGGAGCAAACAAAATTCCCAAAACATTTCAAAGCTTACACTTGTGGCTATTATTATAAACCTTCAATATATATATATATATATATTTTTTTTTAAATAAACAAGCTTCACACAAGTAAATCAGGCAAAACAAACAAAATAATGTGTGAATAATACAGACTTATTTGTTCATATTGGTTGCATATTGTTTATTGTTTTATTTTATTTCCTTGTGTGACGTTTGATGATTAAAACAAAATTGCCTGTCTTGAATTTGAAAAAAACAACAACATATTTTATTTTTCAAAAAAGAAAGGTTCTGTTAATGTGCATAGGAAACTGATATATTAATTTTAAGATATATTTTCTATATTTTTCATTTCTTCTCTTTAACCTATTTTTTTTGTTGGGGGGTGAATGCAGTGCCTCATATGCATATAATGGATTGGAAATGTATGAAAAGCAGTGTTGATAATGAGTTCTATTCCCTAATGCCGCCATGAGTTTATTTATGCTTTGGTTTCACTCAATTAGGTCTAAAATAATTCAGGACATGGCCTCCCATTGGGCGATCCTATTTTATTTTCCCTGGACCAGCATGGTTAGTTTCTGCCATAGTACCCCCCCCCCCCCTCGCATTTGTAATATCATTTGACAGAAGCAGGGCCGGACTTAACTGCCGTCCATGTTGACACGCAATTTAGTTTTGGCTAATTATAGTGCACCGCGGTCATAAATAATTCTCTGCCTCCGCTGCTATCCCTCACCAGCTCCCTTTCATCAAACAAACACGCACACGCACGCACATATGCTAATGTGGAATTGCTTGCTTTGCATCGCTCCCTTCCAGTTAAAGGCCATTCATAAATAGCGAGCCTTCACTCTGTCACGCGGATTCCATGAGACTTCAGTGCCTCGGCATCCCTTAAGCGATGCTTTAATAACACAAGCACGGGCAAAAAAAGATGGAAACATAAAATGCGTCCTGACAGGAGCCGAGGAACGTCACGGACAGGAGGCTTAAAGTTGCCCGCAAACGACGAAACATGCAGGCTTTCGAATCGTAAGAAACAGCTATTCGCATTTTCCCATTGTGCAGTTTGAACGCACTAAAGGACCGTCTGAGTATAAATATGACTTATGCATGTGTCACCATGTCAATTTGGACATTGCAATCAGGCACGCAATCAGTCGGCGTATAGAAAATCACAAATTAACCCCCCCACGCCCCACCCCCAAATGGTCTTACTTTCTTCTCCGATTGCAAGAAAACTCTTCAGGTATACTTTTTCTTTTCACCCCATCACATTTGATCTCATTCACGCCCAGCCATTTTTACTGAAGCAACCCCCTTCGCTCTGGGCTGTTTTACTGGTTTTTGACTGATTTTGCAAGGTCCACAGAATATTGTGTTCTATTGCTATAAAAACATGGAACCTACCGAAAGAAAGATTGAAGTCTAATCTTTCATCAGGAAAAAAAGAATATAACTACGTTTCATCATTACTTACATTCCTGTTCAAAACACTGAGGAAATGACCTTTTCTGCAACAAGGCCCTGGCTGATCTCTTATACTCTGCTGCCACCTGCTGGCCATTTTTTTTTAAAAATAACTACGATTGCTTTAAGCCACCACTTCATGTCAGATGCTGCATCAAAGCCTTCTTTCTGTATGCTCTTGCATAAAAAAACAAAAACAAAAAGTGTATAATTACGTTTTTGGGAGTGAAGGGCAAAGTATTTAAAAATGTATTTACACGTTTTTGCGTTTGAATGAAGATAAATAGAAAAAAATCTACTTTTATAATCGTTACATCTAAGTGATTTTAAAGCGCAATAAGGCGGTTGACGTTAGATTTGGAAACATTTAAACATTCTTATTTTTGTGTTATACAGCATTTTAACATTCTTAATTGTCATACAACTGGATGGATGAAAAAAAACATTATTAATAGTGGGGGGACGCTCGATACTACTTTTTTTTTAAAGACGAATACCAGTACAAGTACTCAACAATTGATTGGTAACCGATACAATACCGAATACCGATACCACAAGTACCTAAATTTCCCACCCAAAAACAATGACAGATATTTTTTAAGAAAGACTTTTATATCCCAATATCAAATTTTTCAATTCATTTATCAAGTTTCTATTCTTCTAATTTCTAGTTCCTGTTCAGAAAACAGCCACAAGTGGTTGACCGCCGCAAGTACGATACCTTGTAATAGAGCTGGTATCGGCACGGATACCGTCTTGGTACGTTATTGTTTGTAAAAACAATTATGCTAGACATTACACAACTCTGATTGGCTAGATCGGATCAGCAGATACTGTATTTTGCATTTTTATGCAAAATCGTGATGGTTGTAATGTCATAATTTGCCGATCAATCAATGAATACATTGATCGGCTCCGCAAAATAAGACAAATCAAATCCAATCTCGTTCACTCGAGGGACGTTCTGTGCTGTTATCGTTAATAAGACAAGGTTTCACAGCATAAACAGTCAGATCCACCAACATTTTTCTCCCAATATATTTAAATCATTTTGCTCATATTGAATTTTTATCAGCATTTTTATGGATTTTTTTAAACTCATTTAGTGCCATTGACGACTATAGACGTCAAAAATTAATTTGAACTAGGCTGGCAGTGAATGAGTTAATGGTTAATTACCCCCCCCCCCCCCCCAATGCATTTGGATGACAATTATATGCAGATTTTGGCTATTGGTGGCAAAGCTAGTAAATAATATAGTAATAATATTTTTTTTTTAAATAGATTGGATGGATTGGTCTATCCAATCTACTGATCGGATTGGTGATCAGTTATTGTTTTTATTTTATTTTTTATTATTTTTTACCTCAGTCATTGTGCTGCATTGCATCCATTTGCTGTGCCATCTTGAGAGAGCGGTACTGGGCAATAGAAATCAATGCGGCAATGATTTGAGTACATATTTTGCTTCTTCTTCCTCCTGCTTCCATTTCCCTTCCCTTGCTCTCAGTCCTCCCTCCACATCTCAGCTGCCCCGCTTTTTTCCCTATCTGGCTGAGGCTGTTTGACCCGCGCTAAGGGGATACGGCTGAGCCATCCTCACATCCAACAATCTTTTCCACCGCTCCCTATTATGCCGGACGATCGCGGTACACATCTCCCTCAGGGTCATGTGTTGAAGGCCGAGCTCACACTTTTCTCGTTTACATAGCGAGATAGCAAGTGATCAAAATCGGAAAATATACACATTTGAACGAAAATCAATGTACGTACAGCACATGAATGGATATATGTTGAAACTCTGGGATTGATGCTGTGCTCACCAACTTTTTCAAAATTTATTATTTTACCGGTTTGGGCTTTGCTTCCCAAAGTAAAAAGAGATGTTTGCAAATGTCTTATTCTGATTAAACACAAAAGACAACCAGCCTGCTTTCACGAAGGGCAAAAAAATAATAATCAGTGAATAGATAATTACTTCTGAGAGGCTGAAATCAGAGCATTTGGACAATTTTAAGTTGAACAATGGCTCCAAACGATTACTCGATTATTAACTCATTCACTCCCAGCCATTTCCACTGAAGCAACCCCCTTCGCTCCCGGCTGTTTTACTGGCTTTTGACAGATTTTGCAAGGTCCACAGAATATTGTGTTCTATTGCTATAAAAACATGGAACACACCGAAAGAAAGATTAGAGTCTCTTCTTTTATCAGGAAAAAAAGTATATTTCTATCTTGTTTGGTTTTATAGAAATTTGCGTTAGAATATAGCTAAGTTTCATCATTATTCACAAATCTGTTTAAAACACTGGGGAAAAGGGCTTTTTTTGCAGCATGGCCCAGGTTGATCTCTTATACTCTGCTGGCACCTGCTGGCCGTTTTTTGTAATGACACCATTGCTTTAAGCGTCCTCTTCAGGTTAGAGACTGCATCAAAGCCTTCAGTATGCCCTAGTATTTAAAAAACAAAAACATAAAAACGTATAAATATGTTTTTGGGGGCCATGGCAATATTTAAAATATAATGTTTTTACACGTTTTTGGGAGCAAGTAAGTTAAAATAGTTGTAATCGATTACTTTTAAAAGCTCTAGTACAACGTTGTTTACATATATGCAGCTCTAGCAGTGCTGTAAACGAGTATTTGCGGGTGATGTACTTGTGTTGCTGCAGTTACATTAACCGTCATTAATTTTTCATAAAGTGTTAGTGTAGCGTCTGAGGTGGTTGCGTCTATCTAAATTCACGCTTGGAGCGCATTTATGACGCCGGTCATCTGGCGCAGATGTTCTGCTGAATTTTATACGTTCAATAATTGCGATCACATTTCTTTGTGTGTTTATTTACCTGCTAGGAATTGATTATGGTTAGTGCAGGCTAAAAAACAAACAATTAACCAATACATTGATGGTTAATTTCCCTGAAGAAAAAAGATGCCCACTTCATCACAGAAAAATGAGTGTAATATTATAGAGTGGGGTTACAATTAATATGCCACCTTGGAGAAGCAGCATTTAGCCTGTTTCGCGGATATGGATTGCGCCTGCCAGACAAAATGTCCCTGTCGGTGGCTGTCTCTGTTGAGCAATGTCTTTGCTTAAAGGCAACGTGCAAGCACTCCCCTGCGTCTCCACACTGAAGCCTTCTTTAGTGCGACTGTCAAAAAGTCTACGTGGACTTCCGCAGCAGTGCCGCCCCCTTTGCCAAATGCTCGACTTCCAGATTTAAGACTCGAGCAGATAGCAGAAGTTGTACGGCTCCGGTTAATACATCATGGCCAAAATCTCTCCAGCCTTTTACTTGTAGAGTGTTGATGATCTAAATGATGGCTCCACCGTATCTTAAATTGGGCCGTTGAAGTATCAGCTCATAAAATGCACGCATGGAACGGCAACCCCCTGCAGCAAAGAGCTTCCTGATGTAGTGCTACGTGCTATTATTCCATTTCCAACATGCGTCTGTGTCAGCAGAGTAGATTAGAGTAATAAAACTTGGCGCTTAGATGATGTGACATTTCACCCCGGCTGTAAAATCTCTGCAGGGTGCTCGTACCGCCTGTCTTGCCTGCGGTGAATATGTTAATTGTCTGCATAAACAACAGGACAACATTATCACATGTGCATTTATCTCATAAATTAAACAAATGTATGCCGATGCCTGTTACGGGTTCGGACTCTAATCATGCATATATTTATATGAGGCAAACGTAATAAAAGCGGAGTACAGTGGAACCTTCAGAGTCAAAATTTGTTCCAAAGTTACAATCGATATAACATTACATGAGAACCAACCAAAGTCATGAGCGCGTACTAAACCACAGCAGCAATGGTGGCCCGATGGCCCAAATTTTATAAATAAAGACGATGAGATCAACAGAGTCTTGCTTTTTTACACTAAATATACTTTCATACTAATATACCATTTTAATGATGTTATATTTTATATATAATATAGTATACAAAAATATAAAAACCTACATGACGAAAAAAAAACTAACTATACAGAGGTGAGTTTTTAAAAGTCTTAAATAATACAGTATACAGACGCTAAATATTAAATAATCATTGAAACTTATTAGGGGTATATATCCACAAAAAAAAACGATTTAATACGGGCTGCAAAACGATTCAAGGACGGAGTGGAACGATTCCATTCAGTTTGACGGATTACGATTCAATTCGATATAGTACGGCTCAGTACGAGATGGTAGGATGCAATGACTTTTGTTGTTTGACATACATTTAAATGTATTTGTCAGTACAGTAATTATGCCATTTCCTTCTAAGATATATCTCTACAATAAAAGATTATTCAATTTTTATCTCAACATATTTAAAAATGTTTTGATTGGTTCACATCTTTTAAATCAAAAAAACGATTTTACGATTCAAACTGGTTTTTGTTACACCGCTACTATAAGGGTGTGTATCTCTCCACAAAAGACGATTTGATACAGTTTTCGATACGTGGAGTGCTAAACATTTCAGGGATGGTTCGATTTGAAAATAGAACGATTCAATTTGTTTCAACTTAGTAGGATTATGATTCAATTCTATATGGCACGGCTCAGTTTGAGAGACTATGATGCAATGGCTTTGCTGTTATCATTCACAGACAATTGAATGAACTAGCCAGTACTGTAAAAGTGTCATTACCTTCGAAGATATATCTCTCCAACAAAAGACGATTCAATACATATTTCGATATATTTCAAAGTCGATTCTCTTTGGTTCAATGCACTCACATCTTTTAAATCAAAAACGATTTTTCCAGAACAAACCGATTTGAGTTGCACCCTTAACCGCTACTAAGGAGTGGTTGGGATTGTGTTCGACCTTAGAGGTTCCACTGTACTTGTTTCACATTTTGCATGCTTGATGAACCCGTGACAGAGTTATTGGAGTATATTCTATACAGCATATACGCATTTGATATATTTTTCTGTTTCCCAGCATAAAGGCAGCATTTATCTTACTCTGTGTGTGTGTGGGGGGGGGGGGGTGCACGTGCGCGTTAGCATCTGCACGGCGGTATCTCCCCAACCAATAAGCAGGCGTGTCAGCTGGTTGTACAAGCCAAGAAAAACCGTGACAATGAATGACATTGACAGGCGACATGCGTCAGAACGTCTGTTGTAAGGACACCGAACTGATCGTTGATAGCAGATGTGTGTCTAATTGCGGCGGGATTGGGCGCCCTAAATACGTCTGTCTCTGCCTACCAGCGAAGCGCCCTGTGCAACTCCCAATCACTGCCTCTAATTAGAGGCCTTATCTCTGCCAATCACAGAGCCTTTTGCTCTTTTCCACGGCCCGCTGCACATTTAGCGGGCTAACAGGCATATGCCAAGGAGGCGTGGTGGTCACAGAGGACAAGAGATAGATAGACAGGGAGGAGAGAATAAAGCGACACGGGATGCAGAGCCTGCTCTCATTAGAATCGAGTATGACATGGAATGAAGCGTAATGGACTCTATTTAGTAGGAGACGGACACGTTTTCGGGTTACTCCGGATGAACTTGAAATGAGTGGCTCAACCTTTTCTAATTTGAAAATGAGGTATAAAATGGTATGCGGTCAATGAACACAACATGCGAGGCAGGAGGCAGGATTGAGATCGAGTGGAAGAGATACCGCATAATTAAAAAGAAGAAGGAGCAGAGAAGGCCTTCAAGGCTAACCAAGCTCCAAATAGTCCCACAGGGCTCAATCCTTGTCCCCCTGGAATACTGTCGTTGGGGTTTACTGTAGTTAGGATAGTATCCATAATGCATAGCTGCCGTCTACCAGGACATTGCTTTGGGTTGAAATTGGGTCCGCTTGTCTGTCACCCTTGAGCAAGGCACACTGACAATTTCCCCTTGACTTCATGCTTTCTATCCTCAGTGGGAATGAGTTCTTTGTGTTGGATTGCATGCAATAGCAATTAAAGAGTGGATTGAAAATTTAATTCATCCTCCGGGATGAATATAGTGTTCTAAGCAGAACATGTCCACCATGTTAGTCAAGTGGGTTGCTATGGGGATTTGCACATTAAGCAGTGGGATCACTCTAGCTGAAAAATGGCCTTTTTGAAAATGTATTTAACTTTTTTTTGTAGCGCTCCGATGAAACAAAAATAACTGGTGGATTCACATATTTTGAAAGGGTTCCTAATTCCTCAAAAACTATGGGGAAATGGATGTCCAATTGATTGATTTTTGCAGGTCTTTTAGATGGTAAGAAGACTCCACAAACAAAATTCTAGTAATACACTGGTGGAGAAACCCGCGGAGGTGGCAAATCTCGGTCCAGAAAGTAAAAACCCTGCCACAGCTTGGCTTTAGCCACTGATGCTAGCTAGCTAGCTAGTATAGATAAACGAGCACCTTGAGAGCTAGCTAGCACCCGGGGCTAAAGCCAAACGGCATGGTTTTAACTTTCTGGACATGCATTGGCCACCTCTGCCCGCGGAAGACTTTTTTCAACAGTAGAAGAAGAAGGTCTTTCTGAAAAAGCAACGTTTAGCTCAAGGGGAACAAATAAGGGATAATATTTTGTTTCCTGACTTGTCATAAATAAATGCGTAATAGAAGATCATGTAACGGCTTGTTTTCCGGTTTTCAATTTCCAGTTTTCAAACGAGAAACGTCCATGAATGTTTAGACCTGCCCAGTGTGTGAATATCTTGAAACAGTATGACGTTTGTGTCAAAAAAAAAAATCACTGTTAATTTAATTTTATTATTGATAGTCAGCAAATTTACAAATTGATAAGGAAATGAAATATTGGTGACCCCGACGTGATAACATCAGAATGCTAAAGAGACAACAAACGGACCTACCGTGCCTTCTCAGAGCAGTAGTGTCGAGGCAGCTGCTAAATAATGAGATGAGCAAACAAAGGCGAGTTGTGTCTCATTTTACTCTCCACAAAATCTTTATTTGTTGATTTCCCCATTGCTAGCCATTCCGTTTTGCCTCAATGTCTTCAAAACAATCAGCAATTAATTTTTCACAATCAACTGATTAGTTTGCTCATCTCTACTGGAAATGGTTAAACAAAATTTTTTTTTTAGTTATCCCCCTGATGACCACAATGGACTGAAAACACTACCTTCTTGTTGTAAAGTGATGCAATGTCATTAGAATTTGCTGACGTAGCCATTCCTTTTACTGTGTGGCACTAAAACTACTACCAGTACTACATACAGCCCAGTCCGTAGTGACACCAGGGTAACAACACGAGAGCTTTCCAGGCAATATTATAGCCCACTAAAGTAGGTTATCAGGGGTTGCCATGGCAATGAAAGAGATACTTCTCTTTAATTTCAGGTGATTTGCAGTTATTATCAGGTCACATTGCTATGTGAGTCTCTGTAGAGGTTTTTATTTAGGGGTTGTTATTCTTTGAATTCAGAATAGATCCTTCCTGTCCTTCAGTATGTTTGGGACCGTTTGTTAGATAATTCAATTCCTTGTGAGATCTGAACCGGAAAGGAGGTTGTGAAATTGATGTTAACAAGAAGTGATTTCAACAAAGGGAAAGACGTAAAACTGTCGAATGATAAGTCGAGTGTCAGCGTGAAAAGAAACATGGGCTTTTTCTCTCTCCCTTTCTCAATGTCTGTCCATGTTAGTTAGGTCGGGGAACCTCTTCAAAATCAATTTAAAGGAATTACAATTCCGCCAGAGTTCCATCATTAGGTTTTATAATTCCATCTTCCTCCTTCAGTGGCTTTATCCCAGAGCCACTCAGTTCATCTCTGCAGCACAACCCCCGGTGAATAATTAACCGCAGTCGTGAGCGGCAAGCCGATGAACGACACAAGCGTTCTATCGTTCCCACACAGCCGCACACCTGCAGCGGTGGCGGGCTTTTAAGCTTCTTCCTGCTCCTTTTATCTCCCTGCAGTTTTACTTCAGCCTGACGTAGCATGTCTCGCTAGCTCACGCTGACGCTCTGACACACCAGGACATGGTCTCGCAGGGCAAAAACTGTCGTACGCGTACAACTTTGTTGTCCACGTACGCACACACTGCTATCTCTTTTTTTTTTTTAGCTAACGGTACTGAGCATGGACAGACGTGGGACGGATATGAGACACCTTGGGCCTCCTGCTGTGACACAGAAGGTGACAAGCCTGTGAAAGAAAGGAATGTAGCGACTTGCTCAAATAGCCAATTTGAGATGGAAGTCGGAACTGATGGAAAACTTGACAGTGGTGCCGCTGAATCCGAACAAGGGTCTTAGCTGGGCTTTAGCGCTAAGACGAAATATTGATGAACAAGTTCCTCCGTGATTAGTCAAGCAGCTCTATTGGAAACTCTTCATCTGAACAATTGTCGTGCAGTTTTGAAGACATAGAGCAATTGTGTTTGCAAATGCTTTTGCCAAGAATACATCGGCCAATAATATCTTGCCAAATCAAACAGAATGTCGAAATTGGCCGACTCATGCATTGGCATGGCGACAAGACCTTAGAGATATATTTAACAGACTTAGCAAATATATCCTCTCTTTTTTTGTTGTTGTTTTTGCTGCATTTTTATTGTTCAACATGAGACAGAAATTCATTTGCTCAAATACTGTATTAAACTTAACAATGGTTAGATTTGACGACCAGTCATGGGTGTATACTGTACACTGCCTCTTGCCCAAAAGTCAGCTGGAATAGACTCTAGCTCACACAATGTGAGCACAGTGAGGATAAGCAGGAAAATGATGGATGGATTTTTTGCAGGATTGCATGAGTGCAAATACGGAAGCTCTGGGTACACAACATCTTACAAATAATATATGAGCAAAAAAAAAACAACAATTGGGAGCTGCTTCAAATTCGAATATTTTCTATGAGTGTGAAATGACTTCAGATCAATTATGATAAGAGGAAGGACAGAAAAGTAATTGTAGTAGTTTTTAGTATTTAGTAGCTACTAAGAATCTTTAACGAGAGAAGAAAAAAATGGCCATTTAATCCAGTGAGACAGAGATAAGTGAGACATGTTTGTCTCATTCATTCATGTATATTGGTATATTGGTCTAGTTTGTCTGGTGCATGCTTATTGTCTATGTGTGGTAGTCAAGACCACACCAACCAAGATCAAGACATTAATGAGACTAGAGAGTATCAAGACCAAGACATTTGGAGGTGGAGACCGAGACAAGACCAAGACTTTTGGAGGTTGAAACCCAGACAAGACCAAAACCTCTGGAGGTCGAGACCGAGAAGACCAAGACTTTTGGAGGTCGAGACCGAGACAAGACCAGAACCTCTGGAGGTCGAAACCGAGACAAGACCAAAACCTCTGGAGGTCGAGACCGAGAAGACCAAAACCTCTGGAGGTCGAGACCGAGAAGACCAAGACTTTTGTAGGTCGAGACCGAGATGACCAAAACTTTTGGAGGTCGAGACCGAGAAGACCAAGACTTTTGGAGGTCGAGACCGAGAAGACCAAGACTTTTGGAGGTAGAGACAGAGACAAGACCAAAACCTCTGGAGGTCGAAACCGAGACAAGACCAAGACTTTTGGAGGTCGAAACCGAGACAAGACCAAAACTTCTGGAGTTCGAAACCGAGACAAGACCAAAACATCTGGAGGTCGAGACCGAGAAGACCAAGACTTTTGTAGGTCAAAACTGAGACAAGAGTCAAAATGACCCTAACAGCACCTTCTTAAAACACAAGAAGCCACGTTGAGACGTGCATAACATGCGTACTTGCTTGCATACGTACGTTTGTGTCAGTTTGACTAAGCGTCCTGCTCTCACGAAGCTCTTTATCAGCCGTAGTTACCTTAATGATAGGTCTGCCGGACACGTGTAATAACTGCCGGCCGCATTTGTTTTGACCTGCCACTCTAAAGCGTTTAGATTTTAAAGACTGGATGTTGCACACCATTGTTACAAGTAAAACAGCTCCGTCAAAGTGTTGACAAATCGGTGTCGTTCTGTTGGTAATTATTTCCTACTGCTCAATGGCAATCATTTATCCCTTAGATGAAACACAAGATCATTAAGCGAGTCTGGATTTTAGAGCAGCTTTGGGACAGGACGGCTGACAAATTATTTGGCATCTCAACAAGGGAAAAGTAAACTTGACCTTTCTGTGAAAGCACTTAGGAGGAAACAATGAAACATCTTAATTAGATGGCCTGGACCTTTTATTCGATACGTTTAACAACTAATTCGATACCTTTTACAATCTAAATGATAACGCGATGCTTAAATGATGACAATAATAATAAGAATAATAAGATTGTTTTTGTTACAAAGCACTGCATTGTTCAATTGGTATTGTACCTTGTATCGCTGTCATATATGTACAATATACTGAAATCATCAACTGCTGATTTAATGTGCTGAAAAAAAATGGTTGATATATTATGCAGTCATAGATTAAAACGGTACTGATGCATTGCCAGCCGTACCATCAATGTCTGAGGTTGCATTGAGCCGGTTCTAAAGCTGACTGATGTTACGTCATCTTCCCAAACTCTTATTCAAAGGTCTTAGAGCCACGAGTGATTCAATGTATAACACGATGAACTGACTAAGTTGTGCACGCAAAATTACCGTCATGGCTATCCATTTATATCAAAACAGACTTACTCAAATGTGTCGAACCTAAATATTTTACAATTTATTGTTTAAAAAAAAAAAAGATGTCTTGATGATTATGTCTTGAAGTGACATAATGCTGCATGGCTCCCGCGGAGTGAGGATGAGGCGGAGTTTTACGACGGTTGCTATATTTCTTCTCAAGCTATTTTCAGCCGTTTTAAATTGGTTATACTGTAATGTGTAAAAGTTAGGGGTGTCAGGCGATTATTATTTTTTTATCGTAATTAATCGCACGACTTCAATACTTAACTCATGATTAATCTGTTCTAAATGTACAATAAAATATTTTGTTTTACATAAAACTGGAAACACATGTTAAACTAATATAAATATGGCAGCATCTTTCAGTCATTGATACAGAAATTTCATAAAAAAGTTAAAAAACGAGTGTCATATTGATTGAAGTAATTTTTCTGCAACTAGATGGCATAATTGCATTTGTAAGACGTTGGTGACAGCTCAGTGCATTTTTCTTTTCATATTAAGCGTTATCTCATCTTTAACATGTAGTAACTTGCGAAATTCTGCACATTTTTAAAATGTTAAAATACAACTTAATCTCAGTCTTCACAAATTATTATTACATTTATGACTGCTACATTTTGACGTGGACGTGTATGCTGCATTGCGACTGGAATTCCTCCAGTACAGGTTTTCCAATTAAAGGTTGGTCATTAATTGCGCGTTAACATTTTTTGTGGCTTTGAAGGAACTTTAAATTGACATAGTAATTTTGATACCCCTAATAAAAATAACAGACAACATGGGGACACAGACCCTACCGTAAAATTGACCATATCTGGACATTTGCAGTTTCTGTCTGACAGTGATAATGTATAGTTAAGAAAAATATCTACTTATGCGTGGTGTGTTTTGCGTTATATGTGTTATATATTATGCTTTCCCCCGAGAGCTTTGGCAAAGGTTTATCAGTGCAGTCAAGAGTGTGGTGTGCCTTGTAGCTTGTCACCGCTATCGACAGAAATCTTGTGAGACTCGCCGAACACACCGAAGCAAGTCCGCCTTGCCCGATAGACCTCTTTGACTCCTGTCGACCGTCTCCCAAGTCTAAACAGTGACTGAGCAGAGCACTTGTTCGGCCACCATACAATATGTTGCTCCCGCGGTGCGATCGGAGCATTTTAGTTCTGCCCTCCTCCTATTATGCGTGAGAGAAAGCGCAATAGATCTGATGTTTGTCCGGATAGCATTTACAAGGCGTTTATTGCGAGAGCCATATGCCGCTTGTTCTATCGCGTCTCCGCTGAGATGTTGATGCAAGAAGGAAAATCTATTGCAACAAAGTTTTAGTCATTATGAACAGACGGATGCACAACATAGTTGATATTGATCTGCGGAGGGTAAAAATAACGTTCAAAGGCATCATGCTTCTGGGACTCAACTGGTCGGGTTTCATTAAGCGTAGACATTCATAAGAAAGAAAGCACTTGAAATGAGAGAAATCGAAGAAAATAATGGAGCCCGACAAAGCCACCAAAACAAGGAAGTCAAAAGAAAAAAAAACTGTTTTTCCTTTTGTACATCCTTGAGTAATCCTTTTATGTTGCAGCCAACTGAGGATAAATGAGCATGTTTGCTGGATGATGAAGCTTTCCGGTCTGGTGGTGGCTGCAGCCCGTGTCTCTGGCTCTGACTTGAAACTGTGGGCAGCAACTTTCGGCCACACTGCCAGGGAGCTGCGTGGACAAAGATGAAGCAGCCGGCACTGCTTCATCTTCAATTCCAGGAACAACACCCACATAAACGGCTTGGTTTGAGCTTTTCAAAGAATCAGAAGAAATGGACGCTTGCATCTGCCCGTGTCTGATGTGTTAGGAGTCGTGTTTACACCAGGCTCAGTACTACTGTAATGGGGGGGGGGGGGGGGGGGGGGGTGTATTAATACACACACATCTAATATTGCCATTCGGTTGCCTTTTAAAGGTGATCTCGGTTGATATAAAATGATTGCAAACAGGATAATGTGTCATGAGTAACTTGGCTATATTCCACCTTTATTTATTACACTTGTTAGGAGTATTGATCGTGCTAATATGATAGGGTCGTGTAATATGGCACTAGAAACACTCATGTCCATTGATTGGTCAACAGATAATCGTCAGTAATGTTTTGACGATGGACTGAAGAGATGGATGGCTAAAACATGACATTTAAAAACTGTGCATTGCCAAAACTTCTTTTGCATATGAACTGATGCGTTTGTTTAAGCAAAGCAAAGGTACAAACATAAGATGGCTATAAACTCACATAGAACAACATTAAGAATGACTACCCAACTAATAATAATATAAGAAACATGTAGACTTACATGACTAACGTCAGCAGCTTGATATAAACAGAGTAGCACTGTGGCAACATGTCCTGTAGACAACATAACAAAATGGAAAACTGCTCCGCTAGAAATCGAATCCCCCAGTGACCCCTAGTGGCCGGAGGAAACCTCTACACACTCCATTTTAACGTGGTTCAAGCCAGACGTTGGTAAAAAGAATAACCAACCACCCAAGCATTTAATTGTCAATCTTATGTTAGCTTAGCACTTAGCATGGCTTCTCCGTCGTTTCTGGCCATCTCTTTGTGAATATTACACATCTTCCATAAACGGCGTTTATTCGTCACCACACAGGCAATGATTACTGATTTAGGAGTAATTCGGCGACAAAATTAGGCGCACTAATAGCCAGCCGAAGCTGTTGCTAGCAAGCGGCTGATGCGTATGTAGCACAGAGCATTAGCCTAGCGAAGCTTTTTAGGACCATTCTTCTTATTATTCAACTTTTTTTTTTTTACGGTTGTCTCTGCATTTAATTCTTCGTTTTGCTATTTAATGTGGTAAAATGTATCGCAAAAATGCCAATTTTGACCCGTTAGCCGCGTATATCTCGAGTACACCGTTAGAACACATCACAAGTATGTAGGCCTACGCCACTTCATACTGCTACACACCCAGCAGTGGAAAATGGAAGTCTGATGGAGTCATAGCGATTCGCACCATACTGTGGCAAATTGAACTGAATTTGCCCATTGTAAGTGTGTTTGGTATAATGGACCTGTTGATGATAACAGCCTTGAATCGAGTGCTTCATATGTCAGGCAAGGCGTGAATTGTTTCATCTTTATTTATCATTGTTTTTGCCCAGCTAATTGCAGAGTAGAGCGGCTTGCCGAACGTCAATTAGCGCACTGCTGAGTTGAGAGGCAGTCAAACGGTGAGAGAAAAACTGCTCATCAATGGGTGGAAAAAAACAAAACAGGTGCAACAGCATTTATCTGTTGACACTTTCCCCATCCACTTTGTGGACACAAGCAGTATATTTAAGAGCTACATGACTGCTGGGTGCGTGTTGATGTTGCTTCTAAGTGCTGCAAGAAGAAAAGTGGCAAAACAGGGAGGTGAGTTGAGGTTATAGGGAGCGATGGCTAAAGGGAGAGGAAGGGGATGAGGAGGGAGCGAGATCGAGCGAGACGAGTTCCTCCACAGCCTAGAGGCAGTGACACACTAGCAGATGTTTCTGCCTCTCAACGCCAACAACGCGCATCTCCCCAGAAAGCGGCTGCCGCTGCGAACTAATCAGTTCGCTGGTGGCGGCTGCAGCCAGGCTGACGGAGACCGTCCTCCGTCACAATTGATCTGCGTTGATGCTGATTTACGCTATTGTTACTGTTGCTTTCAGGCTGGAGCGCGGAAGGCAGTAATCCCGCAGAGCAGGCCCCATACAGCAGGGTTAAAGCCCTACTATGGCAGAGCTCACCTCATATGCCTCACAAAGATGGCGAATTTGCGCCGTTCTGGCAAAGGCCAGCGAGTAACAAACGAGAGGGGAATGCTGAGGGGCTGCACGGCACAGTGCGGGACACAGTCTGTTGGCTCGCACTTCTCTGCTGCCTGCCGCATGTGTGTTTATGCTGCAATTAAATCACGAGAGCCCTGCTTGTAGAGCACTGCGACATGGAGTGTCGACAAGCCTAACGCCGGAGTCCCTGGGCCCGGTTTAATTACAAACACTGCAATTAAAACACACCTTCCACAGCACTGCAAGAAAAATATTGTCCTGAAAACATTGCCACGGTTGAATATCCATTTCAATCCAGTATAATAATGATATAGTATAATAATTATGGGTGTCAGGCGATTCAAAATTGTCATCGTAATTTATTGCATGACTTCAACAGTTAACTCACGGTTAATCGAAAATGTTATATCTGTTCTAAATGTATAATAAAATGCACACTAAAAATATAAGTTTTCATACTCTTGTAAATATAAAGGTGGGAACAAAATGTTTGATAGAAATATGGCTGCATCTTTTAATCATTGATAGTCATTTCATAATTCATAAAACTGAGTTAAAATTAAAAAGATGTACTGTACAGTAAAAAACGAGTGTGATATTGATTTGTGTTGGTCATTTTTCTGCCACTAGATGGCATAATTGCATTGGTAAGACATTGGTGACAGCTCAGTGCATTTTTCTTTTCATATTAAGAGCTATCTAATCTTTAACATGAAGTAACTTGTGAATTTCTGCACATTTTTACAATTGTAAAGTGTCTCCACAAATATATACGTTATTATTAAATTCATTACTGCTAAATTTTGACTTGGATGTGTCTGCTGCATTGCGACTGGAATTCCCCCACTACAGGTTTTCCAAGTAAGGGGCGGTCATTAATCAATTAATTAACTCAAAATTAATGCACTAATTTTGACAACCCTAATAATAATAAAAGGTATGATCATAAAATAATTCATCAGTGTAAGACACCGTCAACAGCTGAATGGTCTTTTTTTGTTTGTTTTTTTACCCCTCTCAGAGTCACATTGTTGCATGTATACACACACAGAGCAAGGAATGTTGTTTACTTATCGGACCATGCCATAATTAATTAACATCTACATCACTGCAGACGGCATACGGAGACGCATAATTGCGTGCAAGCAAATGCCTGCTACTTCTTCCCAAAGTCAATCAACATGTTACACAATACAGTGGCGGCAGTACAATGTATGTCATCTGTCAGCGCTTGGACTTTTTGCACTGGAGGGTCACTCTTAATGTCCCGCTGCGGACAAAAAAATGGAGAATAGCTGTTGGATAGATCGAGTCTGCTTCCTGACTAAGGTCGAGGTGCCCTTGAGCAACACCCAATTCAAGAGGAGCACTGTTTGCACGCCCCCGCAATCTGAAATCTCTCTTTGTATTCCTGCATATGTGTGATCTGGAGCGGCCAGCCTCATAGTTCTGAGGTTATGGGTTCGAATTTCAGATCTGGGTTTCTCATGTAGAGTTTACATGTGAGTTGGTACTCTAAGACCAATTCTCTAAGACGGCCAAAATCGAAAAAACATATACATTTGTAGTTTCACAAGCAATCCCCAGATGAGCAATGCAACTTGTACACGGAATTGATCTGGACGTCATTATTTTTACACACAGCCTGAAGTTACGGTTTGTTGAGAACATAGACCAACATAAATCAAAAAACGTGCTGAGTACGACACACATTCAGCTACTGGTAAGTCAAACACATATGACATGGATTAACATCCTAGAACTTCATTAACTGCGCCACACAATGCATTCTGGGAACACTATATTTGCAAAACAGGTAGATATAACATGCCCGGAATTCATACGGGCAAAATGTTGCCGCGTTCGATTTGCATTTGTGTTTTTTGGAACAGGATGGATGGATATTTATAGTTGAGCCCCGCTACTTTGGCTTTCCTCCACCCGTTTCCCCCCAAAAAACTAAAAAACATAGTGAACGTCTTTTAACGTCTTTGGCGCCCCTCCGTAGGATTTTATTAAACGTTATTTAACGTTTTTGGCAGTAAAAGAGTTAATGAACAACTATTCCTCATAGCTATTTTTTTTTCTTCTTTAAATCAGCCATTGACTGGTGAACAAGTTGAAGATCACCTGCGATCCTAATAAGGTGAATAATTGTCTTTTTGGAAAGAAGTAGCTGTGAAATGCAAATAAATCAGAGGTCCACTTGTGTTCTAGAATGGATTATGCTTTGAATTTCATTCAACAAATTGGTCCCAGTTGCGCTCTATCAAATTTTATATTGCCACTTCATGACCATTCTGCAAACGTTGCTTACAATGACAACAGAATACAGAGCAAGAGAGAACCCTCATCTTTCATAACCTTGAATTAGAAGCCATTTAAAGCATGACCGGATAGATACAAACTAGGGATTTAGATTTACAGATTGCTGTGAGTTTATACTGAGCGTTATTACATTAAGTCCTAGATTGCACCTGATTTTTATTGGTCGGCCTCTGCCAACCTTCTCCCAAATTAATGAAACATCGACGGTTTAGGGCAAACAAAAAGCCTGCCACACACACGCACACACACACACACGTCCAGACATAAGCCCATCAGACCAACACATGCTCAGCACACTTGCACAAATGTATGCTCACGAACAGCAGCGCACAATACACCGTATTAAGTACCATCTGGACAGGAGCACACATTCAGTCAGTGATGCAAACGTGAGCGGAGCAAAAGTAACACCAGAGGCACGAGCACAACTCTTGACAGCCCTGTTACGCACGGTACAAGAAGCGCGTGCGCTCACAGATTAGCCAGGGAACACGTTGATGTGGACAGAGCAGCTATATTGTGATCAGTTTTTTGTAAGTGCATTCAAAATAAATACAATGCCTCCTACTTTTTTTTTTACAGGTTCCTTTACCTGCTCTCAAAGGCAAGACTTTCAGCAGTAGAATATAAGGCATGTTAAAATTGATAGACTCTGGAATGCTTCCAGCAACATTAAATCACATTTCCCTTTTGGTTTTATGTCTTCTTTTTAACGTGATAGAGGCAGGCTGGCAACCACTGACAAACAATAGCATACATGTTTGAAAATTACATGTGCACGAGTGCATAGATAGAAAACGTGATTGTTTTTCAGGATCCAGCAGAGATTTGAGGCTGATTCGGTCTCAGACAACAATAAAGTGCATTTTATAATGTGCAAATTTGTGACAATCTTTCTCTCATCTCTTTGTACGGAGCCTTGAGACATTTTGCTGTTTACTTGTCAAAGGAATCTTTCAGCGATATGGTGCTCTGAAGGATTTTCCCGCAAGATTTTTTTTTCTTCATTTGATGTTGAGAAATAAAATTGACGGAAAAGCACATAGAAAACACAAGCGCATAAATGAGTAAAAACTATTTTAAGGGTCAAATGAGTTCTGAATATGGCCGGAGGGATTTTGCAAAGGTGATACTTGGTTTGGTGGATGAAGGGAGGCTCACATGTTGTAGTAATAAGGACAAAATGTTATATCCCAATAGAAATAATTTTGACGTCCTGATATTTACATCCTGTGGTTTCCTTAATATCACATGAAATCCATGGCAAGTTTCTCTTATCTTTTCTGTATTTATAAAACACATTTTGTCACAGGTGTGGAATTAGGACCCAAACGCAGGCAAGACACGGGTGTTGGGAAACAAAGAGTCTTTATGTACAAAAATACAAAGTCACAACAGAGAGCAACTGCATAGCAACCTCAATTCTTCAACTCCCACCTGCTTGCCTACAGAGCAAACAATAGCCATTAGACTACCACCTCTAAGGTCCTGGTCTTTGGGACACCCCCTACCAAATTACAACTGATCTATGTCAGACAAACTGGGTCCCCACAATTCCTCAACCTTGGACTGCAGACCTACACACCCCAGCAACACCACTGGGAAGTTTGCAGACGACAAAACAGTGGCAGGGCTGATCACTGGTGGCGAGATCATCACTACTTAACTCATTCATCCCCAGCCAAAAGAAAGATTAGAGTCTCATCTTTCATCAGGAGAAAAAAGTACATATGTATCTGTTTCCGTTTTGCAGCAATTAGCATAAGAATTTAGTTTCACCATTATTCACAAACCTGTTGAAAACACTGGCAAAAAGAGCTTGTTGCAACATGGCCCTGGTTGATCTCTTATGCTCTGTTGCCACCTGCGGGCCGTGTTTCATCATAACTACGATTGCTTTAAGCGACCTCTTCAGGTCAGAAGCTGCATCAGAGCCTTCTGTATGCTCTAGCATAATTATTTTTTTTAAACCGTATAAATACATTTTTGGGACCATGGCAACATTTCAAATAGAACGTTTTTATACGTTTTTGGGAGTTAACAGTTTGAATACACTGGCAAAAAGAGCTTGTTGCAACATGGCCCTGGTTGATCTCTTATACTCTGCTGCCACCTGCTGGCCGTTCTTTGTAATAATCAAAGCCTTCTGTATGCTCTTGCATTAAAAAACGTATACATACGTTTTTGGGAGTGAAGGACAAAGTATTAAAAAAGCAGTCACACATGTTGGGTTTGAAATGATGGATGTGTTGATAGGTGTGTGAATGAAAGAGGTCATGACTGAACTGTCTGTGGATGCATCAATGGATGGATGACAAGTTGCATGTGTAGACAAATATCAATACAACTTGTAAATACATGTAATAAAATTGTATTTTTCATCAGCAGATGAGGCATCCTTGGACCAATTGGAACAAGGCGTCAAGCTGAGGGACCAACATTATTTGAGGAAATACAGTAAACGGCGCCTACGATGTCTTATCCCGAGACCAGACTGTGGCACTTGAGCTGATGTATTTTCCCATCACTTGTGTATCTCTGATAACCGCTTAGTCGGGGTGCCGCAATGGCTCCAATATTTCACGACTATCCACCCTTGTGTGGTTTTCACTGTAGTGTTGGGATACTTACTGTATATGGCCGGTTTTAACATGGATTGGTCTCTAAGTGAAACTTTTTGCTTAACGTCTCATGATGAGATGCAAAAATGGAAAGTACGAAGAAAAAAAAGTTAGAGCTAGAGGCAAGAAAGCACCCACGGTCAAAAAGATGAGGAAACGTCTTTAACTGCTCTGCGGATGGGACACATTTTATCACACCATAAAACCGATCGTCGTCCCACCCGACCTGGCAGTTATTAGTCAAAAGTCGCTGTGGCACTTTTGTTTTCTCCTCTTAACAACATTAAGGGATTAGGTCTTTGATTTGCAATTGTCCACATATTGTAACTCTGCTTTATTGGCTACTAAACACCGAAGCAAGCATTTATTTTCACCAAACCTCCTATCCGGTTTTTTTTATGTATTAGTAATCGTTTTGACCTCATCCCTGCATAATTTTTTCAACAGGCTATCTAATTAAAGCGAGCTTATTTGAGGAATCGGGTGCACTTCAACAGCAAATCTCCTTGATGCGCTTATTCAAATGTTTTTTTGTTTTGTTTTGTATAAAGACATTTTAAATGCTAGGCTTAGATAAAAGCTTGATTAACACAAACAGGCTTAATTAAGTGCAGCCGGAATATAGTAAATCATTGTTATTAAATATGAATTTGATTTACTTGCACTGTCAGTCAAATGGGCCCCAGGTCACACAATTTGGAACTATTTTTTTGTAATATGCCTGATGACTCACATGAGCGCTTAGTTTGTGTTTTTTTTTTTTTTCTGTGGCTTATTTGCAGCACTTGTTGAATGAAGTAACCGGTCTGTCACCATACAGTGTCACCACACATCATCATCGGTTATTATCAAAAGTTAAGGTATTGTTTTGTTGTTGTTTTTTTCTCACTATATAGTGATTAACTTATTTCACCCAAAATTTTTCTTCACAAGAATATGGATTGTGAAATAGGATTTAAGCAGCAAAATACATCTCGGGGCGGCCATTTTTTCACTTGTCCACTGACAATGACATCACAGTTGCTCTGGGCTCAGATAACAACCAATCACGGCTCAGCTTCAGAAAACAGGTGAGCCATGATTGGTCGTTTTCTGAAGCTGAGCCGAGATTTGTTGTTGCCTGAGCTGTGAGCAACTGTGATGTCATTGTCAGTCGACAAGTGACAAAATGGCCGCCCTCTGAGATGGATAGAAATAGGTGTATTTTGCTTCTTAACACGTATTCCACAAACACAGAATTTAATCAGAATACGGTGTTGAAAAATGTGTTGGATTGTTTGTATGCTTAACATTAGTAGTGATTAACTCAGTTTTACATTTTTCTACTATAAGAATGTTAAAATGTTACTTTCAAAGTGGCAGCTGTTAAAGGTTTGATTATGGCAACAGTTTATTTCAGTCATAGGGGGCAGCAATTTTGGAAAATAAGCTAATTGAGACCCCCTCCCTCCACCTCCCAAAAGCAATTTAATGAGCGATTTCCCCCCGAATCTATTTATAGAGCAATTTAAAAATATCAAGTTTATAAATCAGAACCAACCAAATACAACTTTTTTGTTTTTTTCCTTAAAATGGTAGCCTTTACAATTTGATTTAAATTTGATTAATAGGTAATAAATACATAAATTAGAGATCTCAGGCAATTAAAAATTTTAATTTTATTGCATGACTATAATTAACTCACGATGAATTGCAAATCAATCGCACATTTTCTATCTCAATTGATATCAAAATTTACAATAAAATGTACCATAAAATATTTTTTTGCTAATTTTTCATACTCCTGTTAACATAAAAGTGGGAAGAAATGTTAACCTAAGAGAAATATGGTTGCATTTTTTTTAGTCATTGATACAATAATTTCATAACAATTCATAAAATTGTTTTAAAAGGACAAATATGTACTGTACTGTCCATAACAATTCATAAAATTGTTAAAAAAAATATTAAGAGCTAATTATTTAAAATGAAGTAACATTTTTAAAATTATTATTTATTTATTTAATACATACATATATTTTTGTAATTATTATTATTAGCTTACATTCAACCTCGTGTCTACAGTATGTTGTTTACATTTTGCCTTGTGAGCGTGTTTGCTTTTATATTTTCCTCCCCTCTCCCACAAATGTCATGCTCACATTAGAATAGATCACAACACAATCCATAATAGATTGTCTTGTTAACGAGCTTTGCATTTCTGATCTACAATTACGGCGTGTGCAGTATTTGCAAAGAAGTTCCAACATGCGAAGTCTGGAGGATGCTTTTCCCTCGCGTCTCCCTCATACAGCATGGCCGTTATTGATTGACCGTGCCGTTTGGCCATTGATCGGAGTGCAAGCCATTAGGTCAGGGAGATTATAGCCTTGCAAAACACGGATTTCCAAAGTGGAAAACCATCGCCTGAAATCCGCTGCAGAAATGAACAACGTACAAACTGCATATGGTGCACCGGTCGATGATGAGGCCAACAAATGTACAGCAAGTATGGCATGTGCGAGCGTAATGCAGAAACAGACGGAGCCCTCATTTAGCTTGTCCTGCCACTGCCAAATTTGGATGTTTCTCAAAGCGTGTGGTTGGTTTCGGCCCGCGTGACAGCCTCCCACATTGTCTTCAGCCGATCATTCAAATTGACCACCAGTCACTATGCAGCGGTGATGGGGGCGGAGTCAGAGCCCGGGGATGATTGGTGAGGGGGCTGAGTGGATGCGCGCTACTTCAGTCAGCTATGTGGCTTTCTGCTCATGTATTTATAGCAATACTGTATTTAATTGAGTTTCCAGCGGGAGGGCTGAATTTTAAAGAGCCCCATAAATGGAATTCGAGGCATGCAGAAACACAATCGGTGGTCGCAATAAGCATGCAAAGTGCACAATCATGAAAAGCAGCTCGCTCTGTAATCTGTGTAATGCAAAACATTTGAAATGGAGCACACCGGCCTGCAGTGTTTTGGATGCCAAGAAGTGTTTGGCTGACCTTAAAGGTTGTTCTTTTAAAATGTTAATCAATTCGAAGACTGGGCTCGTCTGCATTGTAACTGATATCGTTGATTTGATGTACCAAGGTTTTTTTTTTTTCCACCACAGTGTTATGACGAGAAATGTTACATGTATAATTATAATTAGGGCTGGACAATAAATCGAATTAATTCGATTCATCGTCATTTCTAAAATCGAATTTGCTAAATTGTGAAATCGAGTTTTGTCTTCTGAATTATTAAAAGCTGTTGTTCTTTTGTTTGTGAGTTGTAATTTTGATGGGTAGTTTACAAGACGTAGCTACTTACTTGTGGCATTTAAGCACAAATATTGGAAGTTAAGTTAATGTAAAAACTGATTTGAATCAGCATACATTATTGTTGCCCTAACATTTTGCACAGGAATTATTTTTGAATGAATGAAACCTTTAAATATATTTGTAAGACGTTGGTGACATCTCAGTGCATTTTTCTTTTCATATTAAGAGCTATCTAACCTTTAACATGAAGTAACTTGTGAAATTCTGCACATTTTAAAAATTGTATAATACAACTTGATCCCAGTCTCCATAAATATATGCATTATTATTAAATTTATTACTGCAAATTTTTTTAATGTGGAAGTGTCTGCTGTGTGCGACTGGAATCGGTCATTAATCGCACGTAAAAAAATTTTTAAGGAACTTGAAATTAACTCAAAATGAAATGCTAATTTTGACACCCTAAATTAGAGCAGTCGATAAAAACTGCACAAAAGGCGAAGCCAATTGTGCGGCCTGACCCCTGCAGGGTCACGATTCAAACATTCATTGTCTGTTTATCGGATAATATTGAGCATGATAGATTAATTTAAATTTGGCTCATCATCCACATAATATAAATGAGCAATCTCTATACAGTCGAGCCCGGAGCTTAATAAGCCTGCCGCCTCCAAATGTGACTTCTTTCAAGGACGCTGGGGAGGAGCATCCCCGCTACGATTTGCACTAAATTCTTGTCACTCGCAGCTTGAGCCGACATATCAGACACAGTTAACGCCGAGCCGAGCGTTATCACGCATTCAACGCAATCAAAAATCCTAATTAGCGTCATTAAAATTGACACTGTTAAATCGGAGACTTCATGAAAACGTGCGTTTACGCTGTCGGGGTGAGTTGACTGCGTATTCTCAGCTCTCAAACCCAGCTACAGTGCTGTAGGCTAAAAGCAGGAGGGTGTGGGGGGGGGGGGGGTCTGGGTCACCTCTTATCCACAGCGAGCCTGGCATGTGCATTTTTCTCCCTTTATAGAGTGTGAATTAATTTCTCAGTGCAAAAGAGCTGCAGCAGTGGAGCACGGAGGTAGCGAGAAGCGATACCGGGTGGCCGCGGCGCGGCACTCGGCAATCGTAAATAAAAGGTCAAACGTTTAATCCCAGCTCAAAGACGGCGTTGAGTAAGAATTAGAATGTGTGAAAGTCCTGATGGTGGTGTTCAACATAATGGTCTTTTTGCAGCACTTGGCTTTGGCTTAGCAAAGCCTGGTTGTAGCTTTCAATACTTAGCATGTATAACATTTTGTGGGCCACTTTTTTGCTGCATACAAAATACTAATTCAAAACTGAATACTGTATTTGATTACCAATATCTATTTACATTTAGAGGGTATAAATGAAACAAAATGTAGTTGTTTTTCAGGGCTGATACTAATTATTAATTGTCAAAGAGGCCACACTCTAAAAACAGTTGGGTCAAAAATAACCCAACTATGGGCCAAAAATGGACCGATCCTCTACTTGGGTCGATTTGACCCAACTTTGAGTCAAGAAATGGGTCTTTGAGCGTAAATATTGGTCAGATCCATTACTTGGGTCGGAAAATTGGGTCCTTTTGTATAACACAACCCAGAACGTTGGGTCAAATTGACCCTCAAAGTGGATCGCTCCATTTTTGATCCATAATTGGGTTACTTTTGAACAAACTGCTTTTAGAAATTAGAAAAAAAACAAAAAAAATCTAACTCTTTGTCAAAATATTTTTAAGCATATGTTTATTGAAAAACTTTTAAGATTTGCACAAAATGTTTATTTATTTATTTATATGTATTTAATTTTAAATCTTACACGATAGACACCTTTTTTTTTTTTAATGAAAACAAAAAGTTCAAGGAGCTCCCAGGCTCTTTGGCACGTCTTAAACAGTTAAATGAAAACTTAAACACGTGAATGGCTCCTTATTGTTTTCTACAGTAAATTTAAAAAAAATCCGAAATTTTAAAATAATTGAAATGCAAATAAAATTTCACCTAACATTTGGTTTTTAATTCAAATAAAAACAGAAGGAGCAGAGAGTTCCCAGGCTCAGCAGCATTTCTTAAAATTTAAATAAATAAGATTTAAATTGAACTATTATCGGGAATCAGATTATTATTTGTTTATTTTTAACGGTAGATGCCGATATTTGCCATGAAGCTGACTACCGGCACAGATAATCAGATAGGCCTCTAATCAGTCGATCCCTAATCATTATTTTTAAATAATACCAATGTTTAATTAAAAAATTTGGCATCCAAATCATATTTAGAAGAAAAAAAAGAGCCAAGAATCAACAACCACGCCATTTAGCTGTTCAAAGACATAGTAAGGGACTATAGCGCAGTAAAGAGGCGTTTTCTGTTCAACATCATCGTCATTGCTAAACAGTGGAAGTAAAGAAATCAAATCATCTGTAAGCCATTTATTTTTAAGTTATGATGAGTTTGAAATGAGGTTTGAAATCATAGTTTAGGGATATATTTATGAATCAAACAATCAACTCATTCACTGCCATTGACAGCTTTAGACGTCAAAAATTATTTTTAACTATTTCTATTGGTTTAAAATGTTTTCCTCTTTTGTTAACAAAAGTATGAAAACCTAGAAAAAGCCTTTTTATTGTACATTTAGAACAGATATAACATTTGTGATTAATCATGAGTTAACTATTGAAGTCATTACAATTAAAAAAATTAATCGCCTGACGACTTAATTTAAAAAAAATATATTTTCTTTTCTTTTTTTAAATATTTTTTTTTTCAAAAAAAGATTATTAAAACACCATTTAGCTGTTAAAAGACTAATAAATATTAAATATAAATATTTCCCCCCCTAGGTTTTCATACTCTTGTTAACAAAAGTATATATATTTTTAAACTAATAGAAATAGTTCAAATGAATTTTTGACGTCTATAGCCGTCAATGGCAGTGAATTAGTAAATATAGGCAATTCTTAAAAAAAAAATACTGGCAAATCTTTACAGTGAATCCTTGTTTACGCAGCAGCTGTGTTGTCATGTGACATTAGATGGCAAAGTTATTCACTGTAATTAAGACATCACTGTTGTGCTAGCATATGTTTGGCTACGGCTTGCATATAACGGAAGTCTTCATAAACAGAGGACTTCCTTCAATCAACTGATTAAAAAAGCCAATTAATCAGTCTGCATGCAACAATCACAACTGTTGTGTAATTATGATTGTATAGATGCAATATTTCAAGTCTTAAGATTATAAATCAACAATGATATGTGGAACAAAAGATGAATAGCTTAATCATGCCATTACACAAATTTCCTGTTGACGTCATTGTGTCAAAAGTATCACATGAACCCAACATATTTTTAGACACTATATAAAATATTCATGTACTGCCAACAAGGAAAGAGCCAGGGTGACTTTCTCATTATTTGACAGTCACTTTGAAATATTATCGGTGTTAGTAGTTTGGTGTCGCGGCCATATATTTTCTCGGTGACCCTGCTTGTCGGTGTGCGTGCGCGCGTCCGCGTACGCAGGCGCTAGCCGGGCGCGCGCTCGCCGACTCTTCAGAATGAACAGCTGCTGACGAGCTCCTCACACTCGACGGCGACAAGTAAAATTGTGTTTAACAAGACTTTGAACACATTGTTAATACACCGCCAAGGGAATTGGTTAAAAAAAGAAAAAGCTGAACGCGCATAAACGCATCGTTTATCACCAAGGGAGACAGAGACAGAAGCGGAAAGTCACAAACTGGAGCCGGTAGGAAGTGACAGCGATGATAAAACACGCTTTTTACTGCACTTATATATTTTTTTGTCATGTCATGCTCAACAGTGTGTTTTATTCCCTCCATCTGTCTATGACACAAACGAACCTGAACTCTGCTGGCTTACCGTCAATGGACGACTAGTCTGTCCAAAGTGTTGAATCTCATCGCAGGCTCAGAAGAGAGGCTTTGTAAATCCGTTCTGATGCTGCTTAAAATAAAAAAATTAATTATAGGAATAAAAAAAAAGAAAAGGGGTCCAAACTAGTAATCTCGTCGTTGAGTTACACGGAAGAACGTCCCGTTGTCGGTCGCGTGCCCGACGAGAAAGATTTCAGACATACATGGCGAGTCCAATCTGCAGACTACAGTCAATCGCTTTGGGTGAGACTCTCTCTCCCTCTCTCTCTCTCTCTCTCTTCCTCTCGCTCCCTCTCTCCTCTCTCTCCCTCCCTCCTCTCTCTCTCTCTCTCTCTCTCTGAGAGACATTTGCCTTCTTGTGCCTTCTTCGGATGTGATAAAGAAGTATTCAATTTGAGTTAATTGATTGCAACACTGCCAAATAAAAAAAAAATACTAATCCAACCCCCTTTGCATGTAAAATAGACTAAGCAAGAAAGAGTCTTGCCTTCGCTTCGCTCACTAATAGCACACGTACGTTGCTGAAAAGAATTGAATTAATGGCCACTTTTGTTTATATAGGAAGAGCAGCCATCTGGATCGAGCACCCCCTGCCCTGTCGCACCATGTGCAGTAAGAAGGGAGCAACAGTTTGCAAGAGAATGTGCCATAAAAATTGGCAGTAAGCTGTAAGTAGCACTGGCGGAAGGATTAGTGTCGAAATAAAAGAACGACTGTTCTAATTAATTTGGGACTGCAAGTTTGCAAGAATTGCAGCATCTCCTGGGGTAGTAAATAAAATGGAAATATCACGATTCGGGCTGGGTCTGTTTTGCAAATCTGGCTCCATTATTTACAATATTTATGATTTTCTTTTTTAAATGTCAGCACAGTCGTAAGGTACGGAGTTTGCACTTCTCTCATTCCCGTTCATATCAGAGCGGTCGAAGAGAACGCAGTCCTTGACATTCATTGCTGAAGACGAAATTACTGTTTCACTTTGGAGGTGTAATTCTCGCAAAATCCCGTGGTGCGAGATCTTGTAATTGTCGTCTAATCTCATGAAATGTTCTCGCGAGAAGTTCGTTTATGGAAAATGGATGCCCAGAGTTGTTTCCTTCAAGGTGTTGCTACGATGAAGTAGGCTTTACACGATCAGGATTTTTTTGTTCCGATCAGCTAGTTTGATAGAAATTGATAACCGATCACCGATTTGATTAAAAGATGCAGCAATATTTAAAGTAGACCTTAGACCAATCTGATTGGCTGGATCGGGATCGGGACGATATTTTGCATTTTGATCGGCTCAGCGAATTAAGACATTACATGACATTATTTTTTTTCTCCATGCATTTCAAGGGCCGTCAATTATACGTGGATTTTTTTTTGCTATTTGTGGGCCGGGCCAGACCACCACGAATGGCGCTGGTCAACTATAGAGTAAATATAAAAGTTATTAAAAGACATTTATCTTCCCCCTCATTGGACGGGATCGGACATTTGGTGGTAGTGTTATGTGTGCGCGAACAACTCATTTATGTTGTTTGATCCCTGTTTAGCTTGTAGCTAAATTGCTTTGTGGTTAAAAAGGCTTGTCATCCCCAAAGGAGGCAGGTCCGACACAAAAACAAGTGGCTATTTGTCCATTACTTTCAATGCATTGACTAGTGTGTTTCCGTTACACTTTTGCGAAATTTTTCCAATAAATGCCAAAAACCACCTCTTGAGAGCGGAAATTTTTTTGTGATATTTGAGAGGTTTTTGAATTTTTTATGTTTCTATTGGCACAGAATCTGTCTGCCTGCACCTCGATGAAATCCACCAAAATCCCGTTTCACCACCTGCGCCACAAGTAAGACCTGGTTTTACCAAGTCTACCAAATTCACAAATATGGTCAACTAGACTTGCCCCAGCATGAAAATGACAATGCACCCGTTTTAAAAATTTGGGTTTATGGGCGCCCTGACTACGAGATAGTTTGATTCATTAGTAATGTAGTGGTTCATATTTCTGCCTTTTTCGTGCATGCAGGTTTAATTCCTTGTCAGTTCTCAAATTTGATCAGTCCAGGGTCTCTCTCCCCCATAGTGAAGGTGTGATAAGTAAGCAGTGTATAAAATGGATGGACAAGAGTGATTTGGCATGCAACACTAACTCATGTAATCTACTTTGAATGATGCGATTAGACATTAAAATCCCATTAAGCACGCACAGGTCAAAACCTCACAATTGAGTGCTTTGGACTCAGAAGTGGCTGCCCCTTCGGAAATAGAGTGATCAACTATAATCGCAGTTTTGATGGGCACAGTTGATTGCCAAGGTCAGCATGTTAACAGTGTCATGGCAACATAATGCTTAGTGTAAATGTTGACGAGGACGTGACCTATATGATTTACATAAGCTCTCCCAAATCTTTTTTTGTCTGATTTCACATTTGTGGACTGGTGGGGAAAACAAAGGGAAAAAAAATGGCTGCTTTCTTTTCCATGGATTGGCCAATCTCCTGAGTCAAGTGACAGACATGCATGGAAGAGCATTTGTACACATGTAAATTCAGTCTTTGCAAGTATAACACATTTTCATACAAATTGAAAACAGCAGTCGTTTGTTCTCAACATGAATGTTATTCATTAGCCTACAAGTGACAAGTAATGACAAATGGGACTAGAGCAGCCATTCTTTAATATAAAGCTGGATACCTTTGCCTACATAATGTCGGTACAATTTGTCATGGTGAATTTTATGATAATTACTTCCACATACTCAGATGCTCCAAAGTCAAACACAATCCATTGTACGATCTAAGTCATCTACTGTAAAACGACTTGCAAAAGACATCTTACATACATTTAATTGTTTTTTTTGCACATAGCACTGTGATGTCTTATCCATGACGGATAATTCGATATACATTCTTCCAGTTTGGCGGACTACGACAGCCGTCTGTTCATAATCTTGAATAAACAGAAGAGTATGAGCCTTATTCAAGATCCATTTTCTCATTCCAAAAAAAAACCAAATTATACCATACATTATTGTGTTGTACACATTTGATTACAAATGAAGCAGTGTTTTAAGCAACCATGGATTTTCCATGTTAACTTACTCATGTTTGGTTTATCCTCCGTCCCAGAACCAGCATTCCTGGACGCCGCAGCACATGAAAAGTAGTTCAACAGGAGAACTAAAAATGTGGATAACGAAGATTCACCAGATCTGATGACGTCATTTGCTTCTCTAAGGTAAGATTGGGAAATGTGCACATGCTAAATGCCACATTTATAGTGTGAGCTTTTTTTTATGGTTTTTAGTTGATCTGAATCAGATCATATTGAACAAAATATTTGATATTTTTGGCTTAATAAATAACTGGAAATTTTCACACCAACATTGTTATACAACTCATATTGTATCACTAACCAGGGCTGTTTCACTCAAAAAAAAAAGTTAGGTAAAAAATAACCCAAATTGAGTCAAAAATGGACCAACTCAACTTTTTGGGTTATTCAATTAATCCAAAAGGTTGGGTCAAATAAATAACCCACAAAACAACCCCAAAATTGGGGTTGTTTAGTTTGTGAATTAAATTTTACCCAACATTTTGAGTTATGTAATCCAAAAGGTTGGGTTGGTTCATTTTTGACCCAATTCAATTGGGTTATTCAATGTAACCGAAAAGTTTGGTAAAATTAATAACCAACTAAACAACCCAACAAATTGGGTTGCTTTTTGGCTTATTATTTAATTTTACCCAATGTTTTGGATTAAATAAATCAAAAAATTGGGTTAGTTCATTTTTGACCACATTTAATTGGGTTATTCAATTAACCCAAAAAGTTGGGTCAAATGAATAAACCACAAAACAACCGAAAAAGTAGGTTGCTTTGTGGATTATTAATTTCATTTGTTTAATAACTCAAAAAGTTGGGTCGACCCGACATTTTTTTTTACCCAATTTAGGTAATTTTTGACCCAATCGTTTTTAGAGCACATATTAAGTCATATTTTCCAACATACTGTTTAGCGTATATGATTTGATATGATTTTGAGGTCACCTCAAAAAATCAACATAACCGCTCATATTAGTATATATTTGAAATGAATACCAGAAGGCATTAAAATCTCATTCAGCCCTAAATTCACAGTTGCTGGTGGTTTTCTAGCAGTAAAAAATATCACCGGATCACTATCAACCAATGGAGACGACGGTATGAGCTAATTAAAGATATAAAATATGTTCAAGTTCGCAGTAAAGTCACCGTTGAAGAAATATTATACACAGCCTGTAGGCTGGCTGTGTTACTGCGGGGAGTGTTAGCGTGTTCCTCTGTCAGGGTCTTGAACCCCTCCCTTTCCTCACGGAGAAGATTCTGCTGCTTCTCATTGGTTTCCAATCCACATCCATATAGTGACTGCACATAACTTCTTTTAATTGAGTTTTGAGCACGGAAAAAGTCCTCCTGCCTCTGCTTATAATTTCAAAGTTATTCATAACTGACACACACTCACGCATGTATTATCCTACAAGTAATTTTCAATTTCTAGCCTCTCATAGGCCAATCAAGGGTCCATTAGATTCGGGGATAAAGACAGACGTGAGGTGACCGTCTTGGTGTACTTGATGAGCAGAGATCAAGAAGCTTTTTACCTTGGCCAGGGCTAAAGAGAATGTAGGATGTGATATGTGAAATATTAAGAATTCCTCCACTTCCTCCTGTCAGATCACAGCACTCTGTAACCATTTATCTCATGTTTCCGGGTGAGAAAGATTCAACTCTTGCGCAGTGACCCTTTAATATTGCTTTGAAGAAAACGTATCTATGAAAAATACAGACTTGAGTGCCCTAAAGTTGTGCAATGTCAGTGGAAATTGCCGCAACCACTTTCATGAATGACATATAGAGTGTCTATTTTTTTGTCCATAGCAGCTGGGGGCGGCCATTTTGGCGCTTCGTCAACTTTGGCGACTGAAAATGACAACCAATCATGGCTAAACTTGCGAACATCAGATGACCAAACTCAGAAAACAGGTCAACTGTGATTGGTACTTACCTGAACCCTGAGCGCAACCGTGACGTCATTTTCACGCGACAGCAAGTCGCTTACCAAAAAAGTAGTATACTTTAAGTACATAATATAGAGTATACCTAAGTTTATTTTTCGAGTGTACTTATTCTTGTACTTAAAATAAATTTTAAGTAAACTCCTTGGGACTAAATTGGCCAATTTTAGCACATTTAAAAGTATAATTAAGTATATTATAAAGTATATTAATAAGTATACTTAACCGTAGTATATATTACACTATTAGGTATACTTAAATATACCTGAAAGTGTACTTTGCTGTATACTTATGTCTACAGTTTAGTTTACAGCAAAAACTGATAAAAACTATGGTACTTAAGGTAGCGACCTTAACCTCTAGGCTCTCCAACCACATGATGTTTAGGGCTTTATAAATAAATGTAACCTATAATTTCGGTCCGTTAGCGAGTGCCTTCTAAGTATATGTAAACTTTTAGCATATGTTTCAGTATACTTACAAGTTCGTTTACTTGGTGGAATATACTTCTAATAAGTACAAGAAAAGTCAACTGGAAGTATACTCCCCTAATTTTGAGTATACTTAAATATACTTTTTTTTTTTGTAAGGGGTGGCAAAATGGCCACCTCCAGAGATTTTGTTGCTTAACTTACAGTATATTCCACAAAAGCAATATTAATCAGAATGCCGTTTAGACTAATGGGGGTGCATAACATATTATATTCTAAAGAATTTTTTTGGGGGGGTTGACCTCCCCATTAATCTAGAATTAAGACTCAGGAGGCGGCAAGGGGTCCAAAATGCAACCTTTTCAGCTCTGAGTAAGCAACGTGGTTTCTCCTAATGAGGGTTGAGAATGGAGATCATTCTACATCACAGCAATGACCCCCGTGTTTTCCCGGCATCTTGCTGTGCTTCTTTACCACCTTCCTGTTTTCTCCACTTTCTTTCGTCCTAATATTCTTGAGCCTAAATTGCTCAAAAGTAAATTGTTAACGCTTGATGTGCACCAGCTGCAAGTCGCCCCTCTGAAAGCCAAGCCTCTGTATCCTCGGGCTTCCGTGGCCTAAATTTACTCGAGCTCAGAACTTGAAGTTGAAAGCCGGGGAACCCAGGAAAAGGACTGGTGTAAATGAGGTTAGCGATTCTTTTCAGTGCGTTTCATACGGCCGGACTCTCGTTCCACAGATGCGGCCTCAAACCATCTGCCGATGACCGTAGTTTTGCCAAATCGCCACTCGCAGCGTGCGTCTGGCAGATTAGGTGGTGACATCATGATTTTGTCGCACATTAGAATGATTTGACATGCTCTGTTTGTCTGTCTGCCGCATCCCACTCCAGCATTGCCTTTGACTCCGTCAAACTCAAATAAATGCATAAGTACAGTACTGTGCATGCATCAGCATCAGTAAATATCTCCTTCACAATTTGTGTCATTCTCCATTTTCAATGCACTTCTAATGGGGAGCCAATTTGTCCTCATCTACATTTCTATCCATTATTCATGTTTTCTGCACACACAGCTTGCAGTTTCTCGCTTTCAGGCTAGCTCTCATGTTAACTTTTTATTTCCCCCCAGCTTCCCTTCTGCGTTTCCTCTCAGCTTTGCTTTGAAGTTCTGGCGCCAGCCCCCAAACAGCTGCTTCGACGAGGTGAAAATTTCATTTGATTTGTGTTTTTTTTTTTTAGTTTTAAGTCAAGTTAAAATTCTTTTGACCAACCATGAAAAGTCAAACAATGACATCTTGTTGAAATCAGCCTGTTTTATCACACAGAGGCAGAAGTTCACTGTGTGTATCCACCACGTTGACAACTTCACCGAGCAATCGGGCTTATCAGAAGCTAAAGTATTTTTTCAGAAGACAATACAATCTCACTTCTCAGTTGAAACTCTTCAAAGATACTTTTGTCACATTTAAACGAGTCAACCTCTCTGCTATTTATCACCTAAGAACACTTTTCAACAGAGCCCCCATAATTAAACATTACAGCCCATTGAAAGGGGCAATAAGATGCATTTTTAATGATCCCCGAGGGGAGATTGGGCAGTTGATTGTGGTCTAAAAATGTAGCAATGCAGTATAAGTAAAATAGGCTACAGTGTTCAATTTTTCCCCCCCCCACCCTCCTCTCTTTGCAGATACATACTGCGCATAAGTACACACTCATACATAATGATGTGGGCTTCCTCGGCCTCGTGTATCTCCTTACTTTCATCTGCGCTCAACAGAGCTTCTTTCCATTTCAAAGCTGTAAGTACAACGTCTCCACTCTCTCACATGCCATCTGCGGCGGCATCAGGCCAGGTAGTTCTTGAAACCACGGAGACGGCCACGCTTAGAATGGGTTGTAAATGCGAACGCTTTGGTGGCGGACGAATAGACCATGAAAGAACCAGTGTTTACTAGTGGTTTAGTGGTCCGTAGAGATGGAGCTATACTCTAAATTTGGATTTTTTGTTTTTTAATTGTCCAGAAAAAAATTCTTGTTTTTTTGGTTTTAACGTACTTAAAAAAAAAAACTACCATTCTAGCTACTATAAAAGTAAAGTAGATCATGTAGGTTAGTGTGTAACTGGCAGCGCCCACCCCAGAGATTGAACCCACACCGCGAGTATGTCTCTGGTGCATGAGCGCAAAGCGCTTCCGTTGAGCTAAAACTTTGAGCCACCATCGGCACTTCACAGTAAATTTTAATATAAACAGAGTCTATTTGGTCCCACTCTAAACAGAGTAGAATGTACACTTGGAAGAGAGTTAAAATAAAAAGTCACTCAAGGGTTGAGGAACAAACCCACAACTTCAGGTTAGGAGACAATCTACTCCCTGAGCCATGCAGCTCCTACTGTGTGTTAGTATATCGCTTGTGTCAGTTGGAATCTTCATAGCTCCAAAACCAATGTTTATGGTCTCTTGCAATGTGTCCTTTTGGATATTAGCAAACAGTAGGAGTGGCATAGCTCCAGAGGGGGCAAATCCAGGTCCAGGAAGTAAAAACCCTGCCACAGTTTGGCTTTAGCCCCTGATGCTAGCTAGCTAACAGCAAACAGTAGGAGTAGAATAGCTTCAGAGGTGGCAAATCCAGGTCAAGGAAGTAAAAACCCTGCCACAGTTTTGCTTTAGCTCCTGATGCTAGCTATCTAACAGCAAACAGTATGAGTGGCATTGTTTAAGAGGTGGCAAATCCATTAACAGGGGTTAATTTTCACAAAGAACGCTGGGGTGACGACCGGGGCCTTCCCCCGCTGGGCCTGGGGTTCGGGGGTGTCGGCCGCCCTCCGGTGCCCCCATCTCCCCCTTCTGCCCCCGGTGTTCCGTCCTTCCACACGGCGGGGGGTGGGGTGGGCGCGGCTGCCCTTTCCGCTCCGCTGTCCGGCCCCTCTTCGGCGCCGGTGCCTGGGTGCGGGTGGTCCCCGGGGGCTGGGGGTAGGGGGTTGGGGGGCTGCCGGTTGGTCGGGGTGGGGTCGGGGGGGGGCGGCTTTGTTGGGGGGGGGGCGGTGGTGGGGGTTGCGGGGTGGGGGGGTGCTGGGGGTGGGGGGTGTCTGGGGGATTGGGGGCATGGGGGCGGCTGGGGCTGGGTTGGGGTGGGTGGCGGGGGTGGATGGGGGGCGGGGGGTTGTGGGGGGGGCGGGGGTTGGGGGCCGGTGGGGTGCCTGGTGGGCCTGCAGTGCCCCGTCCTGCTGCGTTGGGCCGGGGGCGCGGGCCGTGTTGGGGCGGGGGGCGCTCCTGCTCCTGGGTTTGCTCTCCGGCCGGTGGCCCTGGTGGGGCCCGGGGGTCGTCCTTTGGCGCTGCCGCGGCCTGGGGGGCCCTGAGGTGTTGCGCTTGCTCTGTTCCGGCGGGGGTCGACGGCTCCCCTCTTTGGTGGAGATTTTCATGCATGCCAGATCCACCACACCAGCATCTACCGAAACTCAGACACAATCTGTTTCCTCCTCAGGTTATTGAATCGGTGGAGGCTGGTGTCTCGGATCTCACGCGGCTTCGTCTGTCCTTCCTTCCTTTTCTCGGTCTCTCCGTTGGTCTCTTGAGGCCTCCCTGATTTTATGTTTTTTGGATTTGTTGGGGTCTGGATGTTTCTTGGGCTGGGGAGGAGTTCTGGTGGGGGTCGGTGCTGGATTTCACCTTCCTTGGTTTTCTTCGGTCCCCTCGGGTCTCCTGGTGTTCGATTTAGGTGAACGGTATGAGATTTTTTTTTTCTAATAGGTTTTCTGGTGAGCTAACAAACACACACACGCACGCACGCACGCACACACACATACTCACCCACACACACAAAAAAAAAAAATGTATGTATGTATGTATGTATATATGTATATATGTATGTATATATGTGTATATATATATATATATATATATATTTAAAAAAAAAAAAAAGAGCAATGATGATGACATTTCCGAATGAACAATACTGAGCTCTTGAAGAAAAAAAAGAAAAAAAAAAAAAAAAAAAAAAAGAGGTGGCAAATCCAGGTCCAGGAAGTAAAAACCCTGCCACAGTTTGGCTTTAGCACCTGATGCAAGCTAGCTAGCTACCTAACACCAAACAGTAGGAGTGGTATAGTTCCAGAGGTGGCAAATCCAGGTCCACGAAGTAAAAAACCCTGTGACAGTTTGGCTTTAGCCCCTGATGCTAGTTAGCCCTGGTAGCACTCTGTGGGGAGAGCCAGGCGACACGTTCCAAGATAAAACTACACTTGGATCAGCATATTGAAATATTTTTTCAGCAAGAATTAGCTCTTTGAACAAAAATAATTTGCATACCGAGTGCGTGTAAAGCAGAGTGCAAAAATAACAACTCTCGCAACTTTTTCATATTTTTGTTATTTTTTTCCACCGATTTATTTCCTGCATACATGTTTTGGCTTGATAAGCATTTGTTGTCCTGCACTAATGATGAAACAGAATTGCACCGATGAATTGAATGGATCCGCGGGAGAGCAGTGGAACATGTGGGATGGCATGAGATTAAAGCAAGTGCAAGTATGGGAGAAGACAAGAGCGAGGGATTAGTGGAGTGGAGGGTATGAGAGAGGGTATTGCTGTGCAAGGTTGTTATTGAGGTGAGCCAAGGCTTGCAGAGATTATACTTGCTGGTCACACATCAATCACAGGGGACTTACTGTCAGGAACTTGGAGGTCTTTCACTTCCAGCAGCTCCATCGCCGGAGTGACCCGTCGTCGGTTTGGGCCTCATTAACCCAGCCTTGGTTCAGCATGTTTTGATGATGGTTTCTAAGCAGCTAAGGTAGTGGCAGATAGCTGACGGATGTTGGTGGTGGAGTGACGACAAGAAGTATGGAGAGTAAATATATATTGATTTATCTTGAAAAGCAAATTGCGGCCCATTATTCTTCTAATGAATGATTTTGCCTTAAGGCAGTGGTTCTTAACCTGGGTTCGATTAAATCCTAGGGGTTCGGTGAGTCAGTCTCGGGGGCTTGGCGGAGGTCAAGACACCCACCTGACTCAAAAGTGGCTGGACAAATATGTGTAATATGAATTCACATGTATAACGGAACATTTGGTGTTCCACATGGTTCAATTCTGGGTACACTGCTGTTTTTAAAGTGCTCTATAAAAAGATTTGAGTTGAGTGATGGGAGCCAACAGGATTAATTCTCTGTATGTATATCTTTTTGTGTGGCTGTTATTCCAAAAGAAGGATCAACCTTAACCAGGGGTGTTAAGAACATTACCAGAGAAGTGATCCAAACTAGCCTGAACTCAAATCTAGCAGTCAATCCACCTCATTTCTCAGTATCCACTCGTTTAAAGTTCAAGTAGTCAAAGCCTAGCAAGCCCGTCTGAATTAATGTGTCTTTCTGAAAAGACTTTTATCTGTAGAGATGAACTTTTGATTAAAATGGCAGTTTCATCATCTCTAATGCCAATTAGTTTTTCCTATCAGGCTTGTATCTTCAAAGGATGGATTTTTTTTTGCCTCTTTTGATTGATATTCTATCAGCACTTTGTTGTGTAATGGTGGTCTCTACGCAGACTGCTGCAGGGCAAATGAGCAGATCGAGCACTATGATAAACCCCAAATTGTGCCAGGTAAACAGTATGTGACCCCCCAAGATCAGAAAATGATGGGAAGGTCAATTCCATTGATTTTGTTGTAAACTGAAGACATTTGGGAGTTCAAAAGATGTATATGAGAGCTCATGGTACCACTGTTTTTGCCCCTCTGCTTTTGACCCCACTCCACCCTTTGGCACATGCCTGCTCATGTTACGTCATTTTTCCATATCTCAGCCATTGGCCCATGATACATCCGTTACCCCGTGCTCCACCACTCTTGCCTTGGCACAAACCTTTGTCCTTGGTACATTGCAGACTGTCACAATGATCCGTAGAATTCCACCTGTTAAAATACACTTTTAAATTTCACACTATCTTGGTCCCCACAGTTCCCTGTGTTTTTTTTTGCATTGGTCTTTGCATGATCCCTAAACAAGATTGTGACCATTATTGCAATTCTGTTCTTAATTAACTGAGTCTGTGGGGAATTTATATTCTGTATTTGTAATGGTGCATTTTTGATGCTCTGCAACCATAATAATCATTTTGATAAAGAAGATCAAATAAAACCCAAATCAACAGAGACCGCTTCTGTTTTGCAGACAATTCAGCATGTGGGATAAAAATTCGGTTCCCCATTTCTTCCCTCATTTGCGACTCCTCTAACAGCTTTAGAAGTTTGAATCAAGTTGTGCTGTCCAGAAGACATGATTTAATTAGCCATATTGCCTGAGCAGATCACGCATCACTTGGCTGGTATTGATCTAACTTGGGAGAAATGCCTCCGACATGGGACTAGTTCTTGATATCAGTGTTAGCACAAGTACAGTTGGCTGTGTTGAGATTATCAGAGTGCCGCATGATCTGATTTATTAGAACATAGGCGCACCTTGATAGGAGACATATTTCCACGTTTCAGAAAGCACTCGTACGTGACAAATTGTGTTAGTTTAACTACAATGACGTGACCTGTAAAAAGCAGGGTTAATATTTAATACTTGCTGGTTGAACACACACTAGATGAGCGTGTGATGAGAGGTGAAAAGGAGCATGATAAGATTAAGATGAGCAGTGCGGAGAGATGGAATTATTAATGCTGAAACTAGTAACAGAGCAAGTCCTGTAATTTGGGTAGGCTTAAGGTTTTGAAATTTTATTCACAACAGAGCATAGGCCTACCTGAAAAGCTTAATGTGACAGTAAGATGTCAGAAAAAGGGAAAATCTATTTTTTATGTGACATGCATGTGGTGCTTTAAAACCCAACCCTAAACCTTTCAACATTGACACGCCTTTGTAGATGTTCAAGCTGTCCATTCCGTAGCCGTTGATTCACTGCCATACCATTGAAGATGAAAGTTTTTGAACTGTGCACTGATGACAAGACGGATAGTCCCTTTACCCTCATTTACTCTGGAGGGTACGGTGACTAAGAGAATTTTACATTTGGATTTATCTGACAAAAGAGCAGTTTTACATTTTGCCTCTATATGGGCTGAGGCCATATAGTGTCTGAAGCGTCTTCTTTGATATGCTCATATAGTACGTTTCATCTTTGCACGATAAGGTTTGAACCAGTTTTTGCCGTCATTCCGCCGCTGCCACTGAGAATTTAAATTTTTGTGCACTAACCACAAATCACATTTTTCACTTCCTTTCTTAATATTTGTGTTGGGCTTTTTGGCAATGTTGCTCTCTAGTAGTCTGTTTTTGTTAATTGTAATAATTCTTGGTGATCCTACACCACTTGCTTCCATGATAAAACTTTATAAACATCAGGCATTCTACTCTGAACCTTTTTTTGCCAACTTTCACAAATCCACATACTTTTTAGGAGATAGCTATAGGAGTAGATGCTCTCTTTGGACCTGGCGGGGATGCAGAATGACATATAGGGAAGCGCGCCGGCGTATCGGTGAAGCTTTGCCAGTGGGGATTTAGCACTCCGCTTCTATCGATTTACTTGGCAAATCTATGCTCTTTGTCTAGCAAAAAAGACGAGCTGCTTCTCCTCAAGGGACCAACAAAGACGTTCTGCTGCTCTTTATTTACTCTCGGGTTGTTCCATGCCAAATCAACCCCAAAAATCAGAAAATTTGAATTAAGCACATTTGGATTTTAATGAAACACTAAATCTCAAATTTGTACAGGGGTTTGAGAGCTACGGCCCACTAAAATTGGGCGTGGCCGCCTTTTTTTTTTTTTTACCGTTATATCTCAGGAACTCCTGGATCATTCTTCAGAAAACAGGTATTGAAGATTGGTGTTATTTTAGTAACCTTTTGACTTTTTGTTTTGTGTAATCTCTCACATTGCTGCTGCTGCTGCTGCTGCTGCAAAGAAAAATAATACATTTTTGAAACTAGAGAAATTGAGATTGCTTTTCATGAAAAATGTTGTTGCAATTGACCTTACCGGGCTCGTGCCTCGCCGCCCACTAAATCCAACGAGCAGCCCCCTCGGACATTTACCGGTCAAGATTAGCTAAAGTGCATACACAGTAATGGCAAAGTTTCAGATCTTCCTTGTGATTTCTCGGTCAGGTATTTCCAGGACGCCAATATTTCTCTTTCTCTGAAGCAAGCAGATGGGCTTTAATTTTTTTTAGTGAAGGATATTTTCACTCCCTCACCATGCAATTTTGCCCAATAACAAAGGAAATACAGTCAGAAAAAGACAGTGAGTCGCCTCACTCACTTCGACCGATTGTCAGCATTGTTTAGACATTGTTCCCATCAGGCAGGGTAATAATGAATCGATATTACCTCATAGTTTCACTGTTTTTTTGGCATTAATAGTAAATAGTAAGTCAATAAACGTGTGGACGGTTAGCTAGCCAGAGCTTTTGTTAGCATTTGTCTAAAAACAACAATGGAGACCATTACTTTAGTGCAGATATAGTATTTTCTGGTAAATTTGGAGGGATTCAATTGGTTGTGTGGTCTTCCACAAAGTTTGATCCAGTGCAGACATTTTTTTTGCAGTTGTTTGAGGGTTTAGGGACGAGAATAAACCGGACAGTGTCCGGCGGACGCCTCCTTCCAGTCGATCGGGATAACGGTTACCTCACTTACACAAGCCGTGATTAATGCACCACCGGCAGCTGGATTGCATTGTTTGTCCACAGCAAAACGTACGTGCTGACGCAGACATGACGTCTTGCGTCTTGATTGGGTTACTAAGTTATGCGTGGTTTATAGTAAGGTCAATTCCAAGGTTAACTAAAACAAAAGGTGAAAAGCTTACTAAAATATGCACCAATCTTCTAAATGATTGAATCCTTGTTGAATTCCCTTTCCAGCCATACATATTGTGTGATGTTTGACCCAGCTGTTCCCGAAATATAAGGGTTCGAAGGAAGAAAGCCACACCACTTTTTGCCCAAAAATATCCAAATTTGGCGGGCCTTGGCTCGCTTACACATCCCTGCTCTGATTGACCTAAAATTTTGCCATTTTGTGTTGTGACCTCACTATCAACAAGTACACCAAGTTTGATCAAAATCACAATCTGCTTGGTGAAATTCACTGTGTGATTTGGCATGGAACGACCCTGAAACTTACTTAGCTCAATGAACACATCCCTGACTGCTCTTAAACTGCCGTCCAACTTCACTAAGCGGACTAAAGTTAGTCTGAATATTTTCTCTTTGGACAGAGGGCATCAAATATGTGAGAGAAATACACAACATGACGTTTGATTTGTGCTTTTGATCTGTCTTTGTACTGACGGAAGAGTAGAGGAATAGAAGGATTGCAGTCAGATCTTAGGCCAGTCTGTTGATAGATGATATTAATACTTTAAAGTGTCGATCTAACCTCAGTTGTGCCTGAGTGGTGGAAAACGCCCACATACTGTATGTCTCTATCTTTCTCCATCTCTCTTGCCCTTCCCGTGTCTCCCAGTCGCAGTCTATAAGTGGACTGAAGTTATCTTTAATGTACAACCAGTTTGTAGCACCCATTTGCTTTTTATAAAAGGGGGGTTTTGACCACATATGGAAAAAAAATAGAAAAGGGTCATGTTTTCTTCCTTGGAAATAACCATGCAGGTTGGCACCTGTCACTTTGGTCTGTGCAGGCAAATCACTTTTCTGCGAGGTTAAAAACCAAAAACCAAAAGAACAACTAATTTCCTGCCAACTGTGCTTTTTCCTTTCTGCTCCATTTTTTTAGCTTCTATTTTCCTGCCTCTCACACACAGAGCAAATCCGGATTATTTACCGCTCTCTCTTCTGCCTTTTCCCTTACCTTTTTTTGCACCACAGTCTTAAAAGCATGGCTTGGTGGTGACCCAATTACTCTAAGTTGTCCCTCCCTGGTACGATGTAGCCCCGTCCCTCCCGGGAGACTCGGCTTGCAGCACACAGACGATCCATCATTCTCTTCTGCCACCTCCCTCTTGTCACATTTGTTACTGTCGCACAAACACATATGCTTGCAGGCATACACGCATGTCTTCTCGTGCACGCCCACAGATGGGCTCGCAAACACATATGCAAATTAATGATAGAGAAATCTCTTCAAGTTTGGACAGATGTTGGGATTTATTTGCCATGCACATTTACCCGCAAACACTCCTACACACTGTCGTGTGCTGTTGCGTGAATATCGGTGGTGTGACACACCTTGACAATTCTTCTTCTTTGTTTTGACAGGCTCATCACTCCCCCGCTCGTTGTTAGTATAATCCTGTCTGCATTTGCCCACAATTCAATGATTTGAATGTGAGGAAGACAGCAGGTCAGTCACTCATTTTAATTGCAAAAAAATATATATATATCAAGCTACTAGTTATTTATGATTCTTAATGAGTCATGAACAACTCACAAATGAAGTTGTGATGTAGAATAGAGAATATAATGATTTGCAAATACGTTTCAACCTATAGTCAATTGAATGCACTACAAAGAGAATATGTTAAATGTTCATTCTGATGAACGTTGCAAATATTCCCTAATTTTGAATTTAATGCCTGCAACACATTCCAGAAGAGCTGTGAGAGGGCAAAAACCTTTTTGCAACATTTCGAGCTCATCTTAGATTGACTAACGCAAAGTGGAAAAGTATGCTGCGGTCTGATGAGTCCACATTTCAAAAATGTTTTTGAAATTCATGGACGTTTTGTCCACCGAGCCAAAGAGAGAAACGACCATTCAGACAGTGGTTTAAACTTGGAAGCTTCAGAAATGGTTTGAATTCTACATTTGTAGCGCTGTTCTTGCTTGTCCTCATTTGGGGTTTTAGGTGATCTGGAGCATATGCCAAGACACACCTCGGACTGGTTGCTAGCCAATCACAGCACATATGTAAACAAAACAACCATTCATTCTCACATTCATACCTATGAACTATTAAGAATCTCCTGTTTACCTTTTATACATGTTATGAGGATGTGGTAGGAAGCTGGAATATCCTCAGGAAACTCACACAGGCATATGACAGCTAATGCAGAGAAACCACTCCAAGTCAATAAACGTTAGCAGATTAATGGAGACCTCATCTCTAATCTCTGGGCATTAGTTTAATGATAGAAATGCTGAAGCAGGCTTCGATTGAGGTGAGCCCCACTGCTTTGCCCACTGGACCGCTCTCTAATGGATACAAACCCGAGTTCCACTTTGATGTGAGCTTTTTTTTTTTGTTGCTTACCTCTCATTTGTTCTGTATGTCACCATCTCTCCTTCTGGCTACCCAACAGAGACAGAAAGGTTATCAGCCCATCTGACAATCAAAGCCTTCTAAAAAAGTACCTGCACCAATCCTCATGCAGGAGACGTGCCTAGAAGCTGGAAGGAAATGTTCTAAAGTTTAATAGACTCTTTTTTTTTCCCCACCAAAAAGAACCATCCAACCAAGAAAGCTATGAAAGAAGGATTATCACTGCTTGCCTGCTCTACGACACGAGCAAGTTTGTGTCCAGCATGGCACCACGACAACACTTGGCATTGTCCGTCTGGAACATGGACAGACCCAAAGTGGAGTTGCCGTCCCATAGTTTCCCTACTTGGTGGCCATCCAAGCAGGTGGATGGAATTACTCTCAGATATGTCCAACTAAGCCAAATTGAAGCCAAACTGCTGTTGTGGGTAAGTAAATCTGGGCCTTTTTTGGACACGACTTCCTTGAATCCTAAGAGCGTCGTTTGATCCGCCTGTTGTGTGGATATTTTTCACAGACAAAACCATGTTTTGTCAATCTGGATCTTACTCCAGACCTTTCTTAAAACTCTGGAACAAACATTCTGTTTGGAGGCACTTGAATAGCTAGAGAAATAGTCACGATTAAACAACACGGCCTGTTCCGTATTAGCAGAGCATTTAATTCCAGCCTTGCCATTTTAGGAAAGAAACCAATTTCATCCGCAGTGATCCCACTCCTTCAGCCAATGACCATGAATGGAATATCGGTTTCCTGGTACATTTGGTTTTCACCCCGAGTTCTTGCCAATGAATGAATAGTGGTAATCCAATTTTCTGATTAAATGCTGTCTTCACTCTTGTAATCGTGTAGAGTGTTCAGATAGTGTGTAGAAGGGATGAAATCATGTTAAGGATATTATGGCTTTTAACTCATTCACTCCCAGCCATTTTCACAGAAGCAATCCCCTTCACTCCACAGAATATTCTGTTCTATTGCTATAAAAACATGGAACCTACCAAATGAAATATTAGTCTAGTATATTTGTATCTGTTTCTGTTTTGCAGCAATTAGCATTACAATATAGCTAAGTTTCATCATTATTCACAAACCTGTTCAAAACACTGGGGAAAAGAGCTTGTTTTGCAACATGACCCTGGTTGATCTCTTATACTCTGCTGCCACCTGCTGGCTGTTTTTTGTAATAACTACCATTGCTTTAAGTGACCTCTTCATGTCAGACGCTGTATCAAAGCCTTCTGTATGCTCTAGTCTAAAAAAACAACATATAAAACGTATGAATATGTTTTTGGGAGTGCAGGATAAAGTATAAAAATTGATTTATACGTTTTGTGATTTGAATCAGTTATTAAAGACAACATGGCCCCTACTTTGATTCTCACTGTCTTTTGGTAGACCCATTTTAGAGGTTGATATTATTGCTCCAGCTTTGAGACATTTTTTTTATCATGTTAGTAGATCAAGGCGTACACATTGGACTGGTTGCCTACAGTATATATGCCAACTCACAAAATAGTACAAACGTTTTCCTCCTAAGACCAAAATCCAATCTAGCTTAAATGTGTAATTACATTGAGTGACGGTTATTTTATCATTCCAACAGTCAACATAAATTTCATAAAAACTAGAAAAGGAGAAGCTGCAAAAGCGCTTGCATGGTGGGCAAAACATGAACCAAATATTGGGAGTACAACCCTTTTGAAAAGCTTTGAATCTCACTGGGACCACCAATACTAAAAACAGTGGGGGAGTGTTTTTGAACAAATCTTCCTAGCATGAGGCTGCCGTCTCGCAGCCTGATAATCCTCCCGACAGCTTTTCAACGGACTGTTTTCGGTGTTCGAAAAATGGTGTCGCATTTGCAAACATTCTATGTAATAGCTCCTGAAGGCGCCGATGATCTCTCCGTGGTACACAGGACCAGCGTGGAAAGCTATGTTCTGTCTGTAAACACCAGCAACAAGGGAGTGATGCCTAAAGCTGATTTGCTGAACATCTCCTTCAGAACACTTGCTGTGCGGTGTGCGCTGTCTGAAAGGCAGACAATCATCTGATAAAGACGAGAGAATTTGCACATTGCAAAACTTCAGAAATCGCGGAGATGAAATGCGCTCCATTAAACTTGCAGCAGCGCTTCAAACTGTATGATTCGTATTTTCTCTCAAATAACCCACATTGTGTTGTCTGTCTATGAATGGATACGCTGACTAAATTAGCCAACCAGTTTCCATTTGTGTGGTAACTGTGTGCACTCTTGAAATTTGCAAATGAGAGATTTGTGGGTGTCTGGTTGTCAAACAGCAGCGTGTGTGTGTGTGTGTGTGTGTGTGTGTGTCACCGTGCTCCTTTCTGCACAGCAAGACAAAGAATATACTTTGTCAATGCGGGGTTGGAAGCAATTGCTCCTATTTTCACAGCGCTCTTGCTCATGTGACATGCATACACCGCATAAAAGAACATGGCTGACATTTAGCCATTATACTCTGCCAGTGTCTTAGCTCCTGTGCACTAATTGACTGTGTTAACGGGTGGTTTAAAGACCATGTTAAGTGGTGTACATGAAAGCTCTACGAAGAACGGGAGAGAAAAGGGAGCCTTTTGGTATGTGGGTTCAGGCTAGTGACCCGAGAGCTTCATTGGATACACAAAGCTAAATGGGGTGCCGCACTGCCGCACCCACTCTGATCCGTAAAACCCATGACAGAGCAATTAAAAAGATGCTCCAGAAAAAGTCGGTATGTTTGAAACCCCAGAGTGTTTTTTTTTCCCTGCCAGTGAACGCAACAATTTTTTGGTTATTTGTTGCAGGCTCGCTCTATTCTTGCCCTCTCAAATTATGATCTCATAGGGGAAACCATGAGAGCCACTGTACGCTCTAAAAACAGTTTTTAAAAAAAAACAGTAAAACAAAAACAACAAAAAACCCTAAACTTGTTGATGAGCTATGACGTTAACTAGAAAAGTCCAATAACCCGTAAGGGTGTAACTGCTGGGTTTACGGAGCTGATGAGTCACCATAGCAACTGCTTTTGACACTCAACTGCCACATTGACTGCCAATAGTAGCGCATCATGCTTTTACCTTTTGTCAGTGATTTGAAAATCCAGGCTTCTCAACTAGACTCTTAATCGTCTGTACGTATACAGCATGTTATACTGTATGTGTGGGAAGATGAATCTCCTCTTTTATTCTTTTTTTTTTTTTTTTTTCCCAGCCCGTCGTCATTAATGTACCTTGAGGGCTTGCAGTAATTATGCTTGAGAGCTGTTGTTTGGCAGACCCAGTTGCTTTTCAGACACCTCACGCCAATAATTGCTTTAAGTTACTGCCATAGTTTCAACCGAGTTGCTCTGGGATGTGCATGTGTCTGTTTATCTGACTTTTCCTCAGTGCACTCTCTTCGGGGGGGGCAAGGTTTCAGGAAAGATTTTCGATTTAATACACATCTTGCGTGGAGGCTTTCTTTGCTCGCTATCAAAGGTCTGCGCAGAGTTGTGCAGAAAGACAACGAGCTAGTGCCTGCGGGTGGGTGACATCTGTGTAGTCAGACAAAATGTGTCACACAGACACACAAGCTGATTTGTGCTCACTGGGCTTGGCATACCATGAAATACAGTGGAACTTCAACTACTGTGATTTAAAGTTTGGAGTTGAACCAAAAATATTTGCGGTAAACAATCATTAAGTGTTGGGGTTTGGGGGGGGGGGGGTAATATTTGAATCAGTTTTTAGAATGTAAGAGACTCCATACAACGAGAGAAGAAACAATCAAGTGTATTTTTTCTGCTTCCAAGATGACTGTAGAACGTAGAACAAAGGCGTCCAACTGTTAGCTTAGCTCGTAATTAGACTGCTTTGCAAACTCTTATCCTTTTTTTTTTTAATGAATGACTTGGGAGACATTACACAAGCGCTCTAAACAACCAGTTCCTCCTCTATTTGTGTCTGCTAATAGCATGATTCTTAGGGCGCTTCCTAATGGTCTAATGGCCTAACTTAATCGCTAGTCAGTTTGGTAACCGGGGGTTGTGTTATTACTTAATCTATTGTCCTGCGGTTTCTGCTTTTGTCATTTTATTGTAGCTTAGATTGCTAAATTGTTCTGGTGGGTAGCTTCAGTGTAGTGAATCTTCTTTTTTTCTTCTTCCATGGAACTTGCACCTTAGGCACCACTGGGTACAACTTAATATGCTGTTGCTTTTGTTTTGGAAACAAGTTCCTTTTTTTGTTTTTTGTTCACATGCTAGTGGCCGTGATAGTACACGGACCCAATGCTAGTTTTGACCAACCTTTTGGAAATAAAAGACTTGCACTTTTTGTGACTGGTGCGCTGCATTTGGACATCTTTGATAAGAATGCGTGAACATTGGCGACTGATGTGTTAGTTTCTTATGCTAACTGCTAGCTAGCAACTGTCGACTGGCAAGCTGCAGTGTTTAAAAGTTAAGTTTCAACGCTTTCCATTACATTAGTGCCTGAATTAATTTTATTCTCATGATGAGATGTGTCGGATGCAGCGGTGTTTACCACCTCTCTTTATTGGCATTAACAATGGTCAAATGTTACGTAACACTTTGCCTGTACTGTACACAGCTTTTTGATCTTTCGGGTTGTACTGGGCTTCTTATGATGTTGTTTTGGTCTCAAGAGGTCCTGACATCAACACACACACATGCGCACAGATCTAAAAGAAAAACAGATGCTATTCAGGTTCGGGAGGGAAAAAGAACTACACTAAGATTGATAAAACACGGCAATGAATAAATAACATTGGTGCTGTCAAAAACAAGTCTTCCCCGATGTCTTTGTAATTTTTCCCCGCTTGACTTTTTTCACTGGGATCAGACACGCAAAGATACACAATCTTCTTTCTTCTATATTTCCAACAATTGTAGGCAGGCCTCACTTCCTGACAATATGTCACTGATTCAATAGCATTCCACTGATGATATTGTCTGATTTAAATCCCCACGCATATTCAGCTCAAGAGGCGCAGCACTGATTGCATTTTTTTGGTACTTGGATTCTTTCTGAAATGAATACAATAACAGTAATTCGATAAGAACACTCGATGCTTGTCTAGAGATCCACCAATGCAGAGTTGTGCCGAACGACATTTAGATGATTGAAATCAGTTCGCTAACCAAATCAGTTAACTCAACAAATACACATTGTGTGTATGTGTGTTTTCTCTGATTAGACGGAGAATCTTTGAATTGCACAAGTGTTTTTTTGGGCAAATCATTCCTGCAGGTGACAACATTAAAAAGAGAATCTCTTAAGGGCCAGAGATAATAACTTTCTTCTCTGAATTTGTTGCATCATCAAGGATAATGCTCCCTAGTTTACAATTCTCCATGTTGCTGCTGTTTTGTTCCCTTTTTATATTTGTTTCCTTATAAGACCCCCATATCTCAATCCATGAAGCAAAATCTCAACTGCAGTTAATTTTATCACTGTATGTTTTGCATCACCTCGTCAGCCGCGAAGACTGAAAAAAGGAACAAGCCTATTTTGACAAGTTATGTTATTGAAAGTATCTGTTTTCAAATTGTAAAGTAAAAGGGGTTGGGGGAGATGTGCAGACATCTAGCGATGACTATTTGTTAGTCAGCAAGGGGTGGGAGATGGCATGGTGGCTCAAAAATGGACCTGCCATTCAGGAAACTCCCGAAATTTGATGGCCAGTCCGCCCCTGCACGTATTTTGTCTTTATAGAAGCCAGCTGTTTTTTTTTTGTTTTGTTTTTTCAATACCAAACACTAAAGTGTCTGTGTAGAGCTATGGGACTCCCAAAGTTTAATGTTAGAGTCAACAGCAAATGTAATAGCAAGTAAAACAACAACAACAGGAACTGCTTCCAACGTATCATTGATGCATCTGTACTTTTACCGTGGTGCAGGCTTACACCTGCGACTCAAAATTAATAACAATAGCTGCGGGCTCTGGTTCTAAATTAAATGCCTTACTCGGGCAAGCAAAATATAAGCCCGTCCAAAAAAAAAAAAAATAATCAGTTCCGTCAATAATTATGGTTGTAAAGCCTGACCTTTGCAATGAGTACAAGTTGGAGTGTGCAATTATGGAATGTGCTCCACAGCTGTAATGATATGTAAACCTTGTTTTGACTAATTAGGCTCTCCAGCAACATATTGACACAATCGCGAATGATTTAAAGGGGGGGGAAATAATTGGGTGAAATTCTGTTCTATTTTTCTCTTTTTATATATTATTGGAACGACGCAAACAAGATGTCTGTGTCACAATGTTCTTATTCCTCCAGCATTTCTGTTCATGTACTTTGTATTTCAATATTGTGGGTGCTTCATCTCCAGTTTGACAAAGGACTCGAGAGTAAAGATACAGACAAAAGAGTTGAGAAAAAATATTTTAAGTCAAACTCTGACAGACGTGAATCTTTCACACTTCTGCCAACTTTCAAAAGTCATGATCCGAATACTGAGTACGCGTATCGGTATTCTCCGGCGCGGGCATGAGGATCCTTTTTCAAATACCAAAGACTGACACTTTGAGCTGCTTAAATTGTTTTGCTGATGCCGCGATACACTAAGTGAGACAGATAGTCTCGTCCCAGCTCATTGCATAATGTCAATAGACAATCAGCCATTTACTGGATTCTCCCCTCAAGGTAATTGGGCCAATGCAATTAGTGCAAGGAGACTCCTAAGTGTTCCCAAATGATGCAGCATCGCCGACATAGCGGATCGCCTCTTATGCTGAGAAGAGCTCAAACAGCTCCAGTTCCGGAGACACTCAGACTACACTAGAGGTGCTTGACGTGGCTCATTGTGGCATTAAGTACAAGTGGTACTGAAAAAGACGATTGTTGAGGCTGTTAGTTCAGTTCCACAATTGTATGTGTTAGATCGGTGGTTCTAAACTCTGGAGATTACATTTATTTAAGCGTTAAAAAAATTAACTCAGTGTGGAGACAAACTAGGTGGAGTCACTGGCGGGAAGATGAATAAACATGGGCTATTAGTAGTTTTACTTCCTGATTTACTTGCTTGATGTTTGGTGGAGAACTCTAAAGTCATTTGCACAAATTCAAGTAGCGCACTTGGCGTATCATCTCTGAGCAAAAGTCCCTGCTCAAGTTACCTCCAATGCTGCAAGAGTTTAGCAGAACTAGACCTGTAAGCGAGAAGTTCTGGGAATGATTTGAGTCCGTTCTACATAATATTAGTGTTTTACAGGAGAGTATTCTATTCGAGGCTCAAATAATGCTATTAGAACAGTCTTTGATTCTAAATGTACTTTCTATTTGATGATTTTACTTTAATTCCACGATTTTACTCAAGTAAATATCTTTCACAAGCTTTGAAGAAAAAAAGTAGAAAAATGCCATTAATCGCGATGAATTATGGAAAATGGTGCGATTAATTAGTTAAAAAATTGTAATCGTTTGACAGCACTAATTATTATTTGTCATGCCAAGCAACTAGCTATTTTTCTTCTAGATACATTTTATTTTCAATAAATAGGGGTTCAGTGAACGGGCGTAGGAAACTGGTGTGGTTCAGTATCTCCGACAAGGCTAAGATCCTATTAAATCTTTGGTAAGCAGCACTGAAGCTACACGTGCACAAGCGCTTAAATGCAACTTTTCAAAGTTAACCATTCCAGGCATGCTCATCTCCTTGACCTCACCTCATCTTCCATCTCATGGCTTACTCGCTCCCTTGGGTTTCTTCCAAATAGCTCATCTCTTTTAGCTCCAGCTGTGATGCAATACTTTCCGAGAGTGATGTGCCTCTTCGCATCATTCTTTTCTCCTTTCATATCTGTCAATCAAAGTCCTCGTTGACTGGCTCAAATCAACAATTCAGTCACATCCATGCCCCGCTCTCCATCTCCCATCCATCATTCGTTGCGCTATTCTTCATCTTTCTTTTTTTTCCCCACGGCTCAGGAAGGGCCACGGATGGAGAATTCAAGTCGGGCATCACGTATTGTAACTGAGTGTCAGGTGTGAATGAAACAGACAGTTGGCCAGGAGCTAAATGGACCTGTGATCATTGCTTTAATTTTGGAACAAGAAGAATACAAGAAGTTCAAATGTTCACATGTTATTTGCTGTTAAATCATCTGTTGGCGAGTATAAATCCCATTTGTCTGACGACTGATGATTTCAGCAGAGACTGGTGGCCGGCTGTGATTGGCTAAGGAGGCGGAAACTGACAAATTTCTTAAAGATGAGGTCACTTCACTTTATGAGTGGCCTGGCAGCTGATGAATGACGAATAATGGACCAGCAAAATTTACTAACGTTTTAGTCCAGTTTCAATCAAGCTTGTTAGTTTTTATCATAGTTAGTCAACCTCATACCGTTTTTATTTAGTCCATTTTAAGTCCACTATAAGTCTAGCATTTTAGTCTTTTTTTAAGTCCAAGAAAACATGATTTTATTTAGTCAACAAAAATTGTCAACGTTTTAGTCAGGACAATCATTTAACCCCTGTAATTTTTTTTTGTCAGCAGATTATGTTGAACATTTTGGACCTAAAAATATTTCACAATACATTTTCTCTCATCTTTTTGATAAAAAAACAACTTGACACACAATTACAGTACATCAACAAGTGGCTCCTATGGCTCCATGCTACGAGCTAATAAATTAGCCAGCATTAATTAGCGGTCAGATTAACACTATTGTTGGAACGTTATAGCCGTTGGATTAATGTAACATTTGAATTATAGTTTATTTTTCTTTTTTTTTTACCTTTCACTGTAAATCCACCTCCTGTCTGTCCCATGTGTTTGAGCATGTTGCATTTGCTCGCTGCAGATTTGAAAGTGGGTGTCACAGAACACTGATGACAGTAATGGGGTTTCTATCCAATTGTTTCAAAATGTTTAAGCAAATTTACTGAAAACGCGCAAAACAGCATCTGTTCTTCTTTTGTGAATATTGAGATGGGACTTCAAATTAATTTAATTTAAAAGAAGAACAACAACAACCGGAAGCCGTGCGATGACATCGTATGAGTTTGCTTTTGTAATTCTTAATAAACCGTAGCGTTTCTTTGCGGTTTTTCATCAGCATTAATATTCACTTCTTTAATTAATTCCAAAAATATTCGAATTTCTAGTGTTTCCATTCAGTTTTATTTTTTCGCATTTCTTGAAAATTCGAATAAAAATGGGTGGAATTGGAAACCCCACTCGTGTCTCAGTGACAGATTAGCAGAGACAACATTTTACAAATTATATAATTTTCGTTCCGTTTTTCTTCATGATCTAAAATGTCCACATAGATTTTAGTCCAGTTTTTAATAAGGGAAGCACATTTTCGTCTCGTCTTTATTAGTCGACGAAAATGCATACTAATTTAGTCGCAGTCTAGTTTTAGTCCCGTGAAAAATGTGTAATGACAACATTATTTTTGTTAAATTTTAATTGATGAAATTAGCACTAGCGCCCACCTCTGATAAATGTGCTTTGAGGTCCTTTAAGGTGGAAATCGCATCTACCCTTCACCCTGTTTCTACCATATAACCAGATAAGTCTGTCTCCCGTAGAAATTAACCTGTGATTTGGAATTGGTCCACACTCAATAAAAGTGTTTTCATTTGGACTATGCCTTCAAAGGTAAACCTGTCTGCTCCTGATATAAGTCCCAAACTGACTCGTTATCACCTGACACTTCATAAGTGAATCCCAATTGGACACTCTCCAGAGTCGGGGCCCCAGAAATCAGATTGTGAGTGGCTGTGACACACCAGAGTCCCTTCACCGGTTTGTGCCTGTGTGTGTGCGTGATTCCCTCCTTGCTGCCGGACATTTAGTCTTTTAAAGAAAATTGCTTCGCAGTGATTCCTGCCTGTCTGTATTAGACTCACGCAGGAGTGTCAGCGAACCTCTCGATTGATAGTCCATCAAAGCGGCACTGTTGCTGGTAATGCTAACGGTTAATTGAGGGAATGACGGAAAAATGGCGGCCAACTGAGTTATGGCACTCGAGCGCTTAAAATCTAATAATAGGAGATGTATTCAACATTTTGCAACATTTACAAATGTGTTGCGGCTCTGTTACATTAGCCACATACTGCATGCAGATGTTTGCTTTGGTGAAAACATTTTTTGGGCGAATCCATTCCCATGGGAACACGGAAATAGCAATTCTCCACCGACCATTAACCAAAGCAATGTGTCAAGGTCCCCTTCATAAGTATAACAATAACAATAGAAAAGCCACTTCTGAAATAAACATCTTTCCTCTAACAACTACCTGGCAGTAGTCACTGCAGCTGAGTTTTCACGCAAGCTGCCGCTTCTTGGAAGTAAGAGGAAAGAACGGCACCTGGAATCTAAATTTAGTTCATACAACACTGATTTCTCGAACATTCTGTCACTCCCCGTGCATTCCTTGACTCCATTGTTTTGGGTGTCAAAGAATGAGAAGGCGAGTGGTCGCCTCTTTGGCGTGCCAGCAGATCGCCGTAGGAGGGAAATGTATCAAGACAACAAGACTTAACTGTCACATGTGTCTGGAGAAGATTTTGCAGTGCACACAGAGCAGCGCTCTGATTTACATGAAATATAAATGCTCAGTTTGCCGGGTATCCAGTTTTACGCATTAGTGACTGTAAACGCAAATAAGTAGGGTTTTTTTTGTATTCATGTTGCTTGCATGTGTGACTCCTGGCTTGTATTTCTGCGTCAAATCCTTGGATACTGACTTCAGAAGGTAAAGTCAAATTAGGGATGTTTAGTTTAATTGATTTTAATTTAAATGAAATTCCATCAATTAATTGCATCCCTTCAAAGACAAACAAACAAACAAAAAAACATTATGTGTTTAGTAAGGAAAAATAACAAAGTATTGTGTTTGGACCTATTGTCCTGTTCAATAAACAACAAAAGTAAGTCAAGGTAACACTGTGCTGTATATAAAAAATATGGTAAATATATTATAATTATATATATATAAAAAAAAAGACAATGCATTGTAATATTGTGTTCACATTAACTCAGTCACTTCCAGCCATTTTCACTGAAGCAACCCCCTTCGCTCCTGGCTGTTTTACTGGATTTTGACTGATTTTGCAAGGCCAACGGAATATTGTGTTTTATTGCTATAAAAATATGGAACCTACCAAAAGAAAGATTAGAGTCTCTTCTTTCATTAGGAAAAAATATATTTTTACATCTGTTTCCATTGTTGCAATTAGCATTAGAATATCGCTAAGTTCATCATTATTAACAAATCTGTGGGGGACACAGCTTGTTGCAACATGGCCCTGGCTGATCTCTTATACTCTGCTGCCAGATACTGGCCGTTTTTGTAATAACTACCACAGCTTCATGCATTCTCTTCAATTCAGTTGCTGCATCAAAGCCTTCTTTCTGTATGCTCTAGCATTAAAAAACATAAAAATACGTCTTTGGGAGCATGGTAATGTTAAAAATAGAATGTATTTATACATTTTTGTGAGCAAATGACTTAATGATAGCAATTGACATTTCCTGAACTAAAAAAAAAAGAAAATTGATTTAGTTTTTTTGTTTTTATTTATATAATTAGTTTATATTTATATCGTTTTATTATAGCTGAGGTTGGACTGTTGAGCTAAAACGTAATTTGCCTTGTTTGCTCTGTTGCCTGTGACCTATTGAGAACTTGATGCTGAAATATTTTTTGAGGGTCATTTTGTGTTGTATTTAGAGGTAAGATTAATCTCAAATGTTGCCTTTAAACCAAAAAGTCATGTCACATGTTAATGAGGGGGATAAAAAAAAAAAAGATCAACAGTAAAGCATTGACAACCAGTAAGTGTAAACTGGTTAACATCAATATCAGATGCTTTTGTAAAGGTACTAAAATATGTAATGTAATTTTCTAAAAATAAGCTATCCAAAATGGAAAAATTAACAACTTATTTATTTATTGTTTTTATTTATATAATTATTTTATATTTACATCATGTTATTCATATTTTCTTCATTTTAAGTGTAATCACATTACAGTGCTTATATAAAGGCGCAGAACATTTTTATGTCATTTTTCTAAAAATCTGCCATCCAAAATGGAAAAAAATTCTCCCTGAATGTTTTGACTCCTATTTCCTTCACAATTACAATTTTTGACTGAAATACCAAAAAAAAAAACACCTTTATTTTTAAACATATGAAATAGTCATCTTATTGTGTGATAAAGACATTCCGTTCCATTTCTGCTGAGACAAAGTTCTGCTTACGCAAAATCTACTTTATGTCCTGTGTGCTCTCGCTTGTTGCCACACACGTTCCGCTGCTTTGTTTATAGCTAACATGAATCTGCTGTGATGCTGATGAATGGCGTTGCTCCCTGGGCGCAGTGGCTCTCCGAGATGAAAGCCCCTCCAAGCTGTCTGTCCTCGTTGGTCTGCTTTTGTTATTTATCTGCAATGTGGCGAGGTGGATCGCCCGCTTCTGTCTGTCCAAAGACCATCAATCTGCGTCAGGCCTCCATCTTGACATCTGGCTCCATACTTGAGTACATTCGTGTGCTTTTGGACTGCAACAAAAGTTTTGGATTATTCCTTTTGCGCCAGTGGTGACTAATGCACATTTAACAAAGTTCAATAGGAAAGTAGTAATCCGAAATTTTAGAGAGATTGGAATGCCTATAATTTGAAGTACTTTCATGCATCAATATTGTCAGTATATTGAGAAGAGATTATCATTATTTCAGTACAGTATATCCTTTTTTTTCTTGACGTTTTTATCCAGTGTTGGGCTGTAACATTTTTAGAAGGGAAAATATGTGCCAAACCTTATGCAATGTGACTCTTATATCTTTCAAAGATGCTTCAAATGTTCCTTGAGGATTGCTCATGGCTGTGGAAAGCTAAACCTTGTGCTTGTGCTTTTGCACAAACATCTATTCAAGTAAAGCTTTTTCTCAAATAGACTCTCAGCACCACCTGCAGTTGAGTAAATTAATACTCTTTAAGGAAATGTGGTATTCCAGAAATTGACTGCATTGTAGTTAAATATTCCGCTTGAACTTAAATTCCGGTTTTGGCATTTTAATATCTATGGAAATTCAAAAGCGTCTTTTTCCCTGTGTGGCACAATTCAAAACAGTCCAAGTGCATTACTGAGACATAGAAATACATTAAAGATAAGACATTAAAGTTGCATTCAAATGACACAAAGAACACAAAAGCAAAAACAAGCGAATAGTTTAAAGTTTAAAACAGAGGTACATATTTAATGTATCATAGAGCTACGGTAAACAATGTTTCGCGCTTGGGTATGAATGAAAAGTTTTAGCTGAGTTTGGACTGTTGAGCTAAAACTTAATTTGCCTTGTTTGTTCTGTCGCCTGTGACCTATTGAGAACTTGATGCTGAAATATTTTTTGAGGGTCATTTTGTGTTATTTAGAGGCAAGATTAATCTCAAATGTTGCCAAAAATTCATGTCACAAGTTAATGAGGGAGATAAAAAAAAAGAAAAGGTTAACAACAGTATCAGTAAGTCAATTACTGAGCATACTGACATGTATAATTGGACAATGTAGAAGTAGGACTTCAGTTTTTGTACTTTAAACCAACAATTATATCTTAACTCATTCACTCCCAGCCATTTTCACTGAAGCAACTACCTTTGCTCACGGCTGTTTTACCGGATTTTGACTGATTTTGCAAGGCCCACAGAATATTGTGTTCTATTGCTATAAAAACATGGAACCTACCAAAAGAAAGACAAGAGTCTCTTCTTTCATCAGGAAAAATAAAACATTTGTATCAGTTTCAGTTTTGCACCAATTAGCATTAGAATATAGCTAAGTTTGATCATTATTCATAAATCTGTTGAAAACACTGGGGAAAAGAGCTTGTTGCAACATGGCCGTGGTTGATCTCTTATACTCTGCTGCCACCTGCTGTCCATTTTTTGTCATAACTACCATTGCTTTAAGCGACGCTGCATCAAAGCCTTCTGTATGCTCTAGCATTAAAAAAAAAAAAAAAAAAACATAAAAAACTTATAAATATGTTTTGGGGACCAGTGCAATATTTAAAATGGAAAGTTTTTATACATTTTTGGGAGCAAATGAGTTAACGGGCAGAATGGATGAATATTGATTAACAGGCCTAGTTCTGAGTTCAAATCCTGGCGCAAGGCCCTTCATGTGTGGATTTATGCTAGGATAACTAAAGACCTGCAAATGATACCTAGCAAATACAACCAAATAGAAAATGAATTGATGGTTATCTATTTACACTTTATGTAAAAGCCAGCAAACAGACAGCAAGCTGCTAAAAAACAACAACCAAAAAACAACAACAAAAAACTTATTGAGCTAAACGCTCCCAAAAGAGGGCAGGCAACAATTCAAATACAATTAACTGGCAAAAGATCAGGTAGAAGTTAAATTGGCAAGTAACACAAATGACAATAAACTTCAGACACACTGGCAGAGGATTAATGGATCCTGACTGGTATTTGTGAGTCTATAGAAACAGTCAGTTGTGCCCCAGGTAGCATCCACTTAAGACAAATAAATGCCTCTTTCAATTCCCGACTAGGAAAAAACTGGTAGTGGGATGCTATCTTTCAATCACTGACATTTAATAGTTACCAGAATCCATTCGCACACCACTGCGAGCCAAAACAGCAGCACCTACAGCGCTATAAGGAAGTATCATATTCATGGCATGGCAGAAAAAACAACTCTCCTCTAAAATCTCTCCTTTGCTTTCGTTCTATTTACTGGCGTGATCAATGACGCGAAGTAGCAGAATGTTTCGGTAACAACGCTATTGAATAAATGAACGTGTAAGGAACACACGCTAATTTCGGAACAAGAATTAAACTTCAAAGGCACATTTGTGTTACATCCCCCTATAAGCATTTTAATTAACTGGGCCAAGGACCACATCGTCATTCTTTTGTGCTGCTTTGAAAATGATGATTATGCCCAAACAATTGTCTTTGTCTTACAGTATTTGAGCTGAAGGTCACCGCTCTCAAATGGGAAAGTCATATTTTTGTTTGGTTATCAAGGGAGAGTTGATTGAATTTTTTTAAATTTGTTATTATTATTATTTATGGTATTTTAGTATTCTATTGACAGTTTTTTATTGTTCTAGTTTTACTTGATTTTATGTTTATGATAGTGTGTGGATCTCAATGTGCAGCACTTTGGAAATGCTTGTTTATAAAATGTGCTACAGAAATAAAGTGGATTGGTTTGGATCTTTACACAATAGCCTTTTTATTTGACCATTTATGACTGAAACATCTTCTAATTAGTAGATTAACACCTTAGCTGTTCACAATTGGTACTCCTGCAAGACTCGGCCAATAGTTTTCTGATTGGATTCGGGTTTGAATTTCCTGCCATGTGTTTCCTGTCATGTGCGCATTGTGTACGTGAAGAAAGGAGTGTGCGGTTTCGCTTTTGAGCCACGGGTGGCAGTAGCAATTAAATTTTCTGCATTCAGCAGATTTAATGAATCACATGAAAATTACACAAATGTCAATACTGAAGTCTCCAACGTTTTACCATTAAATGTAAAAATTAAATAATTAAAAACAAGCCAGTCACAAATTATCTAATTTTTGCAAGCTCGTCAAAATAAAAGCAGCGGGATCGAAATCAAATGTGTGTGTGTGTTTTAACCTTTCCAAAACATTAAAATAAATTGTGCTTAAAAATTTGTGTAAACTGAATCAGTGGAGGCTGGTGTTTGTGGACCTCACTCTGCTTCATCTATCCTTCCTTTAGTCTTTCCTCTGGTCTCTTGACATCTCCCTAATCTGTTGGAATTTAGATGTTTTCTGTGGTTGGTGAAAGATTCTGGGTTTGTAACCAAGTGGTGTCTGGTTGGTGCTGTATTTTACATTGTTTCAGCTTTCTTTCCTTTGATCCTTCCGCTGGTCTCCTGGCAACTTCACGACTCTGAAGTATCCTGTTAAGGTGATAAGTTTGGGATTTTTAACGGGTTTCAGGTGAGTTAAAGACACAAACCCACAAACACACACACACGCAAAAAATAAATAATTAAAAGAGTGTAAATTTAGGAGTAAATGTACAAAAGTGAAACGTTCAAAATTCACATCTCTACTCATGTCAACCACTGAAATCCTCAAAACAATTGCCACAGTATTTTGGATTTTATGGGCATTAAGCCTTTTTATCACCATACAATGCACTCATAAGTTTACATACGTAAACGTCCAAGCGCAACAATACATGTCGTCTTATCTGTCTCTTTTTCTTTTCAGTGGCCCGAACACAGTTTTTTTTTTTTTAGCACTGTGTTGGAGCCCTGCCCTTTAATGATTCTGATGACTTTGTACTCTGAATGCCAGCCACAAAAACTCAATTACATTTTATTACAGACAGTCGGGAGTCCTCTTGAGTGCAGCATTTGGATCCAGCCATCTCCGTGACGGTTTTATTGAAAAGTCATTTGTTGAGATATGGATGTCACCTGAATTCAGATGCACTTATCCTGGAGCTTCTCCGCAAGTCATGTCAATGAATTGCAAAGGGATGTCAAAGAGTAATTTCCATGTCGTTAATATTGCGTTTTTACATTTTTATATTTGGCGGAACAGATGAACATGTCTGGCAACATGGGAAAAACATTTATAGGGATACACTAACCTTTCGTCTTCCATCCCATTTTTTGATTACGTTTTAGAAAAATGGCTCTCATAGGGATTGAAGTTAATATCGCTCACACTTTCACTGTTAACACAACGTAATTTTAACCTGTATGTAGTTTTCAAGCAAGTCAACTCCAAAACTCTTGGAGTAACCAAGTGCCAAATTATAGATGTGTTTGCCTTGTAAAAAGCGAGAGAATGTGACGTAAATGAATTCTCTCTTTGGTACAGAAGTGGAAGGGGAGGTGTGTGTGAAACATTCATTCAAATGTTTCTTTGCACACTCTCGAGCCCGCTGACGACGATGAATACTGCATGTGATTGTAAGGAGGAGAAACACAGGCTGAGCTGAGACAGACGTACGCGGCGCATTTATTTGCTTTTTACAGTTTACACTAAGGATCAGACTGATGAGACTAGATTATCGTCCGGGTATCGGTGCCGATATTTGACATTTTGACAGATATCGGCATCGACCTTTTTTAACGAATCTGAAGGCTGATAAAGTTGGTATGTCACTGAAGCCGTGAATGCACATTTTAGGGTTTCATCAGGATTTGTAAGACGTTTACAGACAGTTTTTAATTTTGAACAAGTTCAGAAAAAATCATTGTCTTTTCGAACCTTTTACAAACCCTGACGTAAACCCCAAATTAGCTACATTTTCATTAAAGGCTGACATTTTTTCAGGATTGCCGCGAGATTCCGCAGGATGGGAGTGAACTTTTTCTTTACGGGATTACGACGGCACATTATACAAAATTTCCCCTGGAGGAGACGGGAATGGGATTAATTCAATATCCATTTGGGAAAAAAACCTAATTGGACAGAGACACACTTGCGCAGCCGTTTGTATTTTTCTTTTCCAACGCTGGTGGTGTTTAGTACCCCCAACAAGGTTAAGAACCACTGTTAGAGAAGGACTGCAATGAGAATATAGCTCAATGAAAAATGAAAGACAGTCATTCCCTTCTTGGCTCATTAAACAAACAATGGGTGGTGAGTCATGGCCTTTTTTTTTTCCTTCAGAGAAAACAGTTTAGTGCAAATTAATTTGTCAGTTTATCAATCTTAGCAGAATTGAGTTACTGTAATTAACATGTCTCATGATTTCAAACGAGACCAATCTTTTGACTGGGGCTCATTTTAACGCAATTAAATTGCTCCACATGGCTCCTTGATTTGCTGTCTGCAATTTTCTTTAAAATATTGTGTTGCCTGGCAACAGATGTTTGGGGATTGTTCATGGATTTTCAAGTGTTTCCTATAAAAACAGCAGTAATAATGTCTGTGACTTGCAATTATGTGGGTCTTGGTTAAAAGAAAAAAAGCGGATCCAGAGAAGGATCAATACTGAAGCATGCATTTAGAACTTGAAATTCATGATTTGTCTTTAGTATGTAGGAAGTTTTACAGTGCATCCTCTAAAGAAGTTCAGTTCAACATTCAACAAATGATTATTGATAATCGGGAAAATGTTAACATCATAAATGTGAAACGCATTCGATATTTCCTTATATGTGTGGTCATCACCAAGTTGGGCCAACCCACGGACTCTGTCCAAAGCTGTTGCCAGACAAATAGAGGGCCAACTAGTTGGGCTCCTTTTCATAAACGGTGCATCTGCCGGTTGGGCGCAAATGCAGCGGATCCTGATTTTCGTGCGAGTGCTAGACTCTTTGCACGTGTTGGCCAATTTGGCAGGCCATCCGCCTCCAAGCTGGGCATTCTGGCGCAGCATAAGGAGCTTCCTTGGAGTGGCAGAAAGTCAATCTGAATTTACAGTACATCTAAAGTCTAAATACTGGCGCAAGGACCACTGCTCCAACACAATTTTGGTGAATTGGATCAGATATGCAGACGGATACTGAGTTGGACAGATAGTTATAATTTGTCTCCAGCTCATTATGTATACTTGCTCATGTTGCCTGTTGCCACACCATGGCTAGAGCAGTGACTGATCCAGTCACCCGCGGTTCGCTGCGATTACGCAACGTTTCCAAAAAAATTTTTTTTCTTTTGTTCCGTTTTTAGTACACTTTACTTACCATGATAGTTTTTTAAAATCTTGCACACATAGCATACAAAAAAACTGAAAGTAATACTAAAACTAATAAAAACTAAACTCACTTTTCTTTCTTTTCTTTGATCCTTCCTCGGGTCTCGGGACAACTTCACGACTCTAGCTGGATTCTGAAGTATTCGGTTTAGGTGAACAGTATGGGATTTTTAATAGCTTTTAGGCGAATTAATGAGCACACACTCAGACGCACGCACATATGCACACACACACCCGCACACCCCCACACACACACACACAAAAGAGCAATGATGATGACATGTCGAATCTGTAAGATTACCGAATGAACAATACTGAGCTCTCTCAGAAAAACAAAAAAAAACAAATGGCTCCTCCACACTAACATTCTGCACCTTAAACATTGTGTATTTTAGCTCCAGTGTAGTAATTTTGACATGGACGTTTCTGCTGCGTCGCAACTGGAATTCCAAATAAGGAGCGGTCGTTAATCGAGCGCTAAAAAAAATTGGTGCCGTTAAAGACACTTAAAGTTAACGCGATATTTTAAGTTTGAATATTAAAAATCAGTGTGCGTATATTCCGCCATAGGAATGTTTTTTTTTTTTTTTTTGCTCAAGTCCTGATTTCAGACATTAGTTTGAAATATTTCCACAAAAAAAAAAATAATTTTAGAACTCAGAAACCATCTGGCTGCCAGTACATATATAAACGTAGCTTGGACATAATAATCTGATAAAGGTTTTACAACAACCAAGTGGGTGAATGCGGTGCAGTCTATGAGTCCAAACATGTAGTTCCAGATAAAACGTCTTCCTGTGTGATGCACTGTGGCACCATCACGTGAGGCCAAAGTCGGGATGAGTCAGAGGCAACACTGGAAGGCAGAGACGACGGCTCAGGCAACACTGTTAAAGAGAACCTTAATGATTGTGCTAATGCAGCGGGAGAGGAGGGGAATACGCGCTTCAGTGGGCAGCAGCTGGACCTCAGGGTGGGGTCGAGGGGCCTGGGTAAGAGCAGGAATGTGGAACAAGCTCACAGCAGACATCGTTAACAGCCGTCAGGAGATGGCGCTACGATAGCGAGTAGGGATGCTTGAAAAGATGAAGGCAAATTACACATTTTCGTAACACGCCGTCTCCTTTCTTCAAGAGGAGAGCGAAAAGTCGTCTCGTACTCGTGATTCAGCGGGCGGGATTATCATCTTCAGACAGCTCCACCTCCATGGCAACATGCCCTTGATCAGTCTCAAGCTGCCTGGCGTACAGTCGCTTCTTCAAGAGGCTTTCTTTGCACCAAGGTGCTAAGTTAGAGAATACAAATGAGACATATTTCCAAAGTAATTGCCCTCGATTCCTACTTAAACGTCCGCACCCTGTGAGAAGTTGTCATACATACAAATGACCACTAACACGAGGTTATTAACTCATTCACTGCCAGCCCAGTAAAAATGGATTTTTGACATCAGTAGCCGTCAATAGCACTGAATGAGTTTAGACACATTAACATGAGGAAATTGGAATTTCATTTTTTATTAACTTTGTAAGCTTTGTGGTTCTTTCGTCATCGGCATATTCTGATTAATTATTAATATAGAACACACAATTTTTTTTTCGTTACAAAGCTTCTCTGGTCATTTGTATGCTATGAAACTAATAGGCTAGCTACATGATATTTCCCCTTTGTAATATTAATTACAGCCAGAGTCCCTGGCAGTGCGAAGGTTTATTTCTTCTTGGAAATTCAGCCACTGGAGACAATTTGATTTGAAAATCAGAAGGCTTGAGAGAGACCCACAAAAAGTTTGAAGATTAGAAGCCATGCCCAAAAACATTTTGAAGCGGTCATTTTAGGATTTCAAAGAGAAGGTTTTTTGTTCAATTGCCACGCAATGTTAACTACGTATAATACATGGATTGTGAAACATTTGGATTTGAATTATTGAGTGCCGGCTAGAGATTAATCCGAAGTGTTTTTTTGTTACTTTTTTCATGGCCGATATTGATCATTAGTTGTTCAACTTGGTTGGTTCTCCTACATCTTAAAAATACTCATCGTGCCTGTGTACCCCTACCATCACGCTCCAGTTGCTCAGTGCAAACTATACATTCCAAATAGTTATTGAACCTACTTTGATGTACTTCTATGCCAAGATAAATGACTGCACAACTTGATATTTTGACATGAGACAACACTCAAGGCTGCAGCGTCTACGCATGAAAATTACCGCCACTTTGCATGTGCGGTCCCCTGGCATGTGTAAACTGAATTCCCCGCAGCAGTGTCAGACAGCCCACTATTTGCATAAGCTTGTCACACGACCGGTCCCCAGATAGTACGCCAGAGCATGTAATTAAAACGATGTGCTCAGCATTATTGATTTATTTTATCCTAGGTATGGAACTGCGGTTTAAACAGCATGCGTTTGAAGGTATTGGATGCATTGATGTGCAGCGACTCCCCAGAGGAAACAATATTGCAATACTTCTTGTGTATTCAAGGGAGCATGAATCGGGACAGATGCTAAAACTGCAGAGATTCACTTGTCAAATCAATATTGTAGTATATTTCTTTGCAAGACTCAATTACTGATTGTGAACAGGGTTATTATAGTTTTGGAATTTTCATTTGTTAGTTTTTATTTCGTTTTTATTTTTTTATTTAGTTAGTTTTAATTAGTTTTCAGGGTGTTTGTTAGTTTTTATTAGTTTTTGTTTATTTAATAAATGCTTAGTTTTAGTTTAGTTTTAGTTACTTTCAGTATTAGTTTTCTTCTTCTTTTTTAACAATTTAAAAAATATATATGTATTACTTGTGCGTAGTGGCAAATCCAGGTCCAGAAAGTAAAAACCCTGGCTTTAGCCATTGATGCTAGCTAACTAGCTAGCTCCCTAGCAGGTAAACGAGCACCATGGGAGCTAGCTAGCTAGCTAGCTCCCTAGCAGGTAAACGAGCACCATGGGAGCTAGCCAGGGAGCTAGTTAGCTAGCTAGCTAGCACCTGAGGTTAAAGCTAAACTGTGACAGGGTTTTTATTTTCTGGACCTGGTTTTGCCACCTCTGCTTGTGCGCAATAATTAATCAACACCATGGTAAAACCATGAAAAAAGTAACTAATTTCTTACTTAGCGTCGCATTTCGTTGTCGCCTCGGAGTGACGTCATCTGAAGGTGCTTCGACTTGTATAAAATGTCATTAAAAGGCTGAACTGTCTGCTGCTATTATTAGCCTTAGCTAATCTACCCGAGCACGGCTTTCATATCATATATCACTGAAATTTATTTCTGCTGGCTAAATTTCCTGCTGACTTTCTTACATATTCTCTACCCCGCCTGCCTGATGTGTTGCTTTCTTTCTCAGCGATCATAAATGCAGTTCTAGTTCCTTCCTCAAAGGGTTTTGTGCAAGAGAGCAACATCTAATGCACTCATATACCTTGCTCTGGTCTTCCGGTGAACTACATTTTTGTCTGCTTTCGGCACACTGGCCAAGCTGAGATGTTCATTAACAAATTGTCAATACATGTACTTTGTCTTTGTTGTGGACCTGTATTAAGACTTACTGTGTTGACTGTTTCGATAGCTGTATCTCCAAAGCCCCTCGTTGTCCCCATCATGACAAATCGAGCCCGCCCTGTGAGTTTCTGTGGTGACAGAATTGGGACAACTCTGTCATCACTAGCAGCCAAACTACAACAGGGTGGAAATGGATTAATAAGTAAAGAGGCTTGACAGAACAAGAAAGAATCCCAAATTGCTTCATGACAGACAGACCACCTGGGTCCTCCAAAGCAGTGGAAGTTCTTCAACCTGTTCTTTCATGCCAGATCTATTCAGCTTGATTGTCTTGGTCTGGGATGGTTGGTTTTCAAAACATGGACACTGCAAAACAATTGCGGTAAACTGATGATTGTCTTCACATTTTTGGAGCCAGTGATTGACACTCCTCTTTGTACTTCCTGGAGGAAGGATTCAGACTGCCCAAGGAAAGGAACATGGAGATAATAGAATGGCTATGGGAATAGATGAAGATGAAATGAACTAGAAGTTGGAAGTGACATCATTCGGAGGGTGCAGGCTCTGCAACTGTTTTTAACGTATGTGTTTCTTGTCTTTTCCTTTGGTTTAACAATTCTTCAAAGTTCAGATCTAGGTCAGGCTGGGATCCAGCTGTTATATAAACTCACCTTGTGGTCCTTTACTCAAACCTCCAACAGGATCAGAATATCAATTGTCCACTAATCCAAGAAAGTCCTGTTCGTTAGATGACCAAATGATTCCCGAGCGCGGCCCCTGCTGCTGCTCACCGCTCCTTTAGGGGATGGGTCAAATGCGGAGAATGAATTTCTCGCCCCACTTAGGTGGGTGTGATAATCAGTGGTACTTTAACTTTAAGTTACAAACCCAGCTGACCTGGTTCTTGAGGTAGTACCTCATTGTTCCAGGTTTACATTTTTCAAGTGCAGTCAAGATGGGGCATTATACCGTACCTGACCCCTGCGCAGACCCGAGCCGCTATAATCCTGGGAACAGCATGAGTGGAGAAGGAATGAGAATGGACTGAAGTTCAATTGAAATTTGAGGCGCAGTAGAAGAATTGTGAAGCCACACATGCCCCTCTCTCAGCGTGACATTGTTCATTATTCCATCAATATGTCACCTCCCACTGCTAAATCATTATGGTGGCACAGGAGGAGGGCGTCCAAGCACCCAGATTCTTCACACTATGTATTTGATGTTGGGAGACATGAATAGGAGTCTTTAAATAAGTCAGGCTTAAACTTAGTGAGAATGAGTAGTTTTGATTAGATTTTCCTATGTTTTTTCTTCATTCCATGGCACATTTCTTGCCCTATTTTCTTGTAATGGTAAAACTCGAGCTTGTCTATGGCACCACATGTGGCCTTGCTGTAGCAAAAATCCCGTTCGTCCCACTCCAACAGTATCAAAGTATACAGCCATATCTTCTGACAGTCTATTTCCCAACAGTCAATCAGAGAAAAGTCCAACTCTTTTAAAAACGGTGCAGTCAGATGATAAGATCCAGCATATCGTGAAGGGTTTATCAGATGCTTGAAGGTTTATGGGGCAACGCTGTTTATCAGCTACTATCTGTGTACTGGTGTATAATCTTTATAGCATTTGAAAAACAGCTGTGGAATTTACAGCGAGGCGGTAAGGTCACCCCATTGGCACTGGAGATGGTCTCATCCAAGTGCCGCTGATCGAAGGGCTTCACCGCTGCGTAACAATAACTCAGGCGGGGATACAAACACTCGGCAAGCTCATGCATGCATAAAAGAGTAGGTTGACGATTCTGCAGCGTCATGGGACAGGAGGTCTGAGCCAAAAACACACAAACAACCCACTCGCTCGCGAACCTGAGCGAGGGCTTTGCTTAATGAAGCTTCTCCCTACCCGACTGTGGCCCGACAGCTCCTGATTCTCGAAGGATGATTAATGCGAGCTGCAGCTCACACCGAATATATTTAACGTCATCTGCAATATCATCACACAGCGGCCCGGGTGTCCTAAATTCCTGTGGCGTGTTGTCTGTATCCATCAACAAACGCTTGATAGCAAGGGTGAGATTTTTGTCTTTTTATTACCTGGTTTGTCTGAATCCATCAGTCATTCGGCAGGTGAGGACTCAAGTGGCACAAAAAGTTAAAGAGCGATAGCCTGCATCCAGATCCCATTTATCACATGTCAAGTAGTTGCTCGCTATCTGCAGGGATGTTGCCAGGAGGGACCATCAGCCAAAGAGTATTGTTAAAAAAAAAAAAAAAAGTCTTTGGACTTGTCGCTGTTAATTGATGAATCTGAGATGTCGTTTTTCACAACAGGGACTCCTTCAAGGATGAGAACAGCTGTACTGCTCTCATGAATTTCTTCTGGCATCATTAAAAAGTCAAACTTGATTAGAAAGTTAGATCCGAGCTGCAGATGGGAGCCGCAAAAGGAAATAATTGCCCATTTGTGCCTAACCCTGGTAAGTGTTTAGTCTTCGCCCTTTAATGATTCTGATAGTTAGTCCCAACTACAGTATCTACAGTAAGCACCTGTTCCACCAAGAATTTTTATCTCAAAATATTTCATGATTGTGTACAGTAATTGGTTGGGAACAAAACAACATACTGTAACAACTATGAATGGAAACTCTAATAATTAGCACACCGAGGACTGGATTTGGAAACCTACTCAAAAGAACGAAAAAGAAAATTAGATCACAGACTTAGCCAACTTCTGTGAAGTTTCTTCAAGACTCACAATGTGTGCATGTATGCGCTCCCTTCAATGTCTGGGCATGGTCCTGATTAGATGACAGACAGTCTCCTGGGGATCCAAACCAACCATGCTGGAGGATGTCGCAGGCAGCACAATGCTCTCCACGGTGTCCTCAGTGTGAACCCGCTTTCATCTGTGAAAAGAATGGGGAGAAATCTGAAAATTCTCCTTTTCAATCTCTGGGAAATGCTGGTGCTGCATTGGTGAATGCAGGATGCTCATTTCACTCTGGCGCCTACTGCAGGTCAATATGAGTCTGGCAGTCCTTTTCCTGGGGCACATGCTGCTGGGTTCTTGCAGTCCTGTGGCCCTCTCAACCTCTCCTGGCACGGCTTATCGCCTGCTATCTCCTTCACATTCGACAATGTGCTGCGAGGCAAAACAAACCTTCTGAGTAAATAGAGGTGTACCATTGCGGAGGAGCCGAACTACCTGAGAAACGTCTGAGGGTTGCTTACACCAGAGGGCTCTAGAAAAGTACAAAACGATTCAGAAATCACAGAGAAGGGTGCGGAGAGGGATTTGATACTTTCTAGTTTATATGTCCCTTGCAGTGATGATGTTGTCAGTTGCTTTGTAGTTGCTATGGTCATGTCCTGCGTTTATCCCATGTGATGATGATGTTGACAGTTACTATGCATGTGATGGTGATGTTGTCAGTTGCTATGCTGTTTCGATTTCCCTTGCAATGAATCCCTTGTCATGATGATTTGTCCCTTGCGTTGATTTTGTCAGTTGCTATGCAGTTTATATGTCCCTCGCGATAATGATGTCAGTTGCTTTGCAGTTGTTATGGTCATGTCCTGAATTTATCTCTTGCGATGATTATGTTTTTAGTTGCTATGCAATTTGCCGTGTCTATGTCCCTTGCGATGAAACCCTTGTGATGATGATGTTGTCAGTCCCTATGGAGTTTATTTGTCCCTTGCGATGATGTTGTCAGTTGCTATGCAGTTTATATGTCCCTCACGGTGATGATGTTGTCAGTTGCTATGAAGTTACTATGGTCCTGTCCTGTATTTATCTCTGGTGATGATGATGTTGTCAGTTGCTATGCAGTCGCAATGGTTCTGTCCTTTATTTGTCCATTGCGATGACAATGTCAGTTGCTATGCAATTTCTATACCCTTTTGATGATGATCTGGTCAGTTGCTGAAAAAAGTGGCATCAAACATCCAAGTGCCTGGTTCAAAAGAAAAAGAATATCAATATAATCTATAAAAAATAGCACACACATGAATTTGTGGAGGTAATTATGAGAAAATCCATATTTTCCAAAACAAGCTGAACAGAATTTAGCATCATAACAAATTAATGATTTAATTCTTCATAGCTTTACTATCCTCTTGTTTAGAAAACAGTCTGCCAGTGTGTTTTAAAAGCCAAACCTCAATGGAGCATCTGGAATTTGACAAAGGTTCAGGCCGTAAATTAAACAGTAAAGTGGAAAGTAGTGAGTGGCTCCTTGCCAAGCTTTATGTAGCTGACAAATAACTGTCATACTTAATATGAACTGTGAATAGACTGTGTTCACAGTCACACAGGCAAAGGGTGGCCTTGATTTAAATGTCACTGCATGATTATTTTTGTTGTTGCTATGGAAACGTTCCAGCAAGACTTTGTTGATGTTGTGCCGTGTTGATTTTCTTTCAAAAAAAACAACTGGAGTTGTATTTGTCCTCCTAATAGGCTCAGTGAGGGGTGTTTGTTGAAAAGGAAGCACCAAGTGTTTTTGCAGAGGGAGATGGGAAACTCAAAATAATAACCTCCACTCACCTGCTTCCTACCTGTGGGTAAGTACAATAAAATAGTCCTCCGGCTACCACAAATGTCAGCCAGACACCATCAATGGCGAAAAGGAAAACTGGAATGCTAATTAGGAAGCTAGAAAGAGCACTTGCGAGGAATTGTAAATATATAACTATATAACAAACACACATTTACAGTATGTGACAGCCAGGTAAGTGGTTCAAACAGCTTTCGGCTGGCCAAGTTAACCTCTGGATTTAAACCCTATAGAGCATGTATTTTCCCTGCCAAAAAACAAACTGAAGAGAGTAAACCCGTAATTGAAAAATAATGACGCAAAAGCTTAGAAAAGCGTTGTAGCACCCTTTAATGTAATAATTAGCTGAAAATGTAATAAAAATCTAATAAAATTAGATTCAACTCAATCAAAAATGTATTAAAACCTAATAATGTAATAATTTCACCAGTAATTTAATAGAAAATATCCTGATTGAAATTATAATAACATTATCAAAAATGTAATACCTGTAATACAAGAAGGGAATTCTCTCCCATTTGTAGCACTTTAACACAACCTACATCTTTGTGACCTTAGTGCCGTACGCCCTGAGCTGTTGCCAAGCAGTCCGAACTTGTAAGGGAGCTGACCTTTTTGCTACGCTGGTCACCTTTTGTGGCTCTCGACCTCTCGGGGGGGAAGGGGGGGGGGGGGGGGGGTTGACTCACTTATAACTCCACCAAGACCTTGTTAGCCAGCTCCGCTAACTTTATATTGACGCAGGCAGTATACAAGTCTCTTGTGATCGTTCTTGCTCCTAGATTGGTAAGATGTGGCTCAAAATATCTATTTGGGGCTGTTGCTAAAATGTGTCAGGCAAATAAAGATGCTATGCTTTTGTTAGGTGGTAGAAGTCTGGAAAATGGCAATAAAGATGTCAAATTGTGATATCAAATAATCATGACGGCGCATGGTATGCTAATTGCTAATGGATTTCTGTAAAACAAATCGCGCTGCCGTTCTGTGTCAAACACCTCAAAGTGAAGGTGTTATAATTGCGGTAATACCACTTGAAAAACATCATGTCAGCTTCCAGTAAAGCTTAGAAAATAAAAAGATTTTCTTGAGCCTCATTACGGTCAGCATTCCGAGGTACATGCCATGCCTCCAACTTCACTGCTGCTACCGTCAGCTCCGACTAATCCTGCTTTGTTGAGCGGTCTGTGCCCCTCTTCATCTTTCTGTCGGACTCTTGCTACTCTTCATCTCCTTTGCTGGTAATGGATACTGAGACCTATTGATTTTTAGCCAAACTACCTCCATCTGGGCCTCTGGCCATCTTCAGTGCTTCTACTCAAGCTATTAGTGTTTTTTTTTTTAAAAGGTCCGTCAATGTTGACTAGTTACAGGCCCTTCAGTTAGATTTTTGTTTTTATGTATATTTATTTTACGCAAGCGTCACAGTCAAGTGTTTCCTTAATAGCCCATTCAAAAGAGGTGGTTTTAGTTTTCTTTTACCCCTTAGGCCAGTATTACTTATGTGACTCAAATTTACTCAAAAATGGTATGTACTGACTAATCATTTAGTATATACAACAGTCTGTTGTGACCAAGCAATTTGATTGGACGAAAGTCAATCCATGAGTGAAGACTTTATTTAATTTATATTTAGTCCAGTTAGCAAGCCAATTGTGTATGCCAGTCACAGAGTTGTCATATTGATTCATATGTTAAACCAAAGGAGTTTAACTGTTACTATTTCCTGCTTCCGTGTCTGGCCTAACGCGGTGGTCGCCGGTCAGACCCGACATAGGATGAGCTTTTATGGCAGCATATTTCCAATTTTATGATGCGGGACCGTGCAAAAAAAGTTGCATAATGGTGAATGCGTTTACTTGTTTAGCTCTGTTGAACTGTTAACCGAGTTAGCATTTAGTATTAGCTAAAGTAATAACATAACCACAGATTGTTAGCAAAAAAAATTGTTATAAACAGTTTATTGTATACTTTATTTGATTTTCAGCGAAATTGTAATATCACAGTTTTTAATTTTGAAAATCTAGTCACCCTAATGCCTTACTCCATTGTTAAAAACACATTTCAAGAAATAACATTTTATTCAAAGTGTGAATGTTTGTCAGATGATGACTAAGGCTAGGAGAGAAGCCCGCAGATGTCATCGTACGGTGTGCTCATGTGATTGAATGGCACATCAAGTGTCCAAATAGGAGCGCTGTCACCCAACATGCTAACAGTTAGCGCACATTTGTCAAATCAATTGGCTTGCTCTTCATAGGGCGCCCACTAAATGTCATGATAGAGTGACACAACTTCATCACTCTGTGAAAAATGAAAACGTAAAGCAATCTTCATTTGTTTATTTTTTTTTTTTATGTCAGCGTTGCTGATGACGCTTTAGCTAGCATGTCGTGCCAGAGGCTAACTCTGTGGCTAATGTTTGTTTGAGGAACTATTGTTGCTAGCAGAGCGGGATAACTGATTATATAAACATGTAAATCCATAATTTCTTGCTTGTTAACTAATAAATGTTGCTTGTATAAATGTTGTATGGAAGCAATTTCAACCTCGAGGTCATGATGTTGTGCTGAAGTGCAGTATACAGTACAACATTACTCCCTCTTGCGTGATACTGCTTAATTAAACCTGCTGAAACTTTTTTAAGCTATGTGGTTACATATATTACAAGAAAAAAATAACCAATGTCTCAGCTTTGTTGTTGGGGACAAAGCATTATGTATAATTTAGAATCTTGTAACATTCAACATTGAAACTGTTCAATTTATTACCGTAAATATGGATCAAAAAGACATTTCTCGAGATGTTTTCCTGCCTGATGCGCGTGGCTTCTCTTCTCTTTTACTGTGTGGACTAATGAGAAGAAATGGCACATGATGTCTTTTTAATTAGCACATATTTGATGCGTTATGTACAGCATACAAAATGATTAAGGAGACCCAACAACAAAGCCAACAGAGATAAAGCTTGGGAAAAAAAGAATACAAGGCAGCGGCGTGAAAATTTATCAGCCCGTCAGCGGGTGTCCAAAAAATAATGATCACAGCAGTGCCTGCAATATAATTCATTTCCTCATGTCTAACTTTTGGACCTGCAGACATGAAGTGGATGAGTGCAGCCGGCCCAATGCCTCATGCCTCTAGGCTTCCTATTTGAACACTATGATTTTTTTTTCTTGCTGTGTTGCACCTCACTGATCATTAGTCACAATGAGAGCAGATAACTATAGCCAACCCAGGGACTATTGACAGGAGTTATTTTTACTGTGTAGTTTGGCTTGAGGGAGCATATAATGATTGTCGCGCATAAGAAATGTTCGTAAAAGAAAAAAGATTGAAATAAAATATTTACACATTCATGATAAAAAAATAATTAAATAATAATAATAATAAAAAAAAAAATATTAAAGATCTTCTCATTGGCCTGTGCCTGTAGCTGATTGGATCGTGATATTATATCTTGACATTTTGATATAATTACATCCCTTTCACTAACATCATGATTGTGTTATAAGATACCATCACATCTCTGAGAGAAAGCATGTAGAGCACAAAAAGGATGGACCCTAGGACGGACCTTGGAGGAACCTCGCAAGAAAGGTAGTTGGAGTCTTACTTAACTCATTCACTCCCAGCCATTTTCACTGAAGCAACCCCCATTGCTCCCGGCTGGATTTTGACTGATTTTGCCAGGCCCACAGAATATTCTGTTCTATTGCTATAAAAACATGGAACCTACCAAAAGAAAGATTAAAGTCTCTTCTTTCGTTAGGAAAAAAGTAAGTTTCTATCTGTTTTTTAGAACAATTAGCATTAGAATATAGCTAAGTTTCATCATTATTCACAAGTCTGTTTAAAACACTGAGGAAAAGAGCTTTTTGCAACATAGCCCTGGCTGATCTCTTATACTCTGCTGCCACCTGTTGGCCGTTTTTGTAATAACTACCATTGCTTTAAGCCTTCTCTTCAGTTCAGAGGCTGCATCAAAGCCTTCTGTATACTCTAGCATACCCCCCCCCCCCCCCCCCATTAAAAGTAAGTTTTTGGGACCATAGCAATAGTTAAAATAGAACATTATATGTTTTGGGGAGAAAATAAGTTAAGGATAGCCAACAACCACAGAAAATATTTATTTGACAGATATGAACCAGTTAAAATCTGTCCTCCAGATGCCCTACCCGGTCCTTCAGCCTGTCTATGAGGATGTGATGAAAAACAGTATTTATTAAAAGCTGCCTTACATCAAGCTGAATTGGGAATATACATTTACCAGCATCAAAAGCCATCATAATGCCATTCAAGACCTTGCGAAGAGGTGTTTTTTAATTGACGGTAATCCGACTAAACTGTATGGGGGAAAAAATGCATCTAATCTGTGACTAGCTGTTTTTTTTGGGGGGGGGTGGGTATATAAAATTTGAGATACGAAAAGCAGCTTATAAATGGGCCAATAGTAAGAATAGACTTAAAGATTTTGTCATTGCTGCCCCTCGAGGCACCCGCTAAATTCACCTAACCTGCCTTTTGTGAGCTAATATTTTTATAAATATAAATGCCACTTTCCAACAGAGCCATGTCCTTCAATTAGAGCATTTTCCCCTCCCTGCTGCTTAAATGTCACGACCACTTTACTCTATAAAGCTTCAGTCTCCTGGCATTATAGCGCACGTGTTAGCAGTGTCGCAGGGGCAACCCTGAGTGCAGTGCTTTTACGTCAGGGCCACAAAAAAAAAAAAAGAAAGAAAGTGGAGATCATGCAGGAAAAGCCGCGCCAGGAATCAGCATTAATGAATTGTCTCTGGTTCCTCAGTCATGAGGGTTAATAGTGAGATGTGCTTTGGGCTTACTTACACTAATTAAACCAATCGCTGGCCCATCATTTTGGATTCGTTAATAACTAGCCCTCTTCTTTTTCTTTTTTTTTCAAGGGCGACCTGCTGAAATTGAACAGCTCAGAACTGCGATGCTGTAGTCATCACAGATTCGAGCCTTGACTCCATTTGGTGAATAAATTGTCCACCCGTTTTCTGTAGCGCTTTTCTCTCTTTAGGGTTTAGGTTAGCTGGATCTTATCCCAACTGACTGGCTAAGCACAGGGCTCATATACACAAACAAACTATTATGCTAGCACCAATAGTCAATTTAGATTCTTAAATAAATTTAACATGCATTGATTATTTAGATTGTTATTGCACATTTTACGTATGTTTGTTTCCTTGGCTGGCTGGCTCACTTTAGTAGGAGTGCACAATGACCCTTTGGCTCCATTACAGCTGATTGGATTGGTTCTCCCCGTGTGTGCAGCTGGCTCGCCACCCACCTCATCCACCTGCAGCAGCACGTGGAAACCTTACATTTTTTTGTACTCACACTCTTATCTCTCAAGAACATCCCTGTCATTCTTTCACTCGTCCATCTTTGGAGCGCCCCCCCAGCCATTTCTTCCCTGCCTATCATTCAAAATGTGCTTCTCAAACTTCCCTTTTCACTGGCTGCCATATATCTCCCTTCTTCTGCAAGTCTTCCATCATTGTGCTGCTTGTGACACTTATTCGGGCGCACGTGGCTAAATGTCTGGAATATTGAATGTTTTTCCTTCTCTAAAACATTTTAAATAGCACGAAAAAATTGATCGATCAAATATTAAAGGTGCAGTGTTGAAGCTGCTAGCAAGATTTGTATATAGCCTCATGTCATTAAAGGGATACGTGACTCATTGAGCCATTTTGATAACTACATAATTTTTTTGTCTGCAATTAATATCTTTAAAAAACGATTTTTTCCACTTAACATGACATCACCTGTGCTGAGGAAGTAGGTAACGACCAATCATGGCTCACCTGTTTTCTGGGTTTGGTCAGCAAACTCAGCCATGATGGGTCGTTACCTACTTACTCAGCACCGGTGATGTCATCTTCAGTCGACAGCAAGTGGTAAAAATATATTTTTAAGGTATTAAATCGACATGAAAAATAATGATGCAAAGTTGTCGGTAACAGAAGCAACGCAAGATGGCTGCCCTCTGAGAGGCGACTGGCAGTCCAAGTTATTATTTACGTCCATGACTACGCTTCATAAACGTGCACACCACATGCAACTGTACGTTCAGTGTGCTCTATGTACAAACTGACGTTAGCCCAGGCTGCTAATTTGGTAGCATGGCTTATTCATGCTGGAAAGTTGCCAAACATGAAATGTTACCGGTTAGAAGAGAGGTGAAAATTGAAGCTGTTGACATAGAAAATCACCATTTGATACATTTCCCTTTTATTTGTCCTGGGGGCTGTCCAATTCCTTCATTTTAACTTTTATTGCTAACTTGAGCATAATCCATCCGAGAAAACTATAAGAACGACGGTTCCGTTTGCTGCAGCTGGGAACAAATAAAACATGCAAAATGCCAGCTGTGCCGTGTGGAGATGGAATATACGGATTAGCTCTTTTCATTTCTGACATGGGGGATTGTAAGTGACATTTGGTTTTCAATGTATATGGATGGATTTATGTATGTTTTGTTTTATAATATTTGGCAGAATATTTTATTTAATGTAATAAATAAATATACTGTACTACACAGGTGTAATTCCCCCCCTATTAATAAAGAACAATAATGTTTTTATTTTTATTTCTTATATGCATTTTTAAAAAATCCAGATAAGAAGTAATTACTTGTCGAATTGTTTTAACCTCAGTCTTGCTGGTATTTTAGTGAAAAATAATAATAATTAACAGATAGTGTAGACGGTTGCTGTTCCATTAATATAATTTCCTGTGCAGGTTTTCATTAAGATTATGGAACCTGGCTGCAGATATTTTCTCCCATTTACCGGAAGAGCATTAGCGACGTTGACCATGGATGTGAGTCAATAAGATGTTGTCTGTGGGTTTTTTTTTGGGGGGGGGGGGCACTGTGCCAGTCAAGCTATTTCATTATGAGACGTTATCTTGCATTATTATAAAAACTCCAGTGCACACGATAAGAGAATAGCTCCTTTCTTTGTATGCGGGCACTCTTCCTCGAGCAGGAGATTTGCAGCTCACATTAATAGTACCTGCAAAGACTGAGAAATGAATCCAAAACTCTCCTGAGGTCTAAAGTTTTATTGAGCTCTTGAACTTTATGTGATTAATACAGTCACATGCTTTTGCATAGTGTGGTAAAAAAATAAAATAAAATCCTCTTCCCACCTGCTCATTACAATAACAAGCAAAGTTGGAACTCAGTCTCCGCCATGAATGCAATTAATACTAGAATAACTCCCAGGAGAGAAAAGTGTAAGACAGAAGATATTTGTTTGTTTATCCGCCTGTAGAGGCCACTTCCTGGCTCCCACACGATGACATAAGATGACTGTACCATTTTTGACTCTGGGGAAAGAGGAATTTGTCCCTCAAAACGTCAAAAGAGAAAAATTGTTGCAGTGTGTTTCTGTTCATTTGTCTGTCTGCCATCTTTTTGGTTCATGGTTTTGGAATTTTCTTTTTAGTTAGTTTTTGTTTCGTTTTGAGTTTTTTTTATTTATATATATATATATATAGTTAGTTTTAATTCTATTTTTTTATTAGCTTTAGTTATTTAAAAAAAAAAATCTTAGTTTTAGTTAGTTTCAGTATTAGTTTTCGAAAGTGTATTACTTAAATGCAATATTTAACTAATTCACTCCCAGCCATTTTCACTGAAGCAACCCCCTTTGCTCCCGGCTGGTTCGCTGGATTTTGACTGATTTTGCAAGGCCCACAGAATATTGTGTTCAATTGTTATGAAAACATGGAACCTATCAAAAGAAAGATTAGAGTCTCGTCTTTCATTAGGAAAAAATATATATATATCTGTTTCCGTTTTGCAGCAATTAGCATTAGAATGTAGCTAAGTTTCATCATTATTCACAAATCTGTTTAAAACAGTGGAGAAAGAGCTTTTTGCAACATGGCCCTGGTTGATCTCTTATACTTTGCTGCCCCCTGCTGGCCGTTTTTTATAAGTACCATTGCTTCAACCGTCTATTCAGTTCAGAGGCTTCGTCAAAGCCTTCTGTATGATCTAGCATAAAAAAACACATAAAAAGACACATAAATACGTCTTTGGGAGCATGGTAATAGTTAAAATGGAACGTATTTATACGTTTTTGGGAGCAAATGAGTTAATAAACATAATGGTAAAATGAAAAAAGTAACACATTTATTACCCAGCGTTGCATTTCGGCTGAGTTCAATGAAAAATCAGCTAAGCCGAGCCATTAGAGGCAAAAGTCAACCATGCAAAATTGTTGCCTAGGAGCAAAGTCATCTGAAAGAGCTTTTCTATTGGCTGCTGCTCGATGATGTCATTTCTGTGTGACCCACTTTCAAACGTCCGTATTCCGGTTAATATCAAAATAAATATACTTAAAATCACATTTAAAATCAACCCCAAAGGCTCATTTATTAAAGTAATTATTAAAGACTAAAACAAAGGACTTTTTCGCTATAATTATAGTTAGGTTTACTGTCGTTAGTTTGTAAACGTATATTGTAGTTTCAGTAAGTTTACATTTTTAAAAAGCATTTTCATTAAAGAAAATGGTTTTCTTTTTTTTGTATTTAAGTTATTTTGTTAGTTTTCATTAACTAAATTAACCTTGGAAAAGACTTATAAACCTATAAGCTCTGAACTTTGAGGCACATACGCTAACCACTTGTCCACTATGCTCATAGCAAGAGAGCAGTCCAAATTAAATATAACATAACCTCAACCATACTTTAAAAGTCCTTTTAAATCCAACCATTCACTTGTTATGTCTGGATTTCTTGTCCACGTCGCTGGCTAAGGTCACAATATAATGCCATCCATCACCCGAGCTGTGCACTTGTATAAAGTGGCCACAAACAAATAAAAAAGAGATTAGAGAAATAAATTGTAAGGTTATGGGTTGTTCCATCTTGATGTAATGAATCATCGTGTTTGTCTGACATGAAGACTGAATAATCAGCATGTTTTTGTTTTTTTTTATATATTAATCTCAGCTGATAATCAAGATCACTGTTGTCATGTTTGGCCTCTGGAAATGCTATTTATAGGTTCGCATTGTGCCAACCATGTAGTTACCATAAAATAATGGGACCAAAGATGCAAAAAAAAAAAATTCCTCCCCATCCCTAGAGGCAAAATTCATCTTTACACTCAGTAAAGGGCACCATGCTCAAGGGCAACAATTTGAGTGTCTGTTCCTATCATTCATATGTTTTGGATTTGAATGAGTGTTACCAAATCAGGGTGTCGCCAACCTTTTTTTTTTTAAACCGAGGGCCGAAAACCTAGCCAAATAAAGCAGAGCTAAGCTAGGTTCAAATGGATGCTTCTGCTTATGGAGGCCCGAAACTGCCAAAATTCAACGCTCACTCGACCATTGAAATGCAGTTTGCAACATTTCAACCTGACACAGAGCGTCTGCAGCATGAAATAAATAAATGTGAGAGCAGGGCGTTTTTATTGATTGATATACATAATTATATTTTTGTATTTATTAAAAAAGAAAAATCTCGTTTATTTTATTTTATATATATATATGTACATTTTTCATTTCCATTTATATTTATTTTTTGGATTATATTTTTTATATGTGTTTTTATTTACACTTTCATTCATTTATTTAGTCATGCATTTATTTTTTAATTTTGGCAGTTTTGGTCCTCCATATCTGCTCAGTTATCCACATGACATTTGTATGTGAAGCGTATGCTGAGGTTATCGCTACCCTTGTTTGCCTCGCAGTCTTTGGTAAAACCCTGTTAAGTTTTTTTTTTTTTATCACGCTTCCTGCTCGCTGCCGTTCCTCCCTTCACTTCTCTCTTAGTCTTTTTGATTCTTCTGACTTTCGACATCCAACCACTTTTTTTTTCTCTCCTTCCCTTCTGCTGTCACCTGTTTTTGAATATACTTCTTTTGCTCCTGTTCATCAACATGATATCTCCTCAGGGGAAAAAGAAGAAGAAGGAGTGCAAAAGGGCGTCGCGCTGCCACATGAATTCCTACACACCTCGCAATTGCTGTCAGCAATCCCGCCGACAACTCATTTAATTGCCTGCCGTCCAATTTTTGGTGAGCTCGAGGAGGTGATGGGAGTAGAAGCAAGTTTAAAGCGATGACAAAGGTAAGTAAAAAGAGGGCAGCGAGGGTGAGGAGGAATCAACCCTGGAAAAGATGGTGTTGCTAGGCAATACAAATCAATGCGTTGTCAAATATGGATGAAGACGCGCTCAAAAAAATAATGTATCTTAAAGCTTCCTTCCAAGACTCATGATAAACAGACATGGAGTCGTTCATATGATGACTCTGGCACTGACTTTAGCAGTTGCTAATCTTGCTTATCAGATGAAGATATAGGTGACTCTATTAGAATGAAAGTGTTAACACTGGATGTTCATTTAATTTCTTTAAAGCGTTCAAAAATATATAGTGTTAACTCCGTTTTATTTACTTCCTTTTCCGGCCCATAACTTGCAGCCAAACATAGCCGCTGGCGGGAAGGCGGACAATATATGTCGTTTGTAATTCGTGTATCTACTTTACAAAGTCAAATTCAAATAGCATATTTGCTGTACGTCTTTGGCGTATCATCTCAAATGTATTTTCTATCTGATGATTTGACATCAATTCCAAGATTTTACTCAAGAAAATATCTGTTACACACTATGAAGAAAAAAGTAGATGCAGAAGTAGAAAAAAATGGATTAATCGCAATTAATCACAATTAATCACAATTAACTACGGAACATTGTGTGATTAATTAGTTTAAAAAATATATAATTGCTTGACACACACTCACACACATTAGAGCTGTCAAACAATTACATTTTTAATCAGATTAATCACATCTTAGAATTTTGATTAATCACAATTAATCGCTTAATTAAAAGGCTTTTTTATCAACATTTTTTGCTCGCCAAATTTAAAGAGTACCTGTTATGTGTTAATTTTTTGGACATTTTTATTTTGAGGACGTCTTCAAAAAAATGTATCCACTGCACACGCTCATCTTCCTCTTTCTCTAATTATTGAATTACTTGCATCATTTAAAATGGAAAAAAAAAAACAATAGCTCGAAATGAACAAATATTCTGAATGTCATACTCAAACATTTATTAAATGCTTTACTTCAATGCATGTTTATGTTATTTTTATTGCTCAAACACAACCTGTGCTACCTTTTAACGGAACCATTCGCTGTCACCTTAAGGATCATCTTTGGTCAAAATTAATAGTGTGATTAATCTGCGATAATACATGATTGATGCGATAATTTTTTGTGATTAATTAACGCTTTAAATTTGACAGCACTAATATATATATATATATATATATATATATATATATATATATATATATATATGAATATGAATATCTTTTTGGCCATCAAAAGTGAGCATTGTTATCTTCATAAGAGCAGAACAGTTGCCGCACTCTGACATTTGATGACATTGTGCAGTGTTGTCTCATTGAGCCCGCATTACTTCCAGATGACTGGTGCAAAAAAATCAAAACATGTTTGCTTGCTCCATTTAGCTTCTTTTTTTTTCTTTTTTTTTTTGCCTGTCAAACTTTCCGAACTCGCAGTCTGCTGTGTGATATCAGTTATGTGTGGGATTAGTAACCAGTAAACACTGTCAAGCAGGGACGGTTCTTTGCCCTTGATTATTTTCTCGCACCGTGTACACACTTCACGCAGCGTTGTTATATTTCCAAGCCACAGGACCCGCGATAATATTTGCTCTAAACTTGTTGCAAATATTGCTTTTATTTATTTGCCCAAACTGCAGAAAGTTCCTTTTAGTACTTTTTCATCCCCTGCATTCTAAGAAGCTCTAATTTGAAGATAGTGCTGTTTCTATTATACAAAACTAGTTTTCACTGTTTAGTGCACACAGTAGAGAATACTAATATAAATGCAATATGTTTTTGGGACTCATTTTCACCCCTGGAGTTTGTTGGCTCAGACCGGCCCACTTTAGTTTGCAGTTTTGTTCAGTGTGTGAAGATGTTTATTTCATATGTATTCATGTTTCAATCTAAAATAGATTGAACATTGGAATAAGTAACCAACGTCAATAGTTATGTTGTCTATGATCAAAAATTTTATAACTTACTAGATCACAATAAGTATATCGGAACAATTTTGAAAACATAAATAAAGTCAAGAGTGCTAAAGAAATTGATTTGGCCACCTGTCATATTCTCTACACATAAAGCCTAAATAAGGAGATAAGGCAAGTTACAAGACACATTTGAAATTTTTTAAGAGCTCAAATAATGAACTGCAATCACACTATAACTTCCTTGTGCTGGAATGTGCTTGAATTACTATTAGCAAGGGCGGGATTTACAAAATTGGGTACAAAATGCAAAATCTAGTTTCAGTCGCATTTAAAAACTAGTCATTTCTAAATTTGTTTTCAATGTAATTACTATATATATATTTATTATTATTATTATTATTTTTTTTTTTTTTTTAATCCACAAAAGTAGGTTAAGCCCTGCTATTGATCTCTCCCTTCTAGTGGGGCAGAATGGGGTTTTTTTCTCCCTCAATGTAACCTACTGTTCCCAACAAGTGGGAGGGGGAGCTAGCGCTAGCTAGCTAGCACATGGCCGTCATGGGAGAGAGCGCGAGCAAGAGAGAGCGTGCGCGCTTGCTTAAAAAATTGCATATGATCCATTCTGCACAATAGGTCTATAATTCAGGCCGACCAAGCGGGAAAATGCAGACCACTCCAAGTTAGTCGCTCTAGGTCTGGCTTGATCTCTACCAAAAGCACTTTAATTGCTGCTTTTGAAACAAATTTGTGGCCCGAAATAAACAGCGCCCTCTGGCGGCCAGCCGGGAAAAAAATCCCTCTGGTCCCGCCTTCTCAGTCCGGGCCTGGATTAAGAGGTTTGGGGCTACTGTAATTGACCAACTATAGAATTGAAAACTAATCATCCAACTCAAAGCAGTAAAACGTAATCATGAAAGCAAATTCATTACAAAGCAAAGCGTACCACGTAAATGAATATTTGTTTTGTCTCCACAGTATGAAGTGGCTACCTCATGACGACTTGATGAATATTCATAAGCAGATGATTGGCATGCAGGCGGACATGGGGAACGGAGGGAGTCGACTGCTGTTAGGTGGTAAGCAACTGTAAACATGGTTGGATAGAAGATGATGTGCGCATGTTTGTATACCTCCTGAGGGAATTAGCGTGCGCGGGCGCACTGAAAGATAAATGCGATGTTGCCGTGGGCAATTACACATAAATAGAGCACAAAATCCAAAACCCTGAAGTCAAGAGGTTATAAACAGAAAATGTAGACACACCAAAAAGTGCAAATGGCCAGATGTGTGTTCATTTGACAACACCAAACTTCAAGTAGATTACGCTCAATGCCGACTCAAAAGATTTTTGGCAGCGAGTTTTTACCTTCCGAGGTTTGCTACTTTGAAAAATATACTCAGGGCTCAGATAAAAGCCAATCACGGCTCAGCTCTCGAAAACAGGTGAGCCGTGATGGTTTGTTAACTCAGCCCTGAGCAACTGCGATGCCATTTTCAGTTGGCAGCAAGTGACAAAATGGCCGCCACCCTGAGATGGGTAAAAGCGGGTGGATTTTTGGTGCATACTCAGATTCCACAAACACAATATTAATTAGAATACCATGTTTAAAACGAATGGGGCTGCATAAAACATACTATTTGAAAGAAAATTTACAGCCATTTTCACTGAAGCAATCCCCTTTGCTGTTTTGCTGGATTTGCGGGCGGGGGGGGGGGGGGGTGCGAGCAGATAGTAGATGTCAACGAACCTGACACAGCAGCTGGTGTGTTTTACAAAAGAGTTTGCTGCACAAATCCGTCCCGGATAGTGCCGATACAAAGATGGAGAAAAGCCGATCACACTCCGAGCAATGGCTCCATATTCAGCAGTGCATCTTGTAAAATGGCCCCCACGAGTCTCGGCAGCCGATGTCGTGAACATACTTCGTCTTCATCATCGGGAGACTCCCGTGAGAGTCTTTCTCCCAGCAGGTGTTATTATCAAGCAAGCAGCAGACCTAGCTGCGGGCGACAGCATGCGCGTGTTGACAAAGCATGAGTCATAATCAATAGCAAAGGGGTTTTGGCGATGACGATACTCATGGCTGCGCCCCGGGGGCGGGACTGCGGCGCTCGGGTTAAAGCGGATGGCATCCGATTGTCGATGCGGATCTTCGTCATCGGCCGCAAATCAATTTGGACTTAAGACTGGAGGATAAGTGAAGCGCTTCGTCGCCACCTCTCCCAGGAACTGGAAGGAGCGAACAAATGAGAGGTTTCCTGTTATAATGACAATTTATTAAACCCTGCATACGGGAAATCTATTGGAGCAGACTGGTTCTGATCTGAACCTGCACACATGGTTGCAAATTAATATTCTTGTCATACATTCTGATTTAATTAGAACCACTGAATTTGCATTTTCCACATCATTGCTTATTTTCTATTTATGACATCAGCTTGACACGTCTTTACCTCTGCCAGGAAGTTTTTTTTTTTTTTTTGCCTTGTTAGTTTGTCTGCATAAAACTGCTGTACCAATTTATATTAAAGTTTGTGGAGCGCTGGTGCAAACACATTCAATTTTGGTACCGATCCAGGATTTTTTTTTTTTTCCACTTAGCATCTCGACTCAGGGCTTTTTCATAATGATTTTAATTTCTCGGTGGCGAAAGCTGGAAATGTCATGACATAGTCCAAGTTAGATTTTTTTTTTCTTCCCTTTTGCTTGTCAGGTGTGCCACGGTCTGAGGTGAAGAAGAAGTTATGGTGCAAATAGACCCGAGCTTGATGAGCATGGACCTGAATGACCAGTAAGTCAATTGAGTGAGAGTGTGAATGGATTGCTTTTGATATTTACGGGCAAGCCTTTGCTCATTCATCCCACATCTTGACATTCAATGAGAAGGCTTAGTGTACTTTATGTGAATGTGTTTTTTTCGATAAGACACAACCGTTTTTTAACTCATTCAAACCCACAAACATATCATTACGTTTTTTAATACTTTGTCCTGCACTCCCAACTTGTATGTGTTTTTATGCTAGAGCATACAGAAAGGCTTTGATGCAGCTTCTGACATGACGAGGTCGATTCAAGCAATGGTAGTAATTACAAAAAACGGCCAGCTGGTGGCAGTAGAGTATAAGAGATCAACAAGGGCCATGTTGCAACAAGATCTTTTTGCCAGTGTTTTCAACAGCTTTGTGATTAATGTTGAAACTTAGCTATATTCTAATGCTAATTGCTGCAAAATGGAAACAGATACAAAATATACTTTTTTTCTTGATGAAAGAAGAGACTCTAATCTTTCTTTTGTTTTTATAGCAATAGAACACAATATTCTGTGGGCCTTGCAAAATCAGTCAAAATCCAGTAAACCAGCTGGGAGCGAAGGGGGTTGCTTCAGAGAAAATGGCTGGGAGTGAATGAGTTAAAGCGGAAGTCAACCCCAAATAATTTTTTTTTATATTAATATGTTCTATGCAGCCCAACTGGTCTAAATATGGCATTCTGGTTAATTGTGTGTTAGTGGAATATGAGTTAAGCAGGAAAATCCAGCCGTTTTTATCCATCTCAGGGGGCGGCCATTTTGCCACTTGCTGTCAACTGAAGAAGACATCAATGTTGCTCAAGGCTAAGGCAACAACCAATCACAGCTCACCTGTTTTCTGAAACTGAGCTGTGATTGGTTGTGTGGCAAAATGGCCGCCCCTGAGATGGATAAAAAAAAAAGGCAGAATTTTGCTTCATAACTCTTATTCCACAATGTAATATTAATCAGAATGTCACGTTTGGACTAGTGAGATCACATAATAACATATTCTTGTCAAGAAATGTTTATGGTTGACTTCACCTTTAACATATTTTAGTTTGTCAAAGTAGCATAAGCGACAATTGATCTTTTGCCTGAAACACATGATTGTGTTAAATGTAGATCAACAGTGGTGGTAAACATGTAACTAGCTTTGACATAGTCTGATGTTACAGAAGCCAAGACATTACATTTTACATCTGTGCAGTACTGTTTCGATACATGTAGCGAAACAGTAGTGTTAGCATGCTAATACGCATATGGTCCGCTAACGCTACACAGCACCGAAGGAGGTAATCATTCAAGGAATGAGAAGCTCCTTTCCTTTTTAAACTTGCCGACTTTTTTTTGTGTTATAAGCGACTAGCGACAAATCTAACGACTTTTTTTTCCTGGTGTTTTTTATGGCATTTTTCTTCACTTTTTTGCCTTTCTCGAGTCGTTTTTCCCTCTCATGCAAATTATGCAAATTAGACAATTACATCACTTAGCGCCTTTTAGGACAACCTGTCCTAAAATGGCCGCCCTGTGTTTAGGTTTCTTCCCAATGGCTCACAGCGCCGACGACCCCGCGTTAATTTTTTGTGATTAATTAATCAGTCAACGCTTCAACTTTGACAGCACTACTTTGTACATATCTATTATTTGGTTTTGACTGTATTTCTCATTTTGCATGCATGCTCTTTACTTGCAGCTGTAAGGTGATGGAAATTAAGAATATTAATCTGTTCAGACTGTCAGCTTCAATAGTCCACGCTGAGGCAGAACCATCTGTCAGGGTGTAGCTATAAACGGATGCAACTGCCACATGTTACGGGTTCAAACAATGCTAAGTGCTTAAAATTCCTGAACATTTTATTTTAAATATATATATATTATTTACAGTTGAATGCATGGAATCCCTACTTGCTTCTAAAAGCATGGGGCTATTTTGGAGTAGTCAAAATGTCACATAGCACTGATGTTCAGTCCAAAAAATAATAATTGGCAAACGCATACCCCGATTTTCTTCTGTCACTCGCTTTTGCCAAGCGCTGCCACACAATTGACTGGTTGGCTCTGGCGAACCTTGATTTCAAGCAAGCAGATCCATTCATGCAAAAGGGCTGGAAAAACACGTGACAATAAACCGCGATCCCGTGGAATCAATTTAACATGGCTGTCAAAGTGCCCGCATTGATGGGCCATTGCGGGTGCCGGACCGGCAGTCAATCTGGGGTGTGGCGAGGAAGCGGACCGTGCGGGGGGGTCTGAACACAGACAATATGAAGAGGCAGCGGAAAGCAATATCTGCTGTTGCCATGCTGGATCAGCATAAATGTCAGGCCACTCGGGGGCAGCCTGAGGGGGGGGAGAATGTTCCTGTGGGGAGGGTGTGTTTGCTGTGGGATACACACGGGACACGTGTAGTAAATCAAAAATGCTGTTGACATAATACACGGCGGGAGAACTAAGGCTGTTGGGCCACCCTGTATGCAGATGACCCACTGTAGATGAATCAAGTGTTCCCCTTGGTGGGCTTGGCCCAAAATAAGCTGAGCAAGCATCTTCTCAAACGCCGGAGTGACACATGATGCAAATTGCTGAGTCAGCGTTGGCAGCGAACCCACCGGTGTAAATCTCGGCGGAGTGAAAGACAAACGAGTACAATCAAACAACAGAAGGTTCACGCGGTTTATGTTAATCTATGCAAATGTGCCGTCAGAACAAACGCTGCGTTACTTTTGGGATCTTTTCAGCAGATTTGGAATTGCAAATATTATTAAAATGATCTTTTTAGTGTTAAACAATAATATCTAAATATAGGTCCACTTTTTATTGAACTTTTTTTTATACAAAATAAAATTAATACAGTAGTTGCACGTAAAGCTAGCCAATCCTCATTGCTAACTATTTGTAAATGTTTCAAACTGTTCATTTTATACAAGACCATGATTATTCCATATCTGACCTACTGTACTGAGGTTTGAGGAAACAATCAGTATTTATAAAGCAAAAAAAAAAGTCATAAGAATAATCACTAGAAAGCCATTTAGAGATATAACAAATCCATTATTTCTTCAGTTGAAATTGTTGAAATTTTATGAATTGGTAGATTACAGCATTTTGAAAATTATGTTAAAGGCGCATAACAAAACGTTGCCATTGAATATTCAGAAAATATTTGAAAAAAGAGAAAGCAAGTACAAGTTGAAAGGAACGTAAATCTTAAAAAAATTATAAAAATAAACAGATTTAGGACCAGACTAATGAAGCGTTGTATTTCAGTAAAAGGAATCATTTTATGGAACAATCTTAATAAAGAAATCAAAGAATCCAATTAACAAATTACATTTAAAAGAATGACTAAATCAATCTTATTAAGAATATATAAACCAGATTAAGTTAGAACATTATGCCATTGTCATTTTTGTTGTTATGAATGTCAGAAATCATATTGTAAACAGAATACATATGTGACTCTGAGATTAACAATTTTATTTAGGTTTTTTAATTTTTTTATTTTGCTGCTGTTTTTTAATTTACCTTGTAAATGAACTCTGGGGAGAAACGGGGCAGATACAATAAGACTTGTCTTCTTTTGCTCCTCAACAATGAAGAATATTGTTTTATTTATTTTTTGTTGTCTTTTTTTTTTCTTTTACAAATTAATTAAATAAATGATTGAAATGAAATGGAAAAAAATGGAGAGACATTTTTTAGGGATGAGCGAGGACCAATACCAGTCCTCCGCGGCAGTAGTTGGCGCTGTTTTGCGGCAGTTTGACACGTTGCCCAAACATCATCTACGTCACAAAGAAAAGCTTTTTTATTTGTATTTTATTTCCCAAGTGGCCATCTATTGAAAGTTAATACTATATGGAATTAAAATGTATTTTGAATAACCCATAAACAAACCCCAAAAAGTAAAAAGAAGGCGAAGATGGGGTTGCATATTTCAGTCGTTTTAGTGCGCCAGTGTGAGGGATTGTGAAAGTGTGCGTGTTTTCTTTCATGTGGATGACAGCAAGGGAAGTTGGCGGTGTGTGCGTGTGTGTGTTTGTGTATGTGACAGGAATAGTGATTACTGGATATGTTCGCATGAAAGCGAGCCAAAGGTTTGCATTGTTGTTTTCTAAGTGGGTGTGTGTTTACCTACAAGATATGTGTATGGGGGTCCTTCCATGAGCTGGAAGGCTGCCAGGTGCCTCTTGCGGGATGTCTTTGTGTGGTGATTTAGGAAGCGATCGATTTCATAGTCCTGCTTTTGTTTCTCGGCTCCCTCATAAATAGCAGCACAACTCGCCATCACCCTTGTTTGTTTTGTTCTCGTTTGCCTGCGGCTATTTACGCTGACATTTCCTCTTGGTTTTCATGGTGAAATTCACTTATCTGTACCTCTCAGAACTATCTGAGGTAAGGACAACGATGACAATTTGGATGTGCGGAGCCCCCGAGGACAACAAAGCAGCAGGATTCTTATGATGACTTAAATGCGAAAGCGGGTGGTGAAGGCAAACAAATGGATTCTCGGGAGAGTGTAGACCTCGCGTGGCCAAACAAAAGCGAGTCGCTTTTGTTGTTTTTCTGCGTGAGGATGTTGCTTTCTGGTTCAAAGTAACACGCAACGCCAGTTTGTGATGTGTTGCTAACGATAGCATGATACAGCGATTAGCGATAGCACTTAACTCATTCACTGCCAGGCCAGTTCAAATGGATTTTTCACATCTATAACCGTCAATGACACTGAATGAGTTTTTTTTTATTATTATGCTGATTATCACTAAAATTGGTATGCTGACTCCAAAATGGCAGTCAATTTTTTTCTAGCATGCCATTTTTTCTCTCTCCATAGTTTACACCATCAGCTGTAGTAAGACTGTAGTAAGAAGAGCTGATTATGATTGGACTCGTATAAAACTACGTGGCATATTATTGTAAGTTCTATTTCGTTTTATGTTGTTTTGTTTGTTTTTTACGTTTGTAGCTATTGCATCTTAGCATTTTATTGACATACATACACATTTATTTATTTTTAAAAATTAAGAAAATTAGGATCCTATAGCTAAAAAACTTGAAGTGATAGGGAAAAACTGAGATCAGTTTTGGATTTCGGACCCCAAAATTAGTTGAAGACAGCTAAACAAAAAATGTGTTCCCCAATGTAATCAATGATTTGGAAGGAAACGTTCCAAGATACCGTGCACGAATGGATTGATTGATTTTTAGAAAATTCACAAACATGTAGTGGTGCAACGGATCACAGAAGTCACAGTTCGAATTGGATCACGGATTTGAGTCACGGATCGGATCGTTTTTGGATCAGCAAAAAAAGAAGAAGAAAAAAGATAATACTTTGTCTGGATTTATTATTTGTAAAACACTTTTTCCCATTAAATAACATAAATAAATACATTCAAAATGTCTAATATAGCCCTTTAGGAATTAGGAACACAACTTAAAGTGCAATATTAGGCAGAAACATTCTTATATATAAAATAAAGTATTAATGGCTTAAAGTTGCGCTACTAAAAATGTAAACGACTATGTTGTTATTTTTAATGGTAAAGTGTTTTATAAAATAAATGAAGAAGTTCTATTTATCTTTTCTTTTTATTTCCTTTTTTAATAGTAATGAAAAGACCTCAAAGTGCAATTTAAGGCACATTGCCTTCCTTTAAACATGGAGAGTGAATTACTTGGTCCGGAATATTGAAAAAAAATTCAAACTCATGTACAGCTAAAGTACCAGCCAGGCACTCATAGGTAATGCTAACAGCTAGTTGCTAGCAAAATCTGCGACTTCTGCCATATCATACAATGATGGCGTAATTAATTTGCGGTTTCTTAGCGTCCTGAATTAGCGATTGAACATGAGTTCGGGATAGCGTTGTGTTTTATTGGTCGCAACTTTAAGGTCAATCAAAGCTACAAACGTCTAAAACGGAAATCAAGCTAGCCGTCACACCACGACATGGGTCTCCCCATCCCCAACCAATCCGCGGATCGTCCGCGATAAGAAACGCGGGGCCTGATCCGAACCGACCACGGATCAACGCTGATCCGTTGCACCACTAATATTTTGCATAAAAGCGAAACAGCAGACCTGCAGTTGACTGGTGACCGGTCCAATCCGGTTTAAATACAGCAGTATTCCCAAAACGATGGAAGCCATCATAGCTAAAAGATGCTAATGTAGTGTATTTAGTGTATTTGACTTTTTGTGTCAGTCCTTCTCCACCCCTCTGTCATATGGTGTTCCACAGGGGTCAATTTTGGGGCCCCTGCTGTTTTTTAATTTTATTTACTTTCTATTTGAGTCCTGTCTCTTTAACGTTCCCTTGGAGACTGCGTGGATTGTAGCTACAACACGTATGGGTGTACCATACTGGAGAAGCTGCACCGAGCATTTTCTGTGGATTGCGACCAGAAAAGAGGAGGATAAGCAAATGGTCTGTAGCTGCCATCTGCTAAAACCGTTTTAATAGTTTCTTACTAATTGCCCCTTTCCACCCGGACTTACACTGTGATGACTATCTGTTCCTTTTAATTTTTAGAGCAGTGTAAATAAAACCTTTACGAGCACCAAAAAGTCCTTACCATGAATACAAAACAAGCCTCCATATATGGTCTGCTTCCCCCCACCCTCGCGGTTTTTTTGAGCTTAAACAGCTCAATGCAGCAGACATTCAATGACTCCATGGCAATAATGATGAGGACAGTTGTGGTATTAATGGCACATAGATTGATGCCAGCGAGGAAGCGTGTCGTGACACAGTAATCATACTAATGTTATAGCATGAGTAATGATGCTGAACGTGCTGGCAAATGGGCTCGTTATCACGAGGGGGGTTTTTGATGAGGAAAAGGATGATGTGCTCAATTATGATAAGTGGCGTGATGATGATGGAAACCGGATGAGTCGTTCTCCAGGAGCTTTCATTCACCTTTTATTGCACACCTGTATCATTTCTCTGTTTGAAGATGTGACATCATAATGCAGCAAAGTGTGAAGATGAAGTCATTTTATCTGGCCGGTTTTGAAAGATTTTGCTCAGGGGGCAATGTCGTTGAATGTGATTTCAATTACCTGCAAATGTGAGAATAGAAACTCATGAGAAAAAATATTTTTATCAGACAGCGTTTTTTCCCCTTTAGAGTTTGCTGGTGGTTTTGTTTTATCTGGTAATGAGTAGAAAGGCAGCGTTTAGATGGCATTCATTTTTTTTAATCGTACACAGTCATGGTATATTTGCCATATGCAGGGTACACATCCCCAAAACCAAAACTGTATCTCTCTAGACTAACACATACCATTTTGCATTTGCCCCCATTGTGGGAGGGAACACAGCCGACTCCCGAAGCGGCTCCCCTCATTCCCTTTAAATTCAGTGCAGAGAGAGTGAAAACTTGCAGCTGATGTAAAGTTGGCCCCTATGGATGGTATGCGACAAAATCTAATGAGTTGATATTTGGATGATTTTGAAGATGGTAAAATAACCTAGACGTGGAGCCATTTTGTGTCTAAATAAGGCAAGCAAAGCTGTATCTCCTTTCCGCGACAGGGCAAACAAAAAGTACGAAAATCTGGAACGCAACCATTTATGTCTGATATCGGTGACGCTCCAAGGTCACAGATGAGTTACAAAGCCGCAGTTCATGCTTGCATTCAGCCAATTTTCGGCTGAATCACCCCATCCGAATGCATCTCCCTCCAATGACATTCCAATTTGGTTTTCCCCTTTCAGGGGAATGGTTGGCGTTTGGAACACAGCCCTCCTGGCTGCGCATTTGCATCTCCAAGAACACAGATGCTCTGTTGTTTACTCCGCCGCACGCCCTTTCTGATGTGCTCATTTTCCAGAGCAGGGCCCGGTTGGGGAAATGACATGCCTCCGTGCAGAATTCGGACACATTCACCACTAATGAAACGGAATGATGACATTTTGCCCGGGACCGAAACTGTGTCCTCACACCCCTTTCAACTTTCTACTTCTAATTAGTTGGCGGGGCAAAAGAAATCGGTTATTTGAACCATAGCACGTTTTTGAAATGTTAATGGCAGTCCGACCATGCAACACACTTGTAAAGACGGTCATTTCAAATCCAGCTGTGTCTGATACAACTCATCTCGACTCTGTTGGAATTATTTAGCAGAGAGAACCTTGCTGTTGGGGACACACCGCTTTTTTTTCGAAAGATAATAAAGCACAAGGAGAAAATGGAACACCGTCATTCGTTCTTTCATTCCGGGGCGGCGGGAAGTGTTCATAAAACCGAAATTAAATCCATCTCTCTCTACCCCCAAAACAACCAAGCATCCTTTGTGTTGCTACTTGATTGTCTGCATTGGAGGGCTTTCGAGGCGGCGTTGGACTGAGCTCCGAGGGGGGGGGGGGGATGAGTCGAAGGATTAGGTGCCAAAAGCGGAGAGGGATGGAACAGGAAAAGAGTGCGGCCGAGGAGCGACAAATAAGGATGAAGTGAGACGGACTGAAAAGGTGATCCAATATGTTGAGATTTTAGAAACGTCAATAAAGCCAAATGGAAGAAGGCACCCAGTGTTAAATCCCGCTGCCAGTTGGGCGAGGTGGAAGTCAGTCCCCAAACAATTAAAAAAAATAAAAAATCTGACTTTTACAAGATTGCAATCCATCATACGTGTAATATGAGACGGGCTATAAATATGAGCACATTTCTTCCCGCCGGCTCTCTGCGTGACTTGGTCACAGTGCAAAGCGTTGACTCAAAGTAGCATGGGATGAAATTGTGGCACAAATTAGCCTGCTGGGCACTGATATGACTAACAAGATACGCGGCGCAGAGGAAACATAAATCCTGGCTGGTCGTGCGGCGGAAATGCGGCAAGCGTCCTGCTGTGGCCCCCGCGCTTGTTCGCCTTTTGTCTTTTTTGACATCACGTCGATTTTGAGGTGCTCTTCTTGGCTGACGCTTTCAAAGTTACTTGCTGAAAACTTTTCCGATGGCAACTTCCAGGAGAAATTAATTGTCATTATTGGCAGCTGATTCTTACCTGTAGTGTTAATTTTATCAACCATTTAAAAATGTTGTCTCAGTTTTCAGTTTCAGAGCTCTGTCATCAATTTGCTGCTTAGCGCTGCTGCTTTGTTTTTTTATAAAAGAAAAAGTCTATTTCTTGGATGATTATTATTTTATTCTTGTAAAAAAAATATATATAAATGTAATATTCTGACTTTCTGATGTAGTTGCTAATGTATCAAGCTAAGACCGTGTAGCAAGATGCTAAGCTAGGCAACTGTTTGTCAGGCTAGCCTCAGCCCTTCTCAACTCACCTTTTACTTTTTACATGTCATTTTCTCTTTAATGTCATTGTAAAAAAAAATTAACATTGGATTAGAACTTTATTTCTTTTAATATTCTGTCTTTTTTTATGTAGTTGCTTATGTATCGGGCTAAGACCATGTAGCAAGATGCTAAGCTAGGCAACTGTTTGTCAGGCTCGCCCTTCTCAACTCACCTCTTACTTTTTTACATGTCATTTTCTCTTTAATGTCACTAAAAGTGGCTTTTGAGAATGCTGCCATTCACTTAAATTCATCTTACTTTATTACCGCCGCCGCCGCTGCAGCAACGTTATAAGAATGTGAAACGCCTACGGTTGTTTATGGGTGGCGATAAAACCGCTATTTTATACTCACACTGTACTACAGTGATGGAAAGCGTGAAATAAAAGGCAAATGACCGGCGATATAGATCTGACTGCATCAGAGGTGATAACAGGGCGGGAGGCTGGCTGGAGGTTGAATGTTGAGTAATTGGCTGCAGTAGGAGAGAATGAACCAAACGGGGCTCATTCATTTACTCCAACAGTGTAAATTCAATGCATCCACTTTTATTGTAGTGTTAGGACAATGATTTCTTTGCCAAGAGCATCTCAGTCATTTTTCAACAAGCTTTGATGTCTTGTTGGCTGCAAAAAAAATTCAAGGCATAAGATTAACATGGCCACAATGAAGAGCCTGTGCCCGGTTGAAAGTTGTCCCGCCCTCACCCAAAATGCTCCCATTATCAAGCAAATACATCTTGCGGAGTTGGAGTACGTGGCCGGATTTAGACGAGGGGCTGCTGTCGCGCTTTATCGAGCGCCCGCTTTTCTTAGTGGGAAGGGAGGAGACGCCCTTGCCAAACGAGGCTGGCGCTATGACAGCCGCCCTCGACATCTTTACTGCTTCATCCTCCGCTGACTTATGCATATGCTCACAACACACACACACACACGCACACACACGCGCACAGTGATGAGCCGTGTCAGATTGGTCATTAGTCTCGTCGCAGGGGTCGGACGTGTTTGGCGCTAAATTTGACGTACATCCATCAAATCTCGACTTTAGAACACTTTTAAACCGGCAAAGTCGAACGCCCCAAAAGTGGTATTGCTTGGATCTCAATCCACATCCGTCCATCATTCCATTCATCCGTCCATCCATCCAATCATCCATCCAACCATCCATCCATGTATCATCAGCCATCCATCCGTTCATCCAACCATCTATCCATCCGTCTATCCATCCGTCTGTCCATCTATTATTATTATTAAGAAGAAGAAGATGAAGAAGAAGACGATGACGAAGAAAAAGAAGAAGAAACCATCCACAACTCTGAATTAAGCAATACTTTTGATTTTGGTTAAAAAAAAAAAAAGTGTAAATCCAAGTCAAGAGACACTTTTCCATTTTCATGTGCATACCGTAGCTAAGGTTGACTCGTCTATGCTCTCCTTGCTTTCTCATTAAAATGGCATCCAGAGGGGAGTTTGTGTCTCCAGTGAGGGCAAGCACCACCTCGAAGCGTGTCACTCCAGCGACGCAGAAAAGCGTAACTCGGGTAGCAACGAAAACACGGTTCCAGTCGCACATCCGCGTGACCGCTGACCCGCCCTCTCCGCATCTCCCAGCAGTTCTTTTCCCACTCCGCTTTATGGTTCGACGTGATAAGCTGTGAGAGGATTTCTTCCGTGCCTGACTTGTGAAGAAAAGCGATGTTAGTTTTTGTGACTTAAGTGTTTGCTGAAGGTCGAGATATAATAGATTTTATGATTACTTGTGGTGATGAAAGTCGTCTGTAGAGTTTGGATGACTCACTTGTCAGGAATGTGAACATTTTTACTACTACATCTCAAACCGTGAATAACTTGTTATTGTATACGCCGATGGTGTTTGAGGTGCCCTTGAGTGAATTTTGGACTCGTAACAAATTGAAAATGTAGATACAACGTTGCAGTTGCGTGATGCAGTATTTCTGCTGCTGAGACGGGTTCGACTTTGTTAATACCAGTGGCTGATCATAGTTGTTTGTATGATGTTGGCCGCAGCTGACCTAAAAAGTTTCTTATCTTGAATTCCACAAGCTCCCATATGGCCCCGAGACTCCAAAGCAGAGAGTGAAACTATTTAGAGTAAAAACATTTTGATAAGAGGTTAAAAACTGACCTCCCTTTGTCTTCCTCCACACTCGCGATACTGAAGTTTTTTGAAGCCTCTGAACTACTTTTTGTGTACTTGGCTGTCACGCACGCACGCACGCACGCCGGTGGTGTCATCTCAGAGTATCTTCCAATAAATGACTGTCACACAATTTTTCTTTCTTTCCAGTAAGAACTAGAGTATGATACTTGATTGATTATTTCAATAATTAACTCATTCACTGCCATTGACGACTATAACCGTCAACAAATTATTTTAACTATTTTTATAAGTTTAACATTTTTTCCCACTTTTGTTAACAAGAGTATGAAAACCTAGAACTATTTCAATTAGTTTAAAAAAAATTATACTAGTAGTATTAAAAACCTATATTTTGTTATTGTACATTTAGAACGGATGTAAAATTTGTGATTAATCGTGAGTTAACTAGTGAAGTCATGCGATTAATTACAATTAAAAAATGTAATCGCCTCTTGCCCCTAATTTTTAATAATATATATTTTTTAAATGAATTTATGGCAGTGAATGAGTTAATAATGAATTCATATAAAAACAGTGAATCACATTGCACACACAAAAAAAAGGGCCAAGCTATATTACACATTGAAACCAAACTTTTCGGATGCTTGTAAATGCTTTCATCTGGCTGTGTTTGACTTTTTAAAAGTTGAATTAATGCTCGCTGACTTTTCGATTGGAAACCTAACTTCACTTGGCGTGTATGCACTTGCATCGATCGAACACCACGGCCTGCTTTCCGCGATGATGATAAATAAATAAGAGCTGTCAAACGATTACATTCTTTCATCAGATAAATCACATCATAGATTTTTGATTAATCACTTAATTAAAAATGCTTATCAACTTTTTTTTGCCCGCCAAAATTGAAGCGCACCTGTCATGTGTTCATTCTTTCAACATTTAATGTCATGAGGATGTCTTCAACATGTTTTTGATCCACCGCATACTCGCATCCTCCTCTTCTTGTAATCAATTAATTACTAGCATCATTTTAAATGAAAAAAAATGACCCCAATAGTTTGACAAATATTGCCAATGCCATACGCAAACGTTTATTAAATGCTGTACTTTAATGCGTGTATTTATGTTTATTCCTCAAACACAACCTGCGCTACCTTGAACGTAACCATTCGCTGTCAAGCTAAAGGATCAACTGTGGTTATTTAATTAATAATTAATTAAGTCTTTTTTTTCCTTTTTTTTTAATAAAATAAAATAAATTAAAAAATGTATTTTTTATTTTTATTAATTAATAGTGTGATTAATCTGCGTTAACAAATGATTAATGCTTTTTCTAAGAAAAAAAAAGAAAGAAAAAAAAGGGGGGAAACAAAGAAAATAGAAAAAAAAAAGATTAATGCGATAATTTTTTATTTTTAAGTATTTATATATATATATATTTGTGCCCGCCTCTCACCCAAAGTCAGCTGGGACAACCTCCAGCCCACCTTATTGAGGAGAAGTACAAGAGAAATGGAGGGGGATGGTGTCTTTCTATCCCGGCCTAGCAGACAACGTGCACACTTTTACACTGCATGATTGTCTCCCCAGCTATTGTCAGCAGGCCACATCTCCCTGTCAGAGCAGAAGATCACCCAGATAACCCACCAGCTCTCCAATTAGAATAGTCACTCATCCTCCGGTGGCGTCTGTTTCGGTGGCGGTTTCTACTGCCGCCGCCATTCATTTGAGCACCGCACTTGACTGGCCGGCTGCGATGCCACGGTCCTTTCGCGCAATGGCGGTGACAAGTGATGTGCCGCCAAGATACGGGCTACTCCCGAATGGAGGATTTCATCTGAGGGACAGCGCTTGACCTTCTGAGCCTGTTTTTACAAAGAAGTTCACATGGGTAGCTGTTACTTTGTCAGTGCAGCTTCATGCCCTCTCCTCGTTGACTCAAAATGTCAGACGAGTCTGCAGATGGAAGCCGTTTCGCTCCACAACGGCAAACACGGGTACCGCCGTTAAGCACGTGCAGCAGCGATAACAGGTGGAGCTGATGATGCCAATGGAGGCCTTTTAAAATCACGTTTTGTCATCCTTGCAATACGCGGCTTTATTGAAATGACCAGGAGTGCTTCACCTGTTGATGTGGAATGAAGAATATCCGCACCGAATGTGTTTTGTGAATAACACCTCCGAATCGCCGTAAACAGGAACCTTTAAAGTCAGAAGCTTTGAGCACGGACAACCATCGACCCATTTTTTATTGTGCTTGTCCTCATTAACTCATTCACTGCCATTGACGGCTATAGACGTCAAATAATTCATTTGAACTATTTCTATTAGTTTAAAAAAATGTCTACGAGTAGTATGAAAACCTATATTTTGTTATTGTACATTTAGAACAGATATCAAATTTGTGATTAATTGTGAGTTAACTGGTGAAGTCATGCGATTAATTATGATTAAAAAATGTAATCGCCTGACGCCCCGAATTTTTTACAATCTAAATCGCCTCAGGCGACTACAATTTTTAATTGTAATTAATCGCATGACTTCAATAGATAACTCACAATTAATCACACATTTTATATCTGTATTTCCCCAAAAAATTTTTGGGTTTTCATACTTTTGTTAACAAAAGTGGAAAAAAAATGTTTAACTAATAGAAATAGTTCAAATAAATTTTTGACGTCTATAGCCGTCAATGGCAGTGAATGAGTTAAGGTTAAAGGTGAGCTGAATTTTTTTTCTCCCAGAGCTGAGGAAGGTATATATGTATACAAATGGACCAAATACAGTACATAAAAGAATTGGAATGATTTCAAATCCTTATGCATCTGATCTTATCTCCTGGCCATCGCTTTCCATAATATACCTCACCTCACGTTTCCTTCTCCTCATGTATAAATCATACGTGCAATTTCAGACAAATCGGTCCATGGTGGAAAGGATGCCGAAGGGATGGCAACATGCAGACTGCAGTCAAAGGATGCTAATGAGGCTCCGGTGCTGGCTGCAAGTGATGCTGACACCTGCTGGAGTCATCGGAGGCCATTGATATCAAAATGGCAAAAATAAAATATGGTATGTTAAAGAAGGTCGGGGTGCTAATTGCCTTTAAGAGAGCAGTGTTTGTTGTAAATTACTATTAAAGGGCAAACAGGAGTTGTCAAGTGTGTGCTGTAAAAAATTCAAAGCACAAACCTTCAACAATCTAGCAAAGTCAACATTACACTGCCATCTAGGGGTCATAAGGGTTCAATACGCAATATGCTGGCTCGAGGACTGTATTCACTGACATTTGGTATGTTAAGCTAGAAGAAAAGTTAATTTATTTCACATATTACATTTTTAAGAAATTAAATCAATGAAACACGTATGCAAAGGCCAATTCCTACTTAATTTTGGTTTTCCTGAATAATTTTCAATGTAATGTAATATTTAAATTTCTTAAAACAACACATTTCAGGGTTTTGTTAGCTCGAAGCTCCAAATTAGAAACATTTAAAATAAAATAAAATAAATCTCTGAATAGGGAATCTGACTATTATGATATATGATTCACTTTTTGAATTGAACTACTGAAATGTATTACTAATTAATAGTGTATTGTGGGTAAAATTTACTCATTTGGAAAATCTAGATTTAAAAAAAAAAAAGATTAATATATTTGTTTTAATTAAATTTAGTCTGCTTGCCTTCCTTTGTCATTTTCGTGTTTTTAAATGACATTGCAATTAGGTGATGTGCTACATTTGGATGATTAAATATTAAAGTATGGGTCACATTGACCAATGAAAATTGTTGTTAAAAAAAAACCCACAACAGCATGGTTTATTTTTCCACTCTAATGTAATTAATTAAGATGCACTTGATATGAAGATGGCTTCATTTGTGCAGGGTAAAATAAAATAAAAATCCTCAGTGTGTAATGTGTGTGTTTAGACACATGGTGGTGGTGCTGGACCATCTTTACCACACACGAGCACTTTTAAGTGAGGGTGCCTCTGTAAAAAATGGCTAGATGTGGACATTAAAAGAAAAAAAAGACAATGATGCTATTGGACAGCATGGTTGAATAGTGGTTAGCACACCTGCCTAATAGTCCTGCGAGATGTAATCTTGGCTACATTCCAAAAAGATGATACTCGGTCATTGAAGACTCTAAATGTGAATAAGAATGTGAATGGTTTTCCTTCCTCTTACCCCCAAATTTTCATTTGATATATCCTCATTTTCCCGTCACCATTCAGCAAACTAACCGCAACCTTGTTGTAATTCCTTGACTGCCTTTAACCGTCAAACTGCCCTTTGAAAACACTTCAAACACGAAAGAGAAAATGTCTTCTCCGCCTTGAAAAAGTCACATTCTTTATACTTTATAATGCAAATGAGTCCCATACTTCTGGAGTTCTCCTTGCATTACGTTTCCTTTGATCACATCGGCCCCCTGCTTTTCTACAATGTTTTGGAGCATCTGGAGGGATTTTACCCCCTGTTTGCGAGGTTGATGTTGGATGCCGTTTGCATACATTATTTTGTCTTCATGTTTTTTTTATTTTTATTATTATTATTATGGATGTTCAATACCACTTTTTTTGCAGACCAATGAAAGTATTAACATCTTATGGGAACGACATTCAAATTTTATATTATTTTGTGTTCATGTTTTTATTATTATTATTATTATTATTATCATCAGGGATGTTCATTTCAGACCAATACAATTCTTATGGGGACGGGATTTAAATTGTTATATTATTTTTGTGTTCATGTTTTTTTGTTATTTATTATTATTATTATTATTATTATTGTTATTATTATTAAAGATATTCAATACCATTTTGTCAGACCAATACAAGTATAAACTTCTTAAACGGGATTTTAATTTGATATTATTTTGTGTTCATGCTTTTTATTTTATTTATTTTTTTATTATTATTATTAGGGATGTTAAAAAAAAAAAATAATTCCCCCCAGACCAATACAAGTATTAACTTCTTATGGGGACAGGATTAAAATTTTATATTATTTTGTTTTCATGTTTTTTTGTTATTACTATTATTATTATTATTATTATTATTATTATTATTATTAAGGATATTCAATACCATTTTTTCAGACTAATACAAATATTAACTTCTTATGGGCACAGGATTTAAATTTTATATTATGTTGTGTTCATGTTTTTATTATTATTATTATTATTATTATTAAGGATATTCAATACCATTTTTTTTTTCAGACCAATACAAGTATTAACTTCTTATGGGGACAGGATTTAAATTTTATATTATTTTGTGTTCATGTTTTTTTGTTATTTATTATTATTATTATTATTATTATTATTATTATTGTTATTATTATTATTAAGGATATTCAATACCATTTTTTTCAGACCAATACAAGTATTAACTTCTTATGGGCACAGGATTTAAATTTTATATTATGTTGTGTTCATGTTTTTATTATTATTATTATTATTATTATTATTATTATTATTATTATTAAGGATATTCAATACCATTTTTTTCAGACTAATACAAGTATTAACTTCTTATGGGCACAGGATTTAAATTTTATATTATGTTGTGTTCATGTTTTTATTATTATTATTATTATTAAGGATATTCAATACCATTTTTTTTTCAGACCAATACAAGTATTAACTTCTTATGGGGACAGGATTTAAATTTATTATTATTTTGTGTTCATGTTTTTTTGTTATTTATTATTATTATTATTATTATTATTATTATTATTGTTATTATTATTATTAAGGATATTCAATACCATTGTTTTCAGACCAATACAAGTATTAACTTCTTATGGGCACAGGATTTAAATTTTATACTATGTTGTGTTCATGTTTTTTTATTATTATTATTATTATTATTATTATTATTATTATTATTATTATTAAGGATATTTAATACCATTTTTTTTCCAGACCAATACAAGTATTAACTTCTTACGGGGACAGGATTTAATGGAGCTAGCTCAGGACTGCTGAGCGTGTCCATGTGTGGACTTTACACCCGTGGTTTACTGCAGCGTGACTGACTCGTCCAATAGGCGAGTGCTATTTTCAGGCGTAATCGGTCGACCTTTATACCTGTGTGATGTCTTTCTTCTTGTTTTGCCCATTGCAGCAGCATATAAATGATCTACTTGGCACTTGTGTATACATTCAGAAAATTGTCTATAGCAGCATTAAATTAGCTGGAAATGTTGGAATAGTTCACACACAGGAAGGCCAAAATTGAGATTTAGATTAACTTTTGAGTAAATCCCACCATGTTGATTGAAAGTATACTCAGTGTGAAACTTCAACACAATTTATTTATTTTCTGTTGTTCACTTAAGTGGCAATTACATTGACCAAATGCTCATTATGTGGGAATGCTCGAACCACGGCACCAATCTTGTTTGACCTTCACGCTAACAAAAACAAGTCCCTTTATTTGTTTTCGACTCCTGAATACACGATTATTCCCAGTCCTTGAACGTCTCAAAAGTGAGTGTGTCTCCGAGATGTGTGAAGAAACATTAAAAGCCTTTTTTTTTTGTTTTTGTTTTTCAAGACGTTTGAACCAATCTGGCGGCGACTCCCATGCAAAATAATTCATCAAGTGTAAAAATCTGTCAACACATCCTGAATTGAATTCCCTGTCTTCTGTACTTGTCGCAACGGGAGCGTCGTTATCCTCATCCGTTTGGATATATTCCCCCTGTTGTGAATTTATCACGCTAGATAAGATCTCCATAGCTGCTGCTTTGCTTTGGCTTATCTCTTAAATGAAAAAGAAATGTAACTGTGCCAATTGTTATGAAGAGGAGCACGCTTCGGGGACGACCCTGTAATGTTCAGTGTTATTTTAAAGGGGGAAATATAATTGAAAATGTATACTATTTTGTGCTTTTGCATTTTTTTTACTTGTAAAATGTTTATAAAAATAAAAATTAAAAAGCAATTTATATATATTTTTTTCCAAGTGGCATCCCTCAGGGCTCCCTTCCAAAGTCCTTTAGGTTCTCTTTTTACTCATAGTACAGATATGAAATCTCTACTACATTTTCCAACACTGCTTGTTTGTTCGATGAAGTTTTTTTTAACAATGTGATCTGGCGCATTTGTGTTAAGTGGTTTGTCTACATGACACCTAAAAGTGTGACCTGCTGTCTCCATGTGTTAAATTCCTTTTAATATACACCCTGAACTCTTTACCCGCACACTTGTAATGCATTGAAATCGAGGCTTGGATTAGCACGAGACGACATGACACAGATCTGCCTATAAAACGAGGTAATTTACTCATGGCTAGAAATATGCTGTACGAATATATCTTACAAACCCAATTCCAAAAAAGTTGGGACACTATACAAATTGTGAATAAAAACGGAATGCAATTATGTGGAAGTGCCCGAGAACATAGATGACAGGTCAAAAGTTTAAATTGAGAAAATGTATAATTTTAAGGGAAAAATATGTTGATTGTAAATTTCATGGTGCCAATAAATCTCAAAAAAGTTGGGACAGGTAGCAATAAGAGGCTGGAAAAGTCAATTGCACTTATAAAAAAAACAAAAAAAGACAGCTGGAAGACCAGTTACCACTAATGAGGTCCATTGGCAACTTGATTGGAGTATAAAAAGAGGTTCTCACAATTTTGAAATTGAGTTTGTAGTATATATTTTTTTGATGAAAGCATGTCAGTTTTGCTGGTTTTAATTGGAGAAAAAAAAAAGCGTCATATTTCCCTTTCAAGTGACAAATGCCGTTGGATGTATTCTGCATCATCATGTGCGGGTGTGTTTGGGGGAAAATGTGGCTTCTTGTTCCCCATTCCAGGGCATAACTGCAGTACACCATTTTAGCACTTGGGTGCGTGCTGCATTTTGCGCACTCGCCGATCCACCAGCCTCACCATCAGTCAAGAGAGAAGGTGACAGGGGCGAGACCAGAACCGGAAACAAAACTATATTTCCTTCAAAATAAATGACCGAACAAACGTCACATCATTTGTGAGGCAATATGACTCATTTTTCCCTTTTTTAATTTTTTATTATTTCATTAAAAAAAAGTATTCTTAAATCTTAAAATTTGAATTAATTTTGACCCTTAGTATCAGAATAGAATCACCAGGCTCTGTTGATCCTTGGGGGACATTCATATCAAGAAAAACAACACAATATAATGCACAGTAATGATGTATAAGATCAAAATGATCAAATGTAGAAATAGTAAAGTAATACATAATATGTTAATATAGCTGCTACTATCTGATACCATCTGGAACAGGTTAAAATGGGATGCTGTTACTGAGACTTCAATTGTTTCATGCCATAATTTGGCTCGGTGAATAAATAGCAATAATCCTCCATTTACATGTTCAGAAACAGCAATGTATACACAAGTCAGGAAATAACGTGAACCATTTGGGTGGGGGCACCATCAGATAACACAGCAGGGGTTAGTCATCCTCAGGGTGGTCCGAATATTGAAAGGTCAATTAATGGCATGTTGTTAAACATGACGCAAGCAATAAAAATGACTATACTGTAATTAATTTTCACGAATTTCCAAGTTGGTAGGAAGTGTGTATGCGCGCTGTCAATTTTATTGTGAAAATCTCTTTCCGGACGTTGAATTCTCCCCTTCCCTGGTTTATTTTGACACCGGCAGATATCCACAGTCCAGCCTCGCTGCTCGTACTCTTTGCCCCACTGTCTCAGTTCCTCTCTCGGCCGCCTCTCTTGTTTCCACTCATTGTTCCTCCACCAAATCCACAGAGTTCGCCTGCTGCCTCGCCAGACCCGATCGGATGCCTCTGGAAGCCGGCGTCGCACGTCCAGGTAAGGGCGGCGTTTATTATCTCTCCATATGTGGCGTCTACTGTCCGTCTGCCCCCCACCTCGCCTTCACCTCCAACACGCGACATCCCCGGCCTGTTGCCTGCGTCGCTGCCGCGATCAGCGGCGGCGGCGAGAGGCAGATCTCCTCGGTTCCGTTATACGGAGACTTGTTTTGTTTCGCTCCCCGGAAGGATGTTCCGCTCGTACCCGGGTACGCTACTTTCCCCCCCTCCCCAATCACCGCCCCCTTTGAAGCTTGTTCTCGCCAGTCAGGCGGTGAAAAGCAGCAGGTAAACAATCCCGGTGCATCTGCTGAACTGTCATGGTTGTTCGCACGGAGACTGCTGGTTTGATTTTCAGCGTTAAGTTTAAGCTAAATGCTGCCTGCTACAAGGCGTATGTAGCGACTAAGCTAACTGGCTGCCTGTGGTGTGGTTGGCAGTCCATATGGGTGACCTCCACCCACGCACTGCAATGCAACTGTTTGCATCTATTTGCACCCCCCCCCTTTTTTTAAAAATATATATATATTTTTTTATTATGCACGCGTTGGTGTTGCATGATTTCGTCATTATCCAGGTCAGGCGTGCGTTTGTTGTCATGTGGAGGTGTGTTTCTGATCCTGTTATGTGCTCCGATATAAACTCTTGCCTCTGTTATTTCTTTGTGTTTTGTGGTTTTCACCGTGGCCCGCATCATACAGTCTTTTGATCAAACGCCATCAGCATCAGTGAGGCAATAAAGGTCTGCACATTTGGGTAAAAGTGGCATAAATGAGGCTGTCAAATGTTCTTGTTCATAATGTGAATGCAAAGGCGGACTTACTTTATTATTTACCTCCACTAAAATGCTGTATACACCATTATTGTCACCCATGAAGATAAAGTACATCATGTGGAATATCTTCTGAAAAAAAATAGTTAATAAATTTTTTTTTATAGAGAACTTGTGTTTTATCTGAAAGGCCAAATGATTAAAAACAATTTAAAACAATATACGATGGGCGTCAAAAATAGTCAACTTAAAACGTCCTCTGTCTCTGGTATTGGCACCCTTTCCTCTAAATCAGCCTGGGAACACATTGTGACTGACCTTTTGGTAAATCACAAATGAGAATTCCCTGTTCTAAATTGTCTGTAGACCGCCAAAGGGAATAGAGCCATCTCCAAAGATTTTGGTCGCCCTGTTTCAGCAGTGCGTAATGTTATTAAGAAGTTTGACGAGCATGGAACTGTCAAGAACCTCCATGGACATGGGGGAACGAGAGAAATGGATGGACAGTCGTCTTCGGCGGTTGGTGGAAAAAAACATCCAAAGACCTGAAAGCCAACCTGGAACAGTCTGGGATCATGGTTTCAAGAAGTACCATATGCCACACACGGAACCAAAAATAGGGCTTCCTGGGCGAAGACCATTCCTGAGACAGACGTAAAAAAGAATGACTAATTCTTTTGGGGAAATGTTCTGTGGACTGATGAAAGAAAAATAGAGTTTTTCGGCAATGCCCGCCAACAGTTTTATTACAGACAGGAAAAGAACACCCTCCTTACAGTTAAGCATGGGGGAGGATCCATCATTCTAGGGGGGCTGCTTTGCTGCATCTGGTACTGGAGGCCTTGATTGGGGGAAATACCAGCAGAGAAGTGCAAGAAGCTTCGAGATGGCTATAAGAAGCGTTTGGAAGCCGTCGTCACTGCCAAAGGGTGTGCAACCAAAAATCAAAGACGGGTGGCCGTTATTGCTGCACATGCTGTAAGTTGAAAAACAATTTCCTTTGTGGAATTACTTTGGACATCCAATTAAAAGGTCCTGATAATATATATTTGGTACATTTCCATTTATTTCCAAAGATATTCTAGAGCTCATGCAAAAAATGAAGGGGTGAACAGTGAGCCGGACTGTATTATAGAAAAATGTAAGTTAACAAGAGAACCGTGAAGTCATATGGCAAAATAAACAAATTATATCGTACTCATCAGAGATGCTGATTATTACGACGGTGTAATAGGGCCATGTATGGATATATATTTTTAGAGAGCGGGGTAATTTTCAGAGGGAAAAAAACTCACAGTTATGAGAAAAAAACGTGAATTTTTATGACATTATAAAGTGGCAAATTTGCGCGAAAAACGTACAAATTTGCGAGAAAAAAACGTAAATATCTGCGACATTATAAAGTGGCAAATTTGCCAGAAAAAAATTGAATATCTGCGACTTTATAAAGTGGCAAATTTGTGAGAAAATAACAAAAAAATTCATGAGAAAAAACATGATTATTTGTAACATTATAAAGTGGCAAATTTGTGAGAAAAACTCACAAAATTATGAGAAAAAACTGAAATATTTGCGACATTAAGTTGTGACAAATTTGCGAGAAAACACTTGAATATCTGCAACATTATAAATTGGCAAAATTGCGGGGGGAAATTGAATATCTGCGACATTAAAAAGTGGCAAATTTGTGAGGAAAAACTTGAATATTTGCAACATTAAATTGTGACAAATTTGCGAGAAAACACTTGAATATCTGTGACATTATAAATTGGCAAAATTGCAGCAACATTTTTGAATATCTGCGACATTATAAAGTGGTAAATTTTGTTTCAAACAGAACCAGATTGCTAATTCCAATTAGAATTGATTCAGATTGGAAAGACACACCTCCATTGCTGATAAAAGCTATCTGACATTAGCCGGAATGCCTCTGAGTATACGCTAACCTATGCTAACGCAGCAGCAAAGTCATAGCTACAGTTACTATTACTATACAAAAAACTCCTATATACTAAATAATATTTGTAAATCAATCAAAGGAGAAACACTAAGATGAGTTTGGTAAGTTTGTCAGTAACTATAAAGTGTACCGCTTTGTGCCCGCTGCGTTTGCCGTTCATTCATAATCTCCAACGTCGCGTCTCAAGGGCCCACTGTAAATCGTCTACTCCCGTTTAGCTCCAAGGGATGTGTGACGGACGTCAAGGTTGTACGTGGGCGGAGAGGGAGGACCGCTGAAGGCGGGTTGACTTTTACGATTCGCGCTCTTTAACATTCAACCGTCGTGGTATTAAAAGGAAGCTAACCGTTTTATAACACGTCGTGGCAGAGAAGAAGAGAAGCTATTAGAATGTCTGCCTCACGGTCTGGATCATCTAAGTTGGAATCTCTTTTTAAGTCTCTTTAAATTTAGACTTAAACATTGTTTCCACTTTTTTATTGTTATTATTGATTTATCACTTTAGCCTTATTGTTAGCTAGGACAGAGAAGCATATTGTTCACGGCTAGGGAGGCGTATTTATTTATTTTTCCCACACGCTAAAAGCTTTATTAGTCTTCACTTGACAGCAATACATCACCCGATTGTCATGCTGTGCCACAATGATCCTCTGGTTTCCCTCAGCTTGCAACCAATACCTTTTTTCCACGCTCATCTGAATTGATGCCATTGCGGTAGAAAGTCAACACCCACAAAAAACCTAATGCATCATTAATGTTATGTAATAAAGTCCACCCCGATAACGTGAAGCAGACTGATTGAGTTAGCAGCCCTAATCTATTCATGAATAAGTAAACAGTCGCACATATTGCCAGGACCAGCGAAATGCATCTCAACTCTTGTTCGTTATTTTATAACTTTACCTTTACCTCCACCTTTGCTCGTTGACAGCTAATAGGAGTGTCCGGGCGTGGGCCTGTTTGCGTCAAGCAAAATGCAAATAATTACTTTGGGACAGTTCACTCCCGGTGGCATAAATTTTGATGAAGCACTTAAATCCAAGAGCTTGATTGGATTTGTGACTTGCAGTCACGATTTGCTGCGCAAGTTCTTTGTTTTTCCGCTTAGGCTGGATTTACGCGGCTGGTCCAAGTGTCTCATTCCGATGAAATGCCTGAATCCGATTTTTATGCACTTTATATTTTGACATATATTTCATGGGACAAATAACAGTTATTGCTAGGTTTACACTGATGGAACACATTAAGCATGTTGTCTCGTTTGGGCAGATGCTGACTGGTGTATATATGTAATTGGCGCTGTTTTTTATGGGTAAAAAACAAAATGTATCCTCATAAGAATCACGATTCTCATTTAGTACGATTCAGAATCGATTTTAAATGTCCCAAAATCGATTTTATTTAAATATTTTGTTCTGTGTGTGCCTTTATTTGGAGCGCTGTTCATGTTGTACCCGGTTTGGCCACTGGGGGGGGCAGTGTGGTTCCACGCGGTCTAATACACTGTTAAGTTGTAGCCACATTAGAGAGTAGAAGGAAAAAGTCCCGATCAAGTTATTCCAATAAAAGTAGTTTATTTATTTATTTATTTTTGCAGCGTGGAGCCGTTTTTTTGAGTGATAAAAGTGCCGCGAGTAGCGCGCTAATTAGCATTAGCGAGTCAGACTGGAGTAGAACATTACAATTCCTTGCACATTTATAGATTGAAGCAACAATCATTGTCAATCAAATCATTGTGAATAAAAAAAAATCGTTCCTAATCGAAAATCGATTCTGAATCGAATCGCAGGCCCAAAAATCGGATTCCAATCGAACCGTGAGACATTCAAAGATTCTAATTCTGCACTTAAGGTACTTCAAAAATGGACAAAGTTACAGCAATTTCAATGTTGCCAGCTTTCGTTTTCAAGTTTCATAATTCATACCTCGTATTTGATTTTAATTTCATCCCACTTAAAAGAGCATAAAGAAGACTTGTTAATCTACTGTTGTTGCGATGACGCGCGTCTTCTGTTCAATTTCATGCCGGAGGGTTGTATTTCGACTTTTATTTGTTGCTATGCGCATTTATATAAGTCATTTGTAAAACGACGTTAAGAGGCGAGGAATTTATTTCGTACTGGCTATGTACAAGTTAGCTAAAAACAAACTTATTTGTATACTCTTCAACTACAATTCTAACTGTCGTGCTGCTGGGAAAATGAAAATAGTGACCTCACCAATTGGAATACTGTATAGCACACGACTATCCGATATGTATCAGATTTTTAGCCACATTTGGAAGAGACTTATATTTAGATTGTGCCACTTTTCTGAGTTAGTCGTGCACTTTCTAGAAGGTTCTTTCGTCCTCCCCCCCCCCCCCCTCTCCCTTCATTTGAGCATTCCACCTTCCATGAATTGTCTGTCTTCATTTTTGACTAATGACTTCATTAAACTTATTAGTGCTACTTTGCCAGGGAGGTTAAATATCAAGCGCGGTGAGCCAAACTGGGCGGTGACTCGTTTTATCTGCATGAAACAGGGTGCCTATTAGTGGCACAAGCAAAAAGCCGATCCCGTGTTTTGTTCAGTGCCGCAAATCCTCCGCCGAGCGGAGTTTTATTTAAAATAACATTTTGGATTTGTTTTTCATTTCTATGCTGTCTGCAGTACCAGCCTGTCACCTGCACAGCAGGCGCTTCTGTTTGCATGAAAAGACATTCTAATTTCAAGCGTCACAGTGTTTTGGCTCAGTGTACTGTGTGTGTGTATGATGCCTGATATTGGCTCCAGTTTGTGTGTGTGTGTTTGTGTGTGTGCGTGTTTGCAGTTTGTGCCTCACACTTTCGAGGGGAGCAAAAGTAATGGGACAATTTCAAGAAACAATATAATGGAATGCAATTTCCATCTCGCAAAGGCTGCTTCATTTCGGTCGGCCGGTGGGTTTGAATAAAACGTGCTCTGTCGGCCATTATTTTTGATTATCGATGAATTGTTTAAATATATATTTTTTAAATTAAAATTGTCCAAATGCTTGGAAATTCGGCTCCTAAGTTTTCTCCGGTTTCTGTAGTCCTCCATGAAAAGCGGACTGATTCTTTATTTTGAGCCAAATTAAAATAATTGCTGTTACTTTGGAAAACAATGGTCAACATTTTCCTCACGTTACAGACCAAACCAAAAACTGAATCATAAATAATTTATAGTCTGTGTGTTGAAGGTTTTAACTGTATTTGAAAAAAGTGATCAAAATTGAAACTTTTTAAAAAAATCCGATTCATCGATTAATGGACAGATGAATCGATTATAGAATTAATCGTTAGTTGCAGCCCGAATAATTAATAATAATTCTGTTAGAATACTTATTGTGTTCATTTCATTTCGTACAGAACAATACAAGACATCATTGATTTGGGCAAGAGTCCAAATGTTCAGACATCGAACCGAAAACAGTGACCCCAAAACCGAGATACGACCAGTCTGCATAAAAAGTATATCCTGCTTTTACACCTCGGTTGTCCCACAGGAGGGAGCTGAATAAAGGAAGCGCAAACAATACCAAAAAAACCCAAAAACATTTTATTTATTTTGTGGAGGCACTATGTAAGGAGCACAGCAATACCTACACAGGAAGAAATCTAACAGCAATGCTTTGTGGGAGTTGTTATTTATCCGTGCAGTGTTCTCGCCACTTTCTATTACAAATTCTGTTTTAACTATTTTTGACACAGGCAATATTTTTTTGCTTTCCAGTATATGTTTTGTCACTGAATACCCATTCAATACCTTTTAAAGAGGCTTTCAAAATGACCCTCTGAAAATAGTTATGACTTATTCCACATTCTTAAGGAGATCTTGCCCATCGGCAAACTGCCCGGTGGGCTTTTGTTGAATCCAAGGCATCAGACTGCAGCCTTTCACACGGCAAAAAAATGGGTCTGAAAAGTACTTCTCTGCCATTCTTCCGCTGTCGTCCTCCCAGAGGCTCATTATTACCAGCAACGTAAGACAGAGTGTCTTGGGTAGTGAGCGCAAGAGCCCATCATAGGGCGAGTGAGGGGCATGTTTCCATGGAGAAAAGCGTTGCGGGTCTGAGAGGGTACTGAATCCCAGTTTTGAGATGGCTGTTCTTATCCAAGGTGATAGCATCGTCGAGCACTGGAAGCAAGAAGGTTTCCCCTGTAGGCCTTCTTTCGTGTCTGCTCGCCTCTACTGTTCTATGTTTCTACTGAGACTTGGTTCCGTGGCAAATCCAGGTCCAGAAAGTCAAAGCCCTGCCACAGTTTTGGCGTTAGCCCCTGATGCTAGCTAGCTAGGGGTGGGAATTTGAGTACCTGGCGATTCGATTCATAGGTCACGATTCGATACCGATTAATCCCGATACGAATCTATAAATGGATTATTGCGATTTTTTTTTTTTACTCAAATTTAGAAGATACTAATCAGTGAACATGTACACTGTAAGATTTGTATGGAAATGTATTTATCTGAAAATTCAGGTTGCAGTCTGTTTCATGTTTGAACAGCACTGAAAGCAAATATTAAGGCTTAATGTTCCATTAATATAACATTTTTCCATGCTTAATGTGTGAATCCTAACCCTAAGTAAGACGTTTTGTTGAATATTCCCATATACAAATTGATGTTTAAAAATCGATTCGACCGCATATCGAATCGATTTCAGAATTGCGCGCTGTAATATCGCAATATATTGCCGAATCGATTATTTAACACCTCTAATATATATATTTATATTTATATATATATATATATATATATATATATATATATATATATATATATATATATATATATTAGGGGTGTGAATTGCCTAGTACCTGGCGATTCGATTCGTATCAGGATTCATAGATCACGATTCGATTCGATACCGATTAATCCCGATACAAATCTATAAATGGATTATTGCGATTTTTTTTTTTTAAACTCAAATTTAGACAATACTAATCAGTAAACTTGTACATGTACACTGTAAGATTTGTATGGAAATTTATATTATATAATATAATATATTGCAGAATCGATTTTTTCTAACACCCCTACTCGCGGGTAAACGAGCACCATGGGAGCGAGACAACTAGCACCTGGGGCTAAAGCCAAACTGTGGCAGGGTTTTTACTTTCTGGACATGGATTTGCCATCTCTGTTTGGGAGCTAAGACGGCAAAGCCTTTTTGATTAAAGATTAAACGTCCTTAAGCAAATGCGAGTCCGGTTGTCTTCGATTCATCTTCGTGGACGACCGCGACACCGAGTTACAACATCGATATACTTGCATTCCATGTTTGAAACTTGCTCCACCTGGCAAGATGTTCCAATGTGTATTTGTTTGGAGAGAAGGCCCCGAGCTGTCTTCACCGCTGCTGTGACCTGTCAGAGGTTCTGACCCGGATGGCGCCTCGAAGAGTGTGCTGCCCCAGTGAAGTTTGGCCCCGGCATAGAGGCTCCGGAGCCCGCAGTGTCCTTTTTAGAGAGGATGTGTTTTTCTGCATGCGCGTGCTGGCTTACTGTACGTGTGTTGTGTTGTGTTGTTGTTGCTGCTGCAGCTGGCAAAGTGGGTCTTTCTTCTTCTTCTCTCTCTCTCTACTTGAGAGGTCCAGAAATACTCCTGGAACTATTCAAATGCCGCGTGTTCATTTGTCTTCTTTTCCCCGTTTGCAGTTGAGAGGACTTCACTGTAATTGGGATGCTTGGCTGTGCTTTTCGGCCAAGAATTTTTCAATACAAACCTTGCAGAGATTTTGGCGCTTCCGAACAGAGGTGCCAAATTCAGGTCCATAAAGTAAAAACCCTGCTAGTTTGACTTTAGCCCCTTGTGCTAGCTAGCTAGCTCCCGAGCAGGTCAATGAGCACCCGGGGAGCCGGCTAGCTAGCACCTGGGGTTAAAGTCAAACCGTGACAGGGTTTTTTTCTTTCTGGACTTGGATTTGCCACCTCTGCTTCCGAAGTATGACAAACCATGATCAATTGTGGACTCTGGGTAGCATATACAGTATATACAAGAGTAGTCTATATTTTATATTATACAGAAAAATAGAGGGGGAAAAAAAGATTTTTAAGAGTGATTTTTTTACACGAGTACGTACGTACGGGATTTTACGGTTGAGTTTAAATTGACTAATAAAAATTAAATCCAGTACAAAATCCTCTATTCCATTCAGAACTGTAAAAATGAAATATGTCCTGGCATCTCTCCCTCAATTCCACTCTACAAATCCCTGCATGTCCAGTACCCATGGCCCGTAAAACAACCTTGTCAGCACCAATGAGTTCTCACCTGAACCAGACCTGACAGGAAAAGCTAGAGCTAGCTACATTTTGGCTAAAACTCAATTTACCTGACATAAGTGCATGGTCTTGCTTTGTATTCAACGCACATTAGCCTCCATCCCAAAGCTGGACTGCATCCATCCTAAAACTGGCGTCTCTGCGGTACTTTTTCAGCATGGGAGTGTCCTGAAAGCACAAAACCACTAGTGGCATCCGCATTTGGGTGGCGCATAAATAAGCGGGGAAAAAAAGAGGCAGATGGGGATGAAGGGGGAAATCTGGGGAAAAGAGCGAGGTAATAATTGGGACAGCTGCACAACTTGAGGCACAAACAGTCACATCAAACAGCCCCCCCCCCCCCCGCCCCCCAAAAACCACATTTAGATGCGACCAGGGACTCAGATGCTGACCCGTATGGTCCGAGTGACAGTGGTCCAAAATTGGTCTGCGCTCAGGACACAGAATGCCCGATGACACAAAAAGAACAAGACTCTGAGCTCTCATGACAGAATGAGATCATTTTACACACACACGGGTTTCAGAAAAGGTTGCGTGGCAGGCCTGCCCCTGTGTGGTGATTCTGGACCATTATGCGGGCCTCGGCAGGATCCCCAAATTCTCTGCACCCACGCCATTGCTACCCACCCTCACGAGAACAACTGTATTGACTGACCTCTTTGTGAGAATGGAATCTGAGCCGGTATCGAGTTGACCTGCATGGAAGCGTCACAAAAGTCCGGGAAGAACCGTACACCTGGGAGAAGGTGGAACCTGGACCACGATAAAAAGCCTACAAAGTCTGACTCACTGACGCTGTGGGCTTCTTGTGTCCGGCGGTTTTGTTTGTGAATTTTAGTGGCAACAGTGTTGATCCCTGAGGGGAAACTTCATATCTATGACCTCCATTGAGAGGTCAGAATTCCGGGTCAGTTGCCCAGGAAGGGATCCAGAATTTCATTTAGTATTAAGCCGTTCTCATGTTAGTGCCGAGTTTATAGGGAGTGAGGTGTTTTTTGTCCGTCTCTATTTTCTTCATCAAAGTTAAGTTGTATCTATTAGTTAAGTCACGATTAACTGTTCCAAATGAACAATAAAATAATTTACTGTTGTTAACTCCCAAAAACGTATAAAAACGTTATATTTTAAATATCGCCATGGTCCCCAAAACGCATTTATAAGTTTTTTTTTAAATGCTAGAGCATACAGCCTCTGACCTGAAGAGGTCGCTTAAACAAAAAAACGGCCAGCAGGTGGGAACAGAGTATAAGAGATCAACCAGGGCCATGTTGCAACAAGCTGTTTTCCCCAGTTTTTTCAACAGGTTTCTGACTAATGAGGAAACTTATAAGCTATATTCTAATGCTAATTGCTGCAAAACGCAAACAGATACAAATGTACTTTTTTTTTGTCCTGATGAAAGTAGAGACTATAATCTTTTTTTTTGGTAGGTTCCATGTTTTTATAGCAATAGAACACAATATTCTGTGGGCCTTGCAAAATCAGTCAAAATCTAGTAAAACAGCCTGGAGTGAAGGGGGTTGCTTCAGTGAAAATGGCTGAGAGTGAATGCGTTAACAAAAGTGGATTTTTTTGTTTTTAACTAATAGAAATATGGCCGCATCTTTTAGTCATTGATACAGTAATTTCATAATTATTCATAATAATTCATAAAATTTAGATGTACTGTATGGTAAAAAGCTAGTGTGATATTGATTTGTGTTGGTAATTTTTCTGCCACTAGATGGCATAATTGCATTTGTAAGACGTTGGTGACAGCTCAGCACATTTTCTTTTCATATTAAGCGCTATCTAACATTTAGTAAAAAAAATAAATTCTGCACATTTTTAAAATTGCAAAATACAACTTGACCCCAGTTTCCACAAATATATGCATTACAGTATTATTAAATTTATTACTGCTAAATTTGGACCTGGACGTGTCAGTACAGGCTTTCTAAGTAATAATAACTGCCATGGATTACGTGTTTAAAAAAATTAAACTTTAAATTAACTCAAAATTAATACACTAATTCTGACACCCCTAATCTATTTTTATATCTACGAGTGGCATATGGAGGTCGGCACGGGGAGGAAAATCGTGAAGGGATTGGCTTGACTGGCTGCATCACATGACCAGCATGGTGCTGTGAAAGATAGCCGGCAAACAATCAGACTGTGAGCAACACCGAATGTAGGGCAAACTCCGCCTTTGTACCCAGCAGTCACAAATGTTCACAGAACAGTGCAAAACTTCCATGAATGTCATTTGACAGCTTCATGGTTACGTAACGTACAAAAAAGAAAAAAGAAAAAAAAGAAAGTCAAATGGAACGCCGTCAGGTTTTTGGTCTCCGGTCATTTAAAATGTATTCATGTGCAGTGTTATGAATAATAACAAGTGATTAGCATCCGCCGTCCTCCAAGCATTAACATTTAATTTAATTTCAATCATAAATGGGACATTAGTACAATTTTGTGCAACTGGCGTGTTATGAATTCCCACTAAATGGACCATTCACAGTAACCCTATTATTAACTGACAAACCAGTCCTCGGTTAGCGGGGCTGGGCTCCAGTCATGCTGTTACCAAGAAAAGGCACAAACCGGATGGATTGGCCCTTCCTGATTGTAACCCACGATTAAAAGACCTCAAGGCCTTGATGCAAACTAAGATGCATATTTATATTTCACTGCTAGCAAAGAAGAAGGAGTACAATTTAAGATCGATTATTCGGAGCAGGATTAATGCACGAGGGACCATTTGGTGACGACATAAGTGCACAGGAAACGAACACAATGCACCTCATCTCAAACCGACAAATGGATAATGAGTTTGCTCCATCAAACATCCGCCAGCGAGGACGTTCTCAAGGATTTGTTGAAAAGCGACCTGTAAAAATATTGGAAATCACTGCAGAGTCTAAATAAAACGTGAGACTGTAAGAGACGTGGCTACAATACAACGTCATATTTTGACCAGTTCGTTGTGCAACACATTCCAGCACATATGTGTAAGTTGACAACCATTTTGCTCATTAGATACTAGATTCGATTCGATTCAGAATCCATTTTCGATTAAGAACGATTTTTGATTCAAAATGATTTGATTGACAATGATTTTTGCTTCAATTTATAGAATTCAATTAATGTCTACTCCAGTCTGACTCGCTAATGCTAACTAGCGCGCTACTCGCGGCACTTTTATCACTCGAAAGAACGGCTCCACGCTGCAAAAAAAACCCAAAAACTTTTATTGAAATAACTTGATCGCGACTTTTTCCTTCTACTCTCTAATGTGGCTACAACTTAACAGTGTATCAGACCGCGTGGAACCACACTGCCCCCAAGTGGCCAAATCAGGTACAACATGAACAGTGCTCCCAATAAAGGCACACACAAACAAATGGAAGACAGTATAAAATATTTTAAATAAAATCGATTTTGGGACATTTAAAATTTAATCTGTACTAAATGAGAATCGCGATTCTTATGAGAATCTATTTTTTTGGGGGGTATTAGATACCTTGTTAACTTAACATTGTCCAAATTAGGGTTGGGCGATATCTCCCAAAAATAAAATCTTGATTCAATAAATAATAATAATCAGCTCAAAACACTGAGAAAAAGTTTTTCAGACTTTTTGAAACCCCCGATATACGCTGCAACCGGTAATCAGCCCACACCTGTGTTACATGTCCACCGATTAATGTTTATTACACCAGATGCAGAATACGTGATTGACTTGATTGCTCCCGCCTCAAAGCCTTAAATGGCCTCAGCATTATTGCAACATCATTTGAAGTTGCAAGCCACTCGATTCAATTCCGATTTGATTACCCTGATAGATTTGACTTGAGGCAGCATCCCCTAATTGTGGGAATGTCTCCCATCGGACCTAGCAATGTCTCGTTTTTGGCTTTGCGATATTTCTCGCTAGTGGGTGTGTTCTGTTTACCCTGACAAGTATCTCTCCCCAACCGCATTGCTATTGATTGAGCGGTAAACACAATTTATAGCACTGATAAAGCCAGCTTTGCTCAAAGATATTGCATTCTGTAATACAGAAATATCGATACATAATGTCTTGTAATGTCCACGTACACGTGCTACTGTCATGACAACTTATTTGTTGCCTCATTGGACGTGCACAGATTCCATCAAAAAGCAGCAAATCGAGTCCCCCCCCCCCCCCACACTCTATGTCACTTTTAAGATTGCAAACCCTGATAGAAGAGCTCTGTGTGTGTGTTTAGTTGATTTTTTTTCTTTTTTTTGAATTCAATGGCCTAGTGGGTTTAGAAGCTTTGCCCTGGGCAAGATTTGCAAACCAAAAGGCACTCATTCATAACTCACGCCTTGTCAGTCAAAGTTTACTCCGGCATATCAGCGTGTTTCCTTTGCGCGTCTAAATACGGCAGTTGTTTTTGCCCATGACCTTTAGTCCCTATTCAGTATCTGTATGAGTGGCAGCGTTGGCATTTACCTATGGCAAAGTCCTTGGCAAACCAGCAGGGAACCCGTTCGCGTCAGGCGTAGCTGTCATGTAGCCTCACGGGTGTCTCATCACACGATGTCACCTCCTCCCTCGCTCTCATTTTTTATTTTTTTTGTTATTGTCCTTATTCTGCGCACATTTTTTATAACCAAGCAGCTTTATACAAAGCCACTACTCAAGGTCATTTCAGCGTAGCAATCTTTGGTCCGCTTTAATTAAACTAGTCTCGCCATTGTGGCTGGCTAAGAGTTCCAGTGACAGGATGGAGACTAGATTTTAGCGCTGTCGCTATTGAATATTTTTAGAATCGATTTGTTTATCGATTACTAATCAGATAAATTTTCGTTTTGCATTAAAATGTGCAAAAGCATTTTGTCCCCATGATGACTGTTTATTTCATATTTCTTATTTGTTATAGTGATTTAAAAAAAAAAAAAGGGGGGGGGGGTTGAATCTCGATTTTTACAGACATTCAGGACGATTGCGATTTTAATTGATTTTAATCTATTAAACCCAACAAACATTTATATAAACTGATGATTGAAATAGTTAATTTTGACAGCTCTACTGGATTTTAGACTTGCAAAAAGCACCACTAAGTGTTAGCTTTTTGGTGGATTTGATCAAGTGACAGATTTTGCTCTACCCCGATGTGTGGTGGATCATCGTATTCCAGTCATAAATCCCTCTGAATCATTGTAGAGAACATTGAACTAATTAAATTATTATCATTACCTTAAACATTTTTAATAGCACCCCCATGACCATGTGTCACTAAATTATTTTCGTCAACCACTGTGTGTGCTTCCTACGCCCTGATTTTAATGGGAATGAGGGGAGACGCTTCGATTGGCCCGGGAGTCGACTGTGTTCCATCGCTCGACGGCGCACAACGGGACAAAACGTCCTATTCTATTTACGCTAGTCAAGAAAAATACCAAAAGAAAGATCCAGAACATCCAGGGTCCGAGTTCTATTATCTTACTAGAGATGGGATAGATCAGTAGAAAAATTGTGGAGGAGCGCTCACACACCAGAAAATAATAATAGACAGGATCCTAATAGCCAGAACCAATGGGATTAGCTTGTGATGATACCTAAAGTAGAAACGAGACCACACAGTAACTAAAAAACCTGTAATTTGCTGAGTTCTTGTGACAGCACCGAGGAGTAGAAATTTGGCACATCAAGTCAAACCAAAGCTTTCCGTTCAAGGATGTTGCCCCCACACTTTGATTTGTGGACTAAATTGCAGATTAGCACAGGCTAATCTCGTGCTATGGTTGTCCTCCAACACTTAATGTTTTGTAATAAAGACAAATCTCAAGAGGTTATCCTTGTTTAACTCATTCACTGCCATTGGCGGCTATAGACGTCAAAAATTTATTTGAACTATTTCTATTAGTTTCACATTTTTTTCCACTTTTGTTAAGAGTATGAAAACCTAAAAAAATATATATATATTGTACATTTAGAACATATACAATTCGTGATTAATCTTGAGTTAACTAGTGGTCATGTGATTAATTGCAATAAAAAATTTTAATCACCTGATGACCCTAATTTAAAAAAGAAAAGAAAATATTATTAAAAATGAGGGGTGTCAGACGATTAAATGTTTTAATTGTAATTAATCGCATGACTTCAATAGTTAACTCTGTTCTAAATGCACAATATTTGAACTATTTCTATTAGTTAATTTTTTTCCCCCACTTTTGTTAAATCCCTAGAATTGTTTTATTGTACATTTAGAACAGATAAAGAAAAGAGAAGATTATTAAAAATTAGGAGCGTCAGGCGCTAATTAAAAAAAATCTTAATTAATTGCATGACGTGATGAGTTAACTCACGATTAATTACAAATTTTATATCTGTTCTAAATGCACAATACATTTTTTTTTTCGGTTTTCATACTCTTGTTAACAAAAGTGGAAAAAAATGTGAAACTAATAGAAATAGTTCAAATGAATTTTGGACGTCTATAGCCGTCAATGGCAGTGAATGAGTTAAGATATGAGAAAGATGTGAGCCTTTGCGACATGGCTGTTTAGCACAATATGGCTAAGTTGACGATAATAATGAAAGAGGAAAATGACATTATGTGAACGTGACCTTAGCAGTTGTCCCTTGTCACATTAATGAAAAGCTACTTAGTCCGTCTTTACTTGAGCGCTAATTGCATGCATATTATTTCTATATTTGTTCTCTGGAGGAGGAACGTTAGAGCAAGATCATTGGTCAGCCGTGTTGAATGTCAAGCTTGTGGAAATATCCCCGTCCGCCGGGATCCATAGTCCTCAAATATCCAAACAACCCCGGGAGTTTTCTGTCGAGAAGCACCGTTTCTCCACTCGCCTCTGGCTGTGCGCACCCTTATTGAGGCCCTCTTTAGCCGTGTGGCAACGTTGCACTTGCAGATCATTGTCTCGTGGATTAGCATAACAACGAAGGATAAGGCTTTGCGTTAAGTCCGCTAACTCTTGACCAAGCTTCTTTTTGTTACCTTGATTAGCAGCCAACACAGTCTTAAACCCAATAATCACAACTCGTCTCCTCATAATAGATTTATTCTGCATTGTTGTCATTTTTTGGGCTGCAGATGGAAGGTAAGAAAGTGTTTCTCTCTTGATTCAATGCCTGCCCTCTTGGGACTCGAGCTAACCGTTGCGTTGCCATCATTGCGGGAAAGCAAAGTTATGTTTACATTTGCCAAATATGTTGTTGTTGTGTGTGCTGTCATGCCAAACACTTTTTTTTTTCTCGTGCTTATCTTAAAGCCATTTAGTCCAGAACAATCTGTTTTTCCTACGCTGTTACTTGGAATCGTAATCCCCCCGACAGCCTCTTTTGAAGTAAATTACATGTTATTGTGGCGCTCAGTACGCTTGAAAGGAACTTCTTCATACTTAGGCCAGCGTGACTCAATGCCAAGTTGCACTATATTTTGCAACAAACACTGTATTTTACTATCATTTTAAAGTAGGATTAGAGTTGGAATCATCGCATACTTGTTGATTTAATGTTAATTTACCAATAATTTCCCTGCATAACATTTGAAAAAAACGGTCAGGGTTTTGTGAGGCAAACAAATCAAGTCAAATTAATTTGCAATACGTAGTTAAAGTACCACTGATGGTAAAGTAATCACAAATAGCGGGTGTTTAACTCATTTGCTCTCAAAAAACGTACAAATATGTTCTGTTTTGAACGTTTTAAGTGTCCCAAAGACGTATTTATATGTTTTTATATATTTTTAGCATACAGAAGGCTTTGATGCAGCCTCTGACCTGCAGAGAACAGGTGAAGCAATGGTAGTTATAACAAAAAAAAGGGCCAGCAGGTGGCAGCAGAGTATAAAAGATCAACCAGAGCCATGTTGCAAACAAGCTAGTTTCCCCACAGTTCTAAACAGATTTGTGAATAATAACTTAGCTATATTCTAATGCTAATTGCTGCAAAATTAAAACAGATACAAATATAAATTGTTTTCCTGATTACAAAAAAAGAGATTCTAATCTTTCTTTTGGTAGGTTCCATCTTTTTATAGCAGTAGAACAGAATATTCTGGCCTTGCAAAATCAGCCAAAATCCAGTAAAACAGCCGGGAGCGAAGTGGGCTGCTTCAGTGAAAATGGCTGGGAGTGAATGAGTTAAATTTGAGACTGTTGAGTACCTAAGCATGTCTTCAGTTTAGCACATATAAAGTCTGAAATTAGCACAGCTTTTTCACTATTGCTATGTTTACATGCCGCCTATCACCCTTTTGAAATTCCATGTAAACATTCACATATTCCGAATAGAAATAGATCGATTATCGGCCAAATGTCGGTATCGCCATTTTTTTCTCACTGAGTGGTGTGAATGCTTGTGAATGTTGCGAATTTAGGGTTTTCATCAGCATTTGTAAGATGTTTACAGTTTTTACTTGTTGTAAACACATTTCGAACATATTCAGACAATTTTTTACTGCCAAGATCTTTTGAAACCTTTTACGAAACTTTGACGAAACCCCCAAATTAGCTACATTCGCATGCATTTGTCGCTTGGTGAGATACAGGGAACTTTTCATTTATGGATTTATTTAAATTTGTACTTTATAAAAAATTATGCTGACACCAAGAACTCCCTACACTTTTTATGACAAAATAATAGTAATTGGAAATTATGTCAAAATTTTGTAAAACTTTATTTTAGTTTTTAATTAGTTTAACACGGACCCTGGAAGCTCCCTGCAATTTTGGTTTTTAAATTGAAATAAAAAAATTGACATTTTTAAACAAATCTGTCAATTCTTCATATGTTTTTTTATTTTATTTTTACTTTATTTCTCTTTTACTGCAAATTTGTATCGGCTTGAAATATCGGCTTACTTGACTAGTAATAATCAGTATCTGTATCGGCCTTGAAAAAAACATATCGGTCTATCGCTAATTCAGAATTTGAAAAACCCGAATAAGACCCCTGGGGTACCCCTTTTTTAACCCGAATATTTGGTCATATAAACGTAGACTGACAGCCAGTATTCGTGGTTATTATAACGTTGTTTTTCCACAAACTGTGTTGTTTGTGTTTCAATAAAAATACAGTACATGTGCCTGATTTTGTGGACATGATTTGAGCGGAACTAGAGAGGACAAAGCAGGAGAACAAAGGCATAGAAAGGGAGTGGCTGACCTTGTAAATTCTTCAGATTAAGAGGAATAATAAAAATGGGGCCTGGCAGCGCTTCGGTAATATGTGAGATCATTTTAAGACACTCCGGAAGGAAACGCCAATGATATGTGGCCGGCCGGCACCTTGGATGTGGGTGCGTTTGTCAGAGACCGAGAAAGAAAAATGAACTCGTCAACAATCTGCATGGCTGAATCCCATGGTAAAACGTTGTGGGTTTTCGTTAGCAAACAAGTGGTGAGGGCGTGCAAAAGGAATTTCAAGCTTTCTAACGACGGCGACCACACCATCGACAAAGCTCCTTTCAAAGTTGAACAATCAAAAATTGCATGTGACACACACACACACACACGCACACACGCATGCCCACACGCGCACAGTTCCTTCGCTGATTTGTTCTGTGGTCACGCATGGTGGTTTCCTAATTTCGCTTGCGGCTGATATTAACCAAGTATCCTTTTCTGTGGCAGTTTCTTCCCGGCTCTTTTGCTTTTGTTTAAGGTTACTTGTCCAGCCACAGCCAGCAGCATTTAACTCACTTAAACTTACATTGTCGCCACTTGGCATAACTGTGGAAACGGCGCATATAGCCAGAAGCTACCGGTAGCATTCTCTTTTGAGTCGGAAGGACCGCGGCGGCCCTTTCCGGTAATTCAACGAGCCACATTTTAATCCCATTATCAGACAGAACCAGACAACAACTAACGACATGGTGAGCTTGTTTTCTCCGGTGCTTTGGGGCATGTGGGCGAGCGGTGGGGGTCAGCGAGTTGTGCGAGGCGGGCTGCTGGAGCAGGTGACATCTGTGACCCAACACAACAGTGGACACATGCTCCTTCCTCAAAGGCTTCTGGCACCCAGTCTGCTACATTGGGCCTCGTTGGGCTCATGCCTATACACAGTATTAAACGCATATATGAAATAATTTACCGGAACCACTTTTTTTTTTTTTTTTTACAAATCTATAAGTTCGTATGTCACTGAGGGGGCCAACGTTGCAGAGTGAATTGTTGATTTCTTGTAGGGTTCCTTCAAAGTCACATTTGTAGACGTTTCCTAAATGTTATATTTTTAACACAATTTCCTTGCAACAAGAAAAACGACCTTGAACGAAACCTGATGAGAATCTGATATTTGGTAGCTTCGCAAGCACTTGCAAACGGTCGCCTGCAAATCTTTACCTAGTGGTTCTTATTGTAAGCGCAATGGAGCTGCCTAGCCTAGCCTATTGTTTATTGTTGATCAATCATATCTTGATGCAGTTGAAAATACAGGTCCGGAAAGTAAAAACCTTGCCCCAGTTCGGCTTTAGCCACAGGTGCTCCTACTCAAACGGTAGGTGAACGAGCCTTGCCTGTGGCTAAAGCCAAACTGTGGTACACTTTTTACTAGTGATGGGAAAATGAAGCTTCATGAAGCACTTGTGATATTTTTTGACTCCCCTAGATGGTGCTCTTGGTTTAAATATAAAGGCTAGTGCAAAGGAAATTTATTAAATTTCCACTGCATCTTTCAACCAAAAGTGGCATCTAGAGGAGTAAACAAATATTACAAGTGCTTCATGAAGCTTCATTTTCCCATCACTACTTTTTACCTTCTGGGCCTAACAACTAGTTTGTGATTTAAAGAAGAACAATGCGTCGCGATGTATATGATGTTGAGCTCCGATCCCTGAGCAGAATAATTCTGTTTAACCTGGCCTGGAAACCCCCCAAAAAATCTCGACTGTACAAGCAGAGCAGGAATACATACGGCATCACTATCACCTAAACTACATAAAGCTGATCACATCTGGACTGACTTGGTTTCTTATGACAAATTTCTATAATTATCCGTTCGGACTTGCGTCCCAATTCTGGTAACCTCTATGAAAGGAACTATGTTATAAAGCGACTGGTTTGCCAATTAAGGTCAAATAAGGATTTTCTTTTTTTTAAATATCTTAAGATATATATTTTTTAATCTTTGGCAGACCGTACACATTAAATTAAAATACCGGACTTATAACAGTTTTGGTCATAGTCCAGTGACGCTGAGTGTTTCTGAAGAGGACTGGAGACGGTCGCAAGTCAGCAAGCAAATACTTGCTTTGGAAAATACGTCCTAACAACTGGCGAGCCCACGTTTATACCAAAAAAACGACATCCAAAATCCTTTGTTAACACACCTTTGACACAAGGATAATCTTATAAAACAATCTTTTAAAACAAGATTGTTTTGGGCGTTTGACGTCCTCGGTTAGGAATGGGCAAAAAACGGGACACAAACAGCCAGATTGTTTTTATGTGCGACCTCATACTCGCTCTCTCTGATGTAAATGTCCTCGGGGTCCGGTGTCCTGCAGGTTTTAGGTGTTTCCTGCCCACTAGCACACCTGATTCATACAGCCAGCTCATCAGTATGCCCGATGACGATACTGATCTTTAGTATCAGGTGTGTTTGGTAGGCGGAAACATCTAAAACCTGCAGGACTCCGGACCTCGAGGACCGTAATTGGTGAAACCTGTTTGTGCAATTTCTAGTTTTTAAGTTTTGGTTGGAATGCCTGGCAGACTGTACAGTTATTTGTCTGGTATAGAAATTAGGCATGAGTGTTTGATGCAGTGTTGGTATCGAAACTATTATCTATACCAAGATATTAAATCTTTAATAACTGTTGCATAGATTTTTTTAGGTGACAAATGTTTTAGGCCTTGGCAAAGGTCTGCGCTCTCTTTGTGCTCCTGTTTTATGTTTGATCGATCTAGCCTTTGGTTATCTTGGCATTAAATTATAAATACAATTACTGTAGCCTCTGTCAACAAAATATGAAATGACTGCATAAAAATCGACCGCCTTTGCTGGTGATGTGTCATTGCTTTTGGCGTATACACTAGGTTGTTGTTTTCAATTAAAAAAAAAAAGCCTCTAACTGTTCTGATATACTTTGTTCTGCTTTCTAAAGCCTCGACGTCATTATGTTTTGAATGGTCCCATTATCAGACATGTGAACACAAAGTCCGTAACTGGCTTGTATATAACTTTTGGACAGAAAGGGAAATCATTTTTATTAGTTGATTTTTTTCGCCCTGAGAACAATCTCGTATGGCTGTGAGTAAACAATGTACTGGGTAATAAAGTCTCCCTTCAGTAATAATCTGTTTGTACAAGAGAATACAAAAATGGATTCTGGACTGGACAGGATTCTTGCAGTCTCGGTTAGCTTTAGCCGTCTTTACTGTGGATGATAAAAAAAAAAAAGTATGTGCGTTTAACGTGTTAAATGTGAAATGACCTCAATTGATGTTTCACAGATCCATATTTTATGACATGTTGAGTTGGACCCAGTTCCATGAACATATAAACATAAAATGCATGTGAATTTTAGCTGTGCAAAAAAGAGAAGTTTGCTCAATTTGCATATACGCATGCCGGGTTATTACATACTGCCTACGTTTGCATGTTCCAGATGAAATTGAAACTGTCCAACTTCACTCAATCAGATGATTGATCTTTCTTGCTCAGTTTCTTCGCCATTATATTTAAACCAAGGCATTTGCCGCCCGGCAAATTAGCTGTAAATTAAAACAAAGGTTCAACTTTCACCTCATTGACTTCTAATTTCCGCTCACTGAATGAAATGTAGTGGTATAAAGAGCAGGATGATAAGGAATATAACAAAACGACATGCAATTTATATTCCCAATGATTGTCAGATACGTTGTACTAATCCACCCAAGTCAAGAATGACTTAAATTATCTTTTAATGAATATCACACTGTACAAGATATACAGTATCGCAGTCCTTTCCCAGTTATTCAAATAAAGCCTTCAAGTTGCTTATCTCACGGTTTCATACTTACTTTCCCCCTCGCTGGCTGGCTCGCATCGGATCAGAATCGTCGGAATAACTTAATAATACACCGACTGGCCTCCTGACCCTTCTGTTTATTAAATGTGATCACCTTCAATAGCTGCGGCGCCTCCCATTTCGGTGCGAGGTAATGCAGTGAGCAGCACCCTGCCGACTTACTTGCTGTCGCTGACGGGGTGTGCGCCCCCCCGAGTCGGCTACACTTGGCCGCGTCGGCGTATTGCTGCTGGCCGGCACGCGTTCAAGGCGCATATTTTGAAGGTTAAGGGAGTGCTCATCTGATACAAAGGAGGTTTTGATTGTGTTTATTTGCTCACTGACCTTACGGAACTGACCACAGCAGGAGATGCAGCAGACTCAGGACTGCTTCTGCCTTCTTCTCTGTCATTAACTTAACTCATTCAGTGCCAGCCGAGTTAAAATTGATTTTTAACGTCTATAGTCGTTAATAGCACTAAAAATATGATTTTTTTTGTTTAAACTTTGATACATTTCAGAATATAATTCAAGATTTTTCCTTGAGTCGATGGACAAACCAAAATGTGAAATTGTGTGTATTTTTTTCCCTCTCATAAAAAGACATATGTTTTTAATGATTCACAGCACCACGGTGAACATTTCCCGCCTCCAGTATTGCTTCTTTTATGTTTTTGCCGCCACAGAGCAAACTATTCTAAGGACAGTTTTAATAGTGTTACAAGAATAAGCTTGCTTTAGGTCAATTATTGTTGTCAAATTGAATCGAAGATTCATTCTGAAAAAAGGGCACATCATCTTTCATATTTCTTAATTATAAGCTCAGTATTGAAAGCTACTTTAAGGATCTGTGGCTTTTTTTTCCCATTATGACTCCTCATATTGTTAACAGAAAGGTTACACACGTAATGGAGACCATTTGACTTTGCGTGCCCAAATAATGACTCTCGTTAATCATTTTTAGTTATAGTCAGTTATTGCCCTGCCATTTTCAGCCTCTGTTCTTTATCTTAAATCATACCTAATTACTTTGTACTAATGAGCATCATTCCCATTAACTAGTGCTGTGCGACATGGGCCAAATTTTTATCCTCAGAACCCGATCACGATATACAGTACTTGTATATGCCAATGTAGTATTTTTTTTTCCTAAAATCACATGAATTGAATGGCAATCACTGAGCACAAATGGACAAAGCAACAATTCATGCTTACAGTCAACGATAGAGGGTTTTATATTGTATGGTAGACATCTTAGTATCAAACTTGACTGTGGTAAAAAAATAAATAAATGTAGAATATGTGATATAAAAGAATAACTAAATAAAGATTAAAATTCTTCATCTGTTTTAATTATTCTTAGTAAGTGTCCCATCACTGGTGAGCTCTTTTTTAGAATAGACTTGTGTGCTACTCGTGTTGTCCTTGGGGCTAACTGTTGCCCGCTGGCACTATTTAATTGTTTTTTTTTTTGTTTAGTTTTTTAAAGACAATGCACATTAATCAGAGCAAAAACCATAAAACCACGCCAACCTACTAAGCCGGAAATCAGCCTATGCTCAAGTGACTGCAACTGAACTAGAGCGTTTGGTTTAAAAAAAAAAAAAAGCTTTGTAAGATTTGCGTTATATTTTTGTAGAACACAGACATGCACTGCTCACACATTGGCCTGAGTTTTGGGGTGCACGAGGTGGCCGTCTGTTCCCACTGTTAGGCTCTACTCTCCCACTGGCCGCCCAGATGGACCTGATCTGAGCACAGCACCTTTTTTTTCTCAGAGTGACAACAGCAATTTTCCGTTTATTATTTTAGCTTTCAGTGCTTTCCGAAACACAATTTTCAAAAGATGGTCTTAGCCTGCATGCTTTTTCAAAATCAAGGTGGAACTATCCATTCATCTATTATTCCTTTTCTCTAACAAACCTGGGCTAACAAAGTCAATGATGCATTCTGGAATTCATCATTTAATCTTTGTTGAAATTTATTGTAAAGATTATTCATATTCATCTGTCGGGTGCAGGGTTTGTTTGTTTTGTTTTCAGCACTTGAATATCCACATGACCAAAGTGTCATCTCTATCTTTAGTTTTGATGGTGATAGTTTCAGATTTGACAATTTCAGGGACAAAAGAGTAGAATGCACTTTCTGGTAGAATGAATGCATTGCCAGTTTCAAGTATGGCTTTAATGTGTGATGATTTATGAATACAGTGGAACATTAAGTGTCAAAACCTCCCGATTTATAAACATTTTGCCATCATCTCCCCTCAAGGAAACAGTATAAATACAGCTAATCAGTTCAGAGTCAACTGTCATCTTCATAAAACGTTCAAGCTGAAAATGAAGGTACAGTTATTTTTCAAGTAAATCACTTCACATGACATGGCTGCAAACGGCCAAAAAGCAAGGATCATTCAATTATTCAGTGCAACTTTGCTCTTATGTTCTGTGTTGGCCCGCTTCACAGTAATAATATAAGAAGTCCAATTCACTTGAGGCGCTCTGTTGCAGGAAGTGCACGCACACACTCGTGTGTCTTTTTTTTCCTTATTCTTCACAGCACCTTTTGCTGCGAGCGCTTCGGCGAGTCTGTGAGCGTCTTATTTATCCTCAGCAGGGCCACTTTGGGTCACATGATCTCATCCCCTTTTGACTTGTCGAGCTTTAATTCAGTCATCTTTGCTCCTGGCCTGTGGGCTATTGTTGCTACAGGTTTCAGCCACATACTGTCTGTATTTTTCAATATTGACCAAACAATCCCTTGATAATGATCATCTTTCCACTTTATTTATTTTTTTTAAATCCCTTTCCTCTCAATATTCCGTCACAACGTTCCAACCCCCTTCTTCCCTTCGAGTTGTGTCTCTTCCCGCCTGCCGCCGTCCTGCCCGCAGCCTTTAATCATCCCCGTTTCCGCTTGCCTTGTCACATTTGGCCCCCGCGCATGTCTGTCCGGGCCTCGTCACAAAAGCGCGGCGCTCGCTTGGCTGACATCTCGCCGCAGCGCTGAGGGCTTCTGATGTCCGTGACACATGCGCTGACCTGTTCCCTCGCTTCTCCGAGCTCTGACATCATCAAAGCGGGACGCAGCGCCTACCCTGAGGGTTGATAGTGGTTAAATGTGATAAGAGGCAAAATAAAAAATAATACTGGCCTCCTTTTTAATGCAGTGAAGGAGGGGATGTGTTCCAGATCTACTCACAATTAGGAAAATATAGGCAAGATGCTGTATTGGGGGCCGCTAGTTTGCCAAACTCTACGCCAAACTCTGCTCTACGTCCCTAACTGTGTGAAACAAAAACACCAGCCACTGCTTATCATCGCAGTTTATTTTATGTATATCCTCTGTTTATTTTTTAAGCATAAAAGGGATGTAAAAAAACAAATATTGAAGACAGATAATGACAGGACATTTAAATCTTCAGGCAGAGATGTCAAAAGAACTCGTGTTCAGTCTTTAGTACTATTAAGTACTATTTGCGCAAAAAAGTACTCTGATAAAAGTACTGAAGTCACTCTCTTACATAAGTCAAATTACAAAAATACCAACTTGAAAATGTACTTAAGTAAAAAAAAAGAAGAGAAGGAATATAACAAAATCAACCGTTTTCAAAATAAAACAAAAAAAATAGAATTAATTCTATATTTTCCTAAACCCAGAATACTGATCAACAGAACTGATCCCTAGCAACACGTCAAGCCGCATATCTAGTGCTGCCATTATATTTTTCATAACCACCTGGGGAATTTGGTGTTCTCAACATTGTCATAATTAGAAAATATAAGTGCAAACAAAAGTGCAATTTTTTTTTATTGAGCCTCAACAGAAGTAGGATTTCTATGTTTTGTGAATGGATGCGAGCAAACATTAGAATGAGTGGCAGAATGACCAACTTTCAGCATTCGATAAATATACTGTAGTTTTTTTTACTGTCGAATTTGGAACACTTTTTTTTTTCTTCTTTCTTTTTTTATGTATTTATTATTATTACCGGTGACAGGATAGTAAAACATTTACTTACTTTAGCCCGCTGCTATGCTACTAGCTTCCAGATAATAAACTCGGAATGACTTGACAGCTCACACATTTTATAAATGTTATTAATTCTTCCAGTGAACACGAGCACCACTTCCTGATCCATTCCCTGTGAGCCGCTTTAAAACTGGCGGCATTAGGGAGCTCATTTTCCTCCATATTGACAAACACGCGTGTGATCCTTGACTAGCAACTCGTTTGGTTTCCGGTGCACGGCGCGCGAGCTTTGCGTGTCTGTTGTGTCGTCACGCACCCTAAACGTAACGATCCCATTTTCAAAATGTAAGAAGTAGGAAGGACAGATATTTGCGTTTGAAAAGTAAGAAGTAAAAGTAAAAAGTCACCAGAATAAAAAAAAATATTCAAGTAAAGTACAGATATTTGAAAAAACGACTTAACCGAAGTACAAGTGCTTCCCATCTCTGTCCTCAGGTAAGACTACACATAGAGCTTGTGGGGCCCCTGGTTGCTTGGGGGGCCCTAGGCAGCCGCCCACTTGGCCTATAGCGTGAAATGGCTATGAGAGTGATGAATACTAGCATATTGTCGGGTGTACTAGTAACACAGGAATGTTAAAATGGAACCTGGAAATGTTTGCGTGTATGAGAATGTTTAGCCGGCTAATGAGTATTATATTAAACTGTTAAGCAATCAGTCAATAATGTCGATCTAGGCGATATATTTGATTTTTATATTTGTCGTTGCTTCGCTGTTGCCACTGAAGCTGTCCTAGCAAACGTGGGCGTTGCACCGGAGGGACGAGCCCTCTCAGGTTAGCTTAGCGCCAGCTAGCTGGTACGACAGAACACAGATGGATTTAAAACCTAACCAAAAGCAACAACAACAAAAACAACATCCTTGAGTTCTTCTGTTGGCCGTCAGCCGCATACAGTCTTGTTACAGATATGTAAAAAGAAAAAAGAAAAAAAGATGAGGCTTGGTAATGCGCTTTGGACAACATATGTTGTAGATAAATCCCTATATAAGTGCACTCCATTTACTATTATGATCAAATCGTTTTTTTTTTTTTATTACTGTGACGTGTTTTAGCACACAAGTACAATTAGTACTTAGTGTTCTTCTCCTTCCTCATTTGAATTCTCCTGCTGTTACAGTGAACAAGAGACCACATCAGCAATATTTTCACAAGAGGCCCCGCTAAGATCCCATACATACAGACGTGTGCTCACATATGCACATGTGCTCCATCCACCCCACCACAACCTTGATGTATACTAATGAAAGCTCAAGGTTTCCCTTGATGGAAAATGGAGCCACGGTCTCCTTCTGTTAGCGTAAAGCAACGCTATAGGTGAACTTGTACCCGTGAGAGTGTAAAGCTTTGACAACCACATGCAAATTGAGTCAAAGCACCCAGAGACTCTTTAAATAAAACATTGGGGTTAAGGACAAGAGTCTTCTTTATTCATAACGATCATAACGGGACGTCTTGTCTCACACGGAGTGGGAAGGACTTCATGTAGGCTGGCATTATGGACTCTGCTGGGTGAAATGATTCTGTGTAGTCATTAGCACAATGATGATGGAAGACTTGTCTCCCTTGAGTAGATTTCCACAATAGAGCGGAGTTCTCTAAGGACAGCCTCGATCCATTTTGAGATGCTGGTCAATCTCCATTTTGTTTGCTTTGGAAACACTTCTTTTCATATGGGAAATAATGGGGATCAATAATTTAGCCATCCATTTTCTAGGTCTCAGTGGGGTTGTGAGTGGTAAGGTAAACCCTGGACTTCGTCGTCAGCCAGTTGTAGGGCTTTGGCGGAATCCTTCCATCGTAAAATATTTCTTAAGTAAAGGTCATACAATTTAACTAAGATGGAGGGATATGTTTTGTTTCTGTTCTATGATTTAATCCCATCTCAATCCAATCTTCTCGCTTTTGTTCCCTTCATCTCTTGGTGATCTCGATGTGCCCATGACCACATGACAGAAATGGCACAACAATCAGCCTTCCCGGCATATGACAGGAAACGAGGAAAATCAATGTTTCCCCCTTTAAACCGATTTAATAAAACTGCAACAAAGCTGTGAAACACTCTTTAAGTGTAACCGCTGTTTCAAATCAATTTAACATGGAGGATAGTGAAGGGATGCTGGTTGCGTGTCACACACACTTGGGGTCTGATTTTCTAACAACCCAAATTGTGGGCACTCAAATCTTTGTTCACTCTGTTATGCTTATGCTAGCAACTAGTGGCACCAGGTGTATGTAAAATCTTATGTTTGAAATGATGGAAATGGAAATGTTGGTAGAAGAGACAAACGAGACAAAAGCAATCTATTGTTCTGAGGATTTTAGGGTAGCCAGCAATAGGATAAAAACCTTGTTCTGTTTAATTCAACTCTTTCCACGGGCGTGGCAATTGGATTTATGTGCCTATGATGCGTAACATTGAGTTTAAAATACTGAGAATATACTTGTGGGGGGGGGGGGGGGGGGGGTGGGGGGGGGGAGCAAAACCATTTTAACCGTGCACTGAATTGACATAAATTCAAGGAAATGCAATTGAAAGGATGTGTCATATGTAATGGACATGACTCCTTCTTGTGACTGACTTCAAGTCAGCTTTTAGATCATTAAGTGACTCCAAAATACACAGGACAGTCCCTCGTTCCTTAACAGCAGGGATGAAATACTTGTAGATAGTCAGTTACGTATGGAACGACAGTTCTATGACCACCAGACCGTCCTGTCACTCGGGTTAGGCACCGCCTCTGGTGGTGAATCGGAATTCATTGACCAGTAATTACATACGCGACTGTCGTTTTATTTAGCTGACATTTAAATTATGAGTGCAGTCAATCCATAGTCTGCAGCACATAGTTAACCCTTAAGTTGTATGTTAAACGTTTTACGCCATTAAAAGTACAACATAGTTTATTTAGTACATGTTAAAGATAGATGTACATTTTCTTTCTTTCGTTCTCGTTTGATACCAGGCCTTTTTGTTGTGTTTTTCTATCGTCTTTTACTCCTCAGAAGAAATGTTAATTGGACATACCAGGTTTTCATCAGACAGCAATGTTATGATAGTTAAAACCAAAGGCTCCCAATTACAGTCTGCCAGTGCATTTTCTGTTTTATGTCTCGGGGAGTATTTTTCTCCTAATTATTGTTCAAATGTCACACTCTGATCCAGTTTCTGTTTGGTTGTTTGATGTGAAGGTGAGCGGAGCCTTTCTGAAATGCAATACTCCAGGGAGGCGAGCAGGTTGGACCGGCGAGAGGCCGAGATTAGATCCTCCCCTGATGTCGGTGATCTCTAGCCGACTTTGTGTGTGCCGCTAGAAGAGAAAGGGAGAAGAGAGAGAGAGAGAGAGAAAGGCGAAGGGAGCCCATTAGGAGGGGGCCACACTGATCCATCCATCCAGATTGACGGGTGAGAGGACTGAGACCGTGGCGGGCTGACGGTGTTCATTAATGCCCAGGCCGTGGCTGGAGAGTCCAATCAAGGGACTGCGCGCACACAAGCACCCTCCTACGCGCCAGATCTCCACGTACGCTGAGCTAGTCAAGCAAGGAAACAGGCTGGCCAAGCGTGGGCACTGATGGCTTCGCTGCCTCAATTGATGGGTGCTTAGAGGAGAGTGAAATGGTAGAGCGATGGATGAGTCGCAGAGAGATGGGGCAGCTGTATCAATGACTCGCCGATAGTCTGAATTCAGTGTCTACTTTTGTTCAACATGCAAAAGCCTTCATGTTAGCCAGCATGCTGACCCATCCATTTCCAACGGAAGTTTGAATGCTAAATATTACATAAGCTTTCACCGCGAGCCTAATAAAAGCTGTCAGGTGCTGAAGTATGCTGTGAAAAGCAGTATTCCATCAGGTTGAATTCCTAAGTAATACAGTCAAACCTCTAAAGAAGAACGTACTCTGTTGGAGTGGAGAATGTGTTGGCAGACCAATACTGCCAACTAGTGGCACTGGCAAAGTTTTAACATTTTTGGTTCAACTGATCAAAATTTCCTGGCCTATCCCTGATTTTTAACTCATTCACTCCCAGCCATTTTCACTGAAGCAACCCACTTCGCTCCCCGACTGTTTTACTGGATTTTGACTGATTCTGTAAAGCCCACAGAATATTGTGTTTTATTGCTATAAAAAAAACATGGAACCTACCAAAAGAAAGATTAAAGTCCCTTCTTTCATCAGGAAAAAAGTAAATTTGTATCTGTAGCAATTAGCATTAGAATATAGCTAAATGTAATCATTATTCACAAACCTGTTGAAAGCTTGTTGCAGGATGGCCCTGGCTGATCTCTTATACTCTGCTGCCACATGCTGACCAATTTTTGTAATAACTACCATTGCTTAAAGTGACCTCTTCAGGTCAGAAGCTGCATCAAAGCCTTCTATATTCTCAAGCAACAAAAAAAATCATTAAAAAAAAATCATATACATATGTTTTTGGGACCATGGCAATATTTAAAATAGAATGTTTTTATAAGTTTTTGGGTTTGAATGAGTTAAAAAGTTTGACCTGATCATGTCGAATTTTGCCGATCCCGTTTTTTTTGTAACGGCATACACCTTCAATGTTTCCCATCTTGTTCTATAAATGTAATGTATGTAATGTAATACCTGTGAAACAATACAAATGGGTTGTTTTAACTGCGCATGGAGTAGTAGTTCCCTCAAATTAAATCATCTGGAATAGGGTCATACGGCCGATAATAGATGAATTGAAAACTGAAAAAACATATTGGTATATCTCTGTATACAGTAGTTCTTTGTAAAATTTGCTCCCGTCTCTTGAGACCATTTCACAATTGACACCGGAATAGTCATGACGACAAGACTGATGATCCGCGAAGAGCATTTATCTGTTTTAAAAATAGATCCCACTCCAGTCAAATCACTGTCATCGCTCTTATTGACTATAAAAAAGAGATTTTCTGTCATATAATGGCAAAGCTGCCGTCAACGCCCTCGTTCAAGGTTTTTCCCTTTGCTCGACGCTGCCGTGCAAATGCTTTCCTTTTAGCTCTGATTTCACATGGATTATGCGTCACTGCTGTGAGTCGGCATGTGATCTCATGACACGGTGACAAATCGTGTCCGTCTTGTCACATGTTGCCGGTTTGCTGCATGGGAGTTGAGCCTCGCCAAGTGACTGATGGCTGGACGCGTCGAAGGCAAAAAGGAGACGTATCTGCCTCCCAGCGCTGAGGAATGAAATCGGAGCAGGTTCTGCTCCATCCATCAGGGCGGCCGTAATGAATTCCAGGAGGCTGAGCATGCTAACAAGTTCATTATTCCAGCTTGGTTTAGGAGTAATTACCATTTTGCATCCAAAGCTATTCCAGACCGGGTCGCTCTTGTCAAATTAAGCCAAGTGTGAATGCAGATAAATATTTGCATAAGGTGCGTAAGGTTGGCCTCGGTGACAGATTCTGCTGTGGCCGTGTTTGTTTTGGCATTGTGCTGAGAGATCAATGTGAGACCTGATTTAAACTTTTTGCTTTGCAGTTTACAAATGATCCCAAGAGATCTACATACTTGGTATAATGAGGCTCAGTTAGGATTTCAAATAGCAGCAATAACTAGAGCTGCAAGGAGCTATAAAGGATACTTTCTCTAAGGAAAATAACCCTCTAAAATGGGTGTAAAAAAGTTAAAAGTTTTTCTCAGGCCTTATGTGTGTGCAATGTTTGAGTACTCACCTAGGTTTAGCAGCATAGTTTTTGTCTACAAAAATCACATCCCCATGGAAACAGCATGCGACAAAATAAAAAGTTTTCAATAACTTTTTATCTTATCGTTACAAGTCGATCGGACCTTTGCACAAGGGCAAAAATAGTGCACAACGCCAAAATAAAAACAAAATGGTGGATTTCCTGTTAGGTGTAGCATATTGCTACTGAAGACTTTTTTGTAGGTCTTGGACTCTTGCCTTCCAATCCCCATAGATATGCGTTCAACTTTGAACCTTTTGGGAGAGCTAGAAAGTCATTTTTAAGAAACTGCACAAAATCCTCTAAAATATAAATGTTTTTGCCAGGCCTGACGTGTGTACAAAGTTTAAGGAGTTTTCACCATGGTTTAGATCCTCAAAAACGGCACAATTTTTCTTTGTAAAAAGCGCACCTCGTCGTCTACAGCATATGACGAAATGGAACCCCCAAAGTTTGAAGCCGATCGGATAAATTTTGTAGGAGTTTGTTAAAATATGACCTCTATAAAAGGCAAACAAATGGTGCCCAATTCCAAAATAAATACAAAATGGTGTTGAATGTCAGATGCTATGGCTCTGATGTGTGCGCATATGAGAAGGCAAAATCTCACAAAAATCCTTTACTAAGGTCCATTCAGTTGATTGATTCACGAAGTGGCATTTGGAAACTCAGATTGATTCAGGGACATTTCCCTGAATCAATCTGAGTTTTCACTCATTTTCGTCATCACACTTTGCATCGTTGACAGCAAGTTCAATGTGTAAATTAGGGATGTAACGATGCATCGAAAATCAATGTCATATCGATGAAAACTGCTTAAAATATGCATCGGTAAAAAATAAAAGTCATGTTAACTGTTATGCCTTGCGCAGTTTTTTCATCGTTTCTAGTCGGACCCTTTTTGAGGACAGACACGTTTTGCGGCGATCCGATATTGTTGTTTCTTCTCATGTCAGCAAAAAAACATAACAAAAGAAAGAAATAAAGCACAATATGATAAGATGCAAGTGTGAGAAGTTAGCCCCTCCCTCTTTTTTTTTTTTACACAATTTAAAATCATAATCCATGAAGAATACACAAGTATTTCAATACATTTGAGAAGTTTAAGGACAAACCTTTTGAAGGAAAATTGTAAAGGAATCAACACGAACCCTTAACAAAGCTTCTGGAGCTTCATTCTTCTTCATATTATCTGTCTCGCTGCACAAAGCTGAAAACATATTGTGAGGGCAGAATAATTAACCTTAACCACAAAGCACTGATTACAAGATAAAAATGTATTTGAACCGTCCAAATTATTATTTCATTTTTTAGGTGTTTAAAACATTTTTTTTTAATAAAAAGTTAACGAAAAAAATTTAAAAATCGAATTGAATCAGGCTTGAGTGAATCGTTACATCCCGAGTGAAACTATCATTTGACATGGAATCGAGTGATTCACCAAAACAAAACTTTTTTGTCCTTTATTCCTCCAGTTTGTTTACTTTTGTAGATTATTATAACTCTCGTGTATTAAGTTGAAATACATCATTATTCTCTATATTCTTCACTTCCAGTCATTCATGTGCACTATAGTATTGCTTCTGCTGTGTGTGAAGGCACATCACTGTTATGATAAACAGTTGTCCTGCAGCTGTTGTTAACACATAGCTAATATGCAACACTGAAGATACATAGTGTTTCAACAACAATAATAATAATAAAACAATCCCTCTAAGGTTTTACACAAGCTTTCAGTTTCTAATCGGCATGAAAATAGATTTTCAAATCAAGGAGCAGTATTGCCAAATGTGCCGAGACGCATTCTGCAGCCTTCAGAATGAATTACGACTGTGGATGAAACATTACCCCAATGTCGTTTGGGCTTTGTGCGTCCGCACCTCGTGGCGACGTTGACGTTCTGGACTTAGATACAGTTCTGCCGAGACATTACGTCAGCCTACAGCTGGGCTACTAATGGATGGATATCACTTGATAATTACTATTCAAATGGAGGCACCTCACTCTTTTGGAATAAGTGCCACAAGGTCTCCTAAATTACACTTGTTCAAAATCGAATTCCAAATTGTACGATCTCAGGGGCTTCCGACGTACGAGGCGCCGCGCTAAAAGGTCACCGTTATAATGAGTGTGACGTATCTCACTTGAAAGGTTTTGGATGAGGATTTTCCTCCTCTCATTATGGCTGTTGATTTAACGATCCACTCAGTTCTTGAAAAGGTTACGTTGGTGTTGTGTTTCAACGCGATCCGTCTTTTCCTTTCATGACTCATGAGCTGGATCAAATCTCCGCCGTCTTATGTACACATTCTTGACATTCTGGTCTCATTAATTTGATGTTTACAACTAATGCACTGATTACTCAAACACTTAACCAGACTTGCATACATTCCTGATTGGAGCCATTTCAGCATTGTGGCAATACTTTCAGATTATTACAAGGCAAGAATTGTGAAATTAAATGCTAGAGATTCAGGGGAAAAAAAAAAGGCCGAAAATTTCCTAAAAGGTTTTTACACTAGTAGGGTATGTATTTTTCAGCGTATCGATGAAAGGAAAATGCAGATTTGGCTATGGAAATAGAGAAACCGTAACTAAGAACTTTGAGCAGGCTGGATGCAGAGAAACCTCGGCGTACTGACAAAAGTGTCACAGCATCTCCCCGTTGGGTAATGCTCAATTCTATATGCCAGAATTAAGGCCTATATGACAAAACAAGAGGGACAAATACGGGACCTTAAACCAGGACAACTGCATAGCAAACTGACATCATAATCATCCAAGGGAAGAACACGGGACGGGACCATATGAAGACATTATCATCACCAGGGACAAATACAGGACAGAACCGTATGGCGTTATCAAGTATTGGTATTCTAAGTATTTCTACTCTGAAGAAAGTGGTACGGGTGCATCCGTATTTCCAACGATTTCATTTGGACAGGTGCTGTAAACCAGTTTATTCTCAATAGACATTTAGAAGCCGCATACTGTAGAAGTATGTCTGCACCACAGGGATTTTTTTGAACTCACAATCACAAACATCTTTTTTTCCTCAGAAATATGATCTCTGAGAGGAAAAAAAAATCTAGTAAATTTCTGCAGGGTGAAAATTTAGTTGCTAGGCAACTGTTGTTACCATTCGACAGGAACCCTCAAGGTAAAAAGACTGGGAAAGAGGCTCTTTGGTGTGAAGGGGGTTGCAAAACAGACAAATAACATGAGTGGGCAGAATGGCAAGGACCCCCACCCTGACGTTTTTGACAAATTGGCCGTTGTAATCCATGGATTCATTTTGACAGAGCTTCATTTCTTTTTAAAGGCTAACATTAACAGTGACTTCAACGAGTTTTTGTAAATTGATGAGATCAATTTAGGATGTTGGTCTTCCCTCTAGCACTTTGGTCCATGTGGGCCCTCTGATTGTTTTTATCCCTTCATTTTATTTGGCTCGGTTTCACATGACACGAACCCGTCCTTCTTCCGCCTTTTGGCAACCAGTGCGGTCTCTGACATTGATGCAAGATTTTCTTAACACGAGTCCCCATTTGCCTTCTCAGATTGGGGCTTGGGATATTTATAATCTCGGGGCACCAGTTAATGGTATTTGCAAAGTGAAATCAGTTTAGTGCATGTTTTCCATAATGGCTTTGACTACGTGGCATTGCCAGCGGCGCCGTCTTGAATGGTGGAAGGATGGCTCTAATTTGGGCTAATGGGTGAGTCAGCCGTCATCGTGTGTCCCTGGGTGGACTGCAACACACACACACACACGTGCTCATGACACTAGAGATCAGGACGGCGGCGCGCATATTCACGTGCGTTGGGGGGCGGGGGGCCCTCAGTTACAGGTAGCAGAAATATAGATGAAGAGGTTAATCACTGGCTAACCTAATCAAATCATTTGTCATCAGATTAGATGAAAGTGTTTAACCTCGCTTTGGGCCACTGTCTGGTCGAGATAGACGCGACTGCGCGAGGCGCGCGGCTGTCAAAAAAGCCGCGGAGTGATTATACGCGATAAACGACAGCGGCTTTATGTTCCAATCAATGCTTCCTGCTTGGAAATAAAAAGTACGCACATAACATTTGATTTGACTGTGGGTGGGTTGTTGAGCATAGGTGGGGGGTGGGGGGGTGGCTGTTGTGGGGATTAAACGATCCCCGGCGGAGCGACGTCTTGACTGCGGCCGGGCGGGAGTGCTGCAGTGGCTAGTTTACATTCCACAGTCGGCGAAGCTTCACCAACCTCAGCTCTGCTTAGACATGCACACATTAATACATCCACTCACGCCTGTATGCAGTATATGCTGTATGCGCTCACCCGGCATTCAATCAGTATTTATGGTTTTGTCTCAGTAGAATCATCAGCATATGTTGATTGTCCGTCTAATATCTTATTCAAGCCCTTTGGTAATGAAGCATCCAAACAAATGTGATCAAGTCATCCCTTTCCAACATGTAACATAACAGCTGGACAACTGTTGTCTGTAATTGTTGAGAAAGTTGGTCAAGTGCACCACTCCCTCATCCACTGTAATTTCATTTAAAAAGGGCGAAGGTAGTGAAACAGTCCCAAGAGAGAAACCAGTCAGTTTGCAACTGTGCAGAGCAGGAGACTTATCACTGCCTAGCCCCCCCCCCGAGACCTATTACCAAGAGTCTCTGGTTTGATCTCTGGGCGGCTTCACTGCTCTGTACTGTGCAACCCGCCAAAGATCAACTACGTGAGATGACTCTTGGCTACCATGGATTATGTCTTAACTGTCAGAACTGAGCCTAAATATGTTGTTTTTCTCTGTATATTACTCATTAAAACCCAAAATCGTGTAAACGCGTTTAATACTTTTTCCTTCACTCCCGAAAACGTATTTCCCAGTTTTTTATTGGGGGGGGGGGGGGGGGGGGTGTCTGCAAGAGCATACAGAAGGCTTTGATGCAGCTTCTGACATAAAGAGGTGGCTTAAAGCAATGGTAGTTATTACTAAAAACGGCCAGCAGGTGGCAGCAGAGCATAAGAGAGCAGCCAGGGCCATGTTGCAACAAGCTTTTTTTGCCAGTGTTTTCACCAGGAATGTGACTATTGATGAAACTTAGCTATATTCTAATGCTAATTGCTGCAAAACGTATACAAAAATAATTTTTTTCCATGATGAAAGAAGAGAATAGAGACTCTAATCTTTCTTTTGGTAGGTTCCATGTTTTTATAGCACTAGAACGCAATATTCTGTCAAAAACAAATAAATCAGTCAAAATCCAGTAAAACAGCTAGGAGCAAAGAGGTTTGCTTCAGTGAAAATGGCTGGGAGTTAATGAGTATATAAAATACTTTAGTGAGAACAACTTTCAGTTTAACTTCAGTACAGTTTAATAACAACACCTGGTGCATTCTACAAACTCTACGCCTCTCTTAAAATAATCAATAAAAAACGCAACATCCCAATCCTCATGAAAGAGTTTATTGCAACGCTACTTTGCCATACTAATTAGTTTGTGGATGGTGTCCCAAATGAATTTAAACAATGGGTGCAGTAGATCCTGCTAATCCAAGGGCAGTTATATTGATTTACTAAATACCATGTCAACAAAATTACTGCCAAAATGTAATCCCCTACAATTTAGACAACTGAAAATCGATGAAGACTGCGGTCGAACAGTGGCCTGTGTATTTTATGTTTCCAGACCACCGTCCTGTGTTTGCCGCTGTGAGTCCATGCCTGATACGCATTCAGGAATGTTTGAAACAATGGCAAATCTTTTCCAGTTTGATGGTTTTACAACACAAAAGTGTGCAATAACCGACCCAGATTCAACTGTGGGCTACAATGCAACCCCATTTCCATCCACTTACTTTGTACCATTTAAATGAAAATGTTTTTGTTGTTGTTGTCGGAAATGAATCCTATTAACTCATTCAAACCCAAAAACGTGTAGATGAGTTTTTTTAACACTTCCGTCACTCACACAAAAACGAATGAGTTAATATGATGTATTTCCAACATGTTTTTTATGCAAGAGCATACAGAAAGAAGGCTTTGATGCAGCTTCTGACATGAAGAGGTGGCTTAAAGCAATAGCAGTTATTACAAAAAACGGCCAGCAGGTGGTAGCAAAGTATAAGAGATCAGCCAGGGCCATGCTGCTTCAAGCTCTTTTTGACTGTGTTTTCACCAGGAATGTGAATATCGATGAAACTTAGCTATATTCTAATGCTAAATGGTGCAAAACAGAAACTGATACAAGTATACTTTTTGTCCTGATGAAAGGAGAGACTGTAATCTTTCTTTTGGTATATTGATCGTTTTAAAGCAATACAACACAATAGTCTGTGGGCCTTGCAAAATCAGTCAAAATCCAGTAAAACAGCCGGGAGCAAAGGGGGTTGCTTCAGTGAAAATGGCTGGGAGTGAATGAGTTAAGTTATGAATACAACCAGAATTTTTTCGCTGACTACAGCATGATTCGCAAATTAGGATTTTAGGAGCGAGTCCAGTCCCTGTCAAAAACCTTTATGTAAAGTTAATTGAAAAGTCTAAATTGTCCATGGTTGGAACTTGGAAGTGGTTGGTGTTAACAATCCAGTTATATTGAACCCACCTCCACTTGAACATGTAATCAAAAATCTGATAGCGAATCAATAACCAAGCCAAACATCGGATCAGAATTTAGGGGATGTCTTCTTCTTTGTCGTCGACCTACGGAACACAGCTGCACTGGTGTAAGTTTTCCTCACAAAATGAAGAATGGCAACAATAATAGTCCATGGAGAGGCACACTGCTCGACCAAACGGCAAAATTACATTTTTCAAGCTGAGCTCTATCAAATAGCTGCCTCAGAGCTGTAATAGAAGATCTATCATTATGCCTTTGCTTTAAACACAGAAGTCGGTCGTCTGCTATTACACAGCATCCTAGAATCCAACTTTCAGACGGGTTTTGTCATCGGCACAAGTACCTTGCATTATGAAGGACTGTCCGTTTTGCTGACGAATGTCGAAAGAAAAACCAACTAAGCACTTACGGAAATGGGGTTTCATCCATCAGTGTAATTGTCAATAACTGGATCAAGTACTGACGGACAGTCCGTGGGTACTGACGGAATGCCCGCCTTTTTCTGTCTGTCCTAAAATAGTGGTGACAAAGTAATGATGCAAGCACGGTCACAATAAAATGACGGACTGATGATTACAGTTTGGTTCGGCTTGAAAAAATGACAGACTGACAATGACGTAAGGGCACGCAGTGCCTGAGTGACGGACCAGCAAAATCTTTCCAAATTGCCCACCTCTGGCGTTTTGTACAGACATTGACGCTGCTTTCATCACAACAAAGTGGGAGAATTCAGTGTTGAGTATGAAACTTCCCACCACTGTCCTGCCGCCATGTATACTGTTCTGTCCTGGTTCTTACGGCCATGATACCGACCTGACCTGCAAATGCAGTCTCTCCATTTCATGTCAGTGCCCTATGATTGCAATCGGTCAAGTGCCGCCCAACACTTGCCGCAAGTCTTCTGGGATAGTGTCCAGCTCTCCATGTATGGACGACAAGCTAGATTGATGGTCGGAATAGTGTATATTGCAGTACCCCTTGAACCTTTGCCTGTGCCTACTGTATGCCTCTCGTTTTGCAAGGAGCCTTGAGAATCGTGACAAATCAGGACAGGTTTGTGCATGCACCCCCCCCCCCCCTCTGTCCTGTCAGAATTCTAGTGGTATCACCACAACACATGGCAATAACTGCATTTAAGTATCCAGCTGAGCAGTTGTGAGAAAACCACCTGTATGCAAACACCTGCCCATCACCATGTGATGTTAATTCAAAGCATTTCCCGTCATCCCACAAAGCCTAGTTGAAAGGACGAGAAACCCAGCATGTTCACAGTTGGGGTTTTTTTTCTCTCCCAGGAGTAAGATTATAATGAGAAAGCACCATTATAGGTCCAGCAGGAGTCCGCGCCACCGAAACGCTGCTGCCGCTGTTCCCCGTGAGGCTTTTCTCTTTGTTAGTTAAGGGATAGAGCAGCCACAGACATCCTTGCTCTCTGCTTGTTAGCCAGCAGTAATGACCAGGCTGCATGGAGCCAGGCAACCGGGCCAAGCCGCTGGCAGGCCCGTCCTCTCTGCCGATCCTCGGCTCAGAGACAGGAAGGAGAACAGATTCAGACACCGCAGACGACACTCGGGAAGGATAAGATCTAAAAGTCGAAGGAGGCTAGGGCAGATTGGGGAGGAGATTTATAGCTGTGGACAGGCAAGGGCCAGACGAGACCGTTATTAACATACAGAGTCAAGCTCAAGTTGGCACCTTGCGTCTTTGTTGAGCTGGCATGTCATCATGATTGATTGAACCAAGCGTAAACTTCAGGAAAAAAAATCCCGCGTTGGTTTGCGCGACGCGTTAAGATGTTTTCAGTGACGCAATAGTTGCGTTTCAATCTAACTTGAATTGCCGTCGGTAATGAAAATGCCATTAAGATGCCTGCCTTAGTTACTGAGAAAATGACAGTGGAACTTTAAAGTTTGAAAACCACACTTAGAAAATAATAGAAATTTAAGTAATCTGCAACCATCACAAAACCTTGAAATGTACAGAAAGCTCATGTAACATTGGCATAATGTTTTAATAATCAAGTCATCTTTAGAGGAATTGTTTAATTGATGCCTTGGTCAGACTACAAGAAAATAGGCCGATTTTGGCCCGACCGACGTACCGCGGACAAACGGGGCATGTCGTGAACGATTTTGAGTTGTCTTGACGAAGCGTCGCCCGTGTAGTGTGACACATACAACGATTGGTCGCCTGTCGTCTGGGACGATTCCCGACCATCACGAAAGTCTAGAATGTCAGAATTTTGTGAATCGTCGTCGTCCTATTGGTTCCGCAGCATTGGGGAACATCTTTGGGACAGACATATACAGTATGTTTTTATAGAAGTCGGGCCGGCCTTTTTTTTCCCCCCTCGAAGGGCGGTTCGGAGTGAATGCGCGTATCAAATGCACTGTACTAAAACAAGTCTAATACAAATTCATATTTAAGCAGTACAAATTACACAAATTATACAAATACAATATATTATTTCAGTGTTTGATAACTACCAATGGAATAATCAATAGAATATTCGATTCTAAAAAGATTTGATAGTGACAATGTTGATATTTAGATTGAAAATACATTCACAGAAAAACATGGTGATATATTTTCTTCCAGGAACAAATGTGTACAGCATCTGTACATTTCTTTCCCCATGTACATGTATCATTTATTATGTACTCTCACGTTAAATGGTTCCCAGATGGACCCTGTTTATTTATGATTGGGGATCTATTCCAACTCATATCCCGTGTGCAGTGACGGAGCATGGTTGTCATGCTTCTTTATTGTGTTTGTGTTTCATGAACAGATCAATAATTCAGCAGACGACACACCAGCCATTTGGATCACAAGGCAATCTTAAGCAATGACATGGATTGGCCTGTTTGGCCTGCTTGGGTAATAATATATATTTGAATACATCCCGACAGCCCCTACCCAAACATATGCATGGGGGAAAGAATCTCGAGCACTCTGAAGCTGTTAGCTGACTTATTTTGGGACTTTTTATTTGAACCATGCTTCAGTTTGCTGAATTGAACCCATTAATGCTGCCTGAGGGATGGATTTGCTTTTGAGGAAGCGTTTCATTCCTCAGCTTGACTAGTATTGATGGCTTGCATTTCTGGAAAGTATTTAACAGTCAAAGTAGGACTTTTTTTTCCCCCGCAGTTGGCATCAAAATGCATCACATGAAGTGTGCATCACAGCTGTCAAGAAGTACTATGATTATTTCACGATGCCCTCCCTCATTCTCAGACGCATGACTCCAAGTGTAGTGTTGTGTGAAGACTTGCAAACAACATCTGCAGCAGTGGCGAGCGCACGCCCCACCGCCCCCCCCCCCTCCCTCCCTCGGCCCCGGTCGCCTGCCAAGTCCGCCCACATTACCTCTCGTCTGCTCAGCCACCCCCACCTTGTGCTCTTTAGAAGAGCCATCTTTCATCCAGACTATTGACGCAGACCCGGCTGATACAGCACTACTTGACTGCAACTGGGCCGGCTGTAGTGTTGATGCACATCAACAACAAATTGGAGTACCTGTCCCCGGACCAGAAAAAATGTTTTAGTTTGGAACAAGCTCAACAAGTTGTAATTAGTGCATTTTCAGGACTTCTGTTTGTTTGTTTCCTATTTTGCATCTTCTCCCAGAGGGCTAGTGTGTTGTTTAAGGCGCCACCCTGCAAAAGCTTCTGCAAATGATGATAAACCGCAGCATGAAGATCCTTAGCTTGATAAAATTCCAGTGTTCAGGAGGATTCTTCTTTTCGCTATCTCTAGTGACCACGCATAAATGCAAGAGGTTCACAGGAATACTTCATGGCAGCATTGACGTCAAGAACTGTAAGTGCTCATGTTACGGTTCTCATTTGAAATAGTCTTGCCCAAATATGGAAGTCATTGGTATCAAGTCAGGGACGAATTAAAACCTCTCTCTGTGCAACACAAATGGTGTTGACTTTTGATATGTGACCATACTCTTGAATATTTGCCCCAGTGGGTTTAACCAAGCAAATATGGATTTTAATGAAACTTGGTGTATTTGTTGATAGTGGTCGCACAAAAATAAATCAAAAATTTGAGGTCAATCAGAACGCGGTTTTGGGAGCTATGGCCCCTCGAACTTTGGCATTTTGGGAAAAAATGAACCCTTATATGTCAAACTACTGGGTCGATCTATACACTACTAAAATACGCACGGATCTTCTAAATCACTGTTTCTCTGCCCCGGTCCCTGTTTTCCATGTCTCTCTCAGCCAACACACCTGAGGATCGTTATCAGGCTTCATGCAAGCTTGCTGATTAGCTAATCGTTTGAAACACCTGTGTTGCTACTGGCGGTTGAGAACCACTGTTCTAAATGATTGCTATTTGGAATACTTGCTTAATTCCCTTTCCAACAATACCTCGTTTGTCTAGATTGACCCAGTAGTTCCTGAGGTTTCAAAGGAAGGTGGCCACGCCCCTTTATGCCATAGATGTCCAAATTCAGTGGGCCGTAGCTCCTAAAGCCCCTGCTTCGATTGACCTTAAGTTTGAGATTGAGTGTTATAGCATCACTATCAACAAGTACACCAAGTTTCATTCAAATCCAAATCTGCTTTGGTTAAATTATTCAGATTTTTGAGCGGTGATTTGGCAAGGACCACCGACCCTTTTGCCACTGTTCACAACCCTGAACAGGACATTTAATGGTCATAGGCAAGGCAAATATCGGCATTTAAATGCAGTTCTTTCTAGTTAGCAATTGTATGCCTGTCAATGCTGCCTCATAGGGAGAATGCTGTCTTAAATGACAGACGTCGGCCATCTCGTTTCTACCAGACACCTGACAACTGTTCCTGTCACTTGGTTACACACTCAAAAGAGCAGGATTGGCGAGCCAGTATGGAGAAGGGAAAGCTCAGTCGATACAAAAGGGTGCTGAACAAGCAGCAGCCCAGGGAAAGATTGATGGACTATGCTGTCTAGACTACTGTCAGCACCTGGTGCAGAAGGACAACCAACGAGGCACACACACTCTATATGGACGTCTTGGCAGGTACCTCTTCATTGATTAATCGATTAGGGGTTGGGCAAGACCCCCTTGTTCCCTTTCCATCTTAATTCTTCATCTCCCCAAGATATTTCAGACAATTTGAAGCTTCCAACTTGGTGAGAACAGTAACAGGCCCATGTTCCATGATGATGATACATGGATACGTTTTTTTAGGCGAAAAACTGGTTAACCACAAATCACCATCAGATGTTCATTGATCTCTAACTCCACCAATGTTATTCTGGACAAGAATTCCCAGAACTCCCGTTGTCTTGTAAAAGTCTTACTAGAAGAATTTTGTCCCCTTATTACGATGCCAGGCTGAATAAGACCACCTAGAGGACTTACCATCACATGGGTTTGGTACGTAACCTTACTAGACTAAACTTTTTGTTTATTGAACAAAGTAAATTAGACTGGATCAACAAACTCTGCAACATGACTGTCATGTGATGTGGATGGAAGTTTTCTGTAGAGCTAGACGATATGTTTTTTTTCAGGACCGATACCGATTATTACTAGTCAAGGCTGTCAATAACCGATATTTATTTTATATATATTTATATATTCATCCATTTTCTTAACCACTTAGTCCTCACAAGGGTCGCAGGGGGCGCTGAAGCCTATCCCAGCTGGCTTCGGGCAGGAGGCGGGATACGCCCTCAACTGGTTGCCAGCCAATCGCAGGGTTTGTAAAATATTGGAGTAAAAAAAAAAAAAGTTTGTTAACTTTGTTTTAAAAAGCTAACAAAAGGTTCAGGGATCTTCCAGGGGGCAGTAGTATGTCTTCAAAAGTTAAATAAAAAACTTCAGTAAATAGCTCCCTATTGTTTGCTACAGTAAATAAATATATATAAATAAATATGTTAAGTATTAAAATTTTACTTATCTTAGTTTTAATTTCAAACAAAGACAGAAGGTGCAGAGAGTTCCAAGGGTCAAAAATATCTATGAAAATTTAAATATTTAGATCCCTGATTCCCCCCATGAACACTTTTTTAAATGGATCTATTATCAGCTGTGTAATTCTACAAAATGACCAATGCCAATATTAGTCAAAATGCTGAATATCGGCGCCGATAATGGGCCCGGCCGCTTATCGGTCTATCCCTAGTTTTATGGACTTAAGTGTCAAGTGATGCTGTTTGATCTGAATTTTTGATTGGTTTTTCGGTCCTACTAAGACATTATTCATACCTGCACTCACTCGAAAGCTTCTCCCACGTTTGCAGCGGTGTGGATGCAGTCTCTGTTTTTCACACCCAAAGTCGTAAATTGAAGAACTGTGTTTGTAGGTGTGATTGCGTCAACTGTGCCTTAACACGGCCTGGCAAGCGGTATTGAGTTTTTCATGTGCAGTTAGCCCAAGTGATGCGAGAAGCGGTTCCTGTTGAGTGGCAGTCTATGTGGAGAAGAGAAACGCAGTGCTTGTTCTCTGCTCGAGCTCTCTTTTTAATGGTCAGGGAAGACAGTGTGCAAGAATTTCTCCTTAATAAGATTTAGGAAACCACATTTTTTTCCCCACACTGGCTTTTTTATTCAACAAGACATAACGTCCAGTCTGTGCAGAAGACTGCGTCAGTTGCTCTTACACTAACAACATGCAATGCTGTACGTACCAGCCAACCGAGCAAGCCAAGGGTGTGCAGTAGTGAGTGATGATCATGTCCCCCCCAGCAAAGCCGAGACCCTTCGGTCTGCTGACGGGACTCTTTTGCCACAACAGATTAAACTTTTATTGAAGCGGTCAAAAGAGATTATGGCAGCTGCCGCTGCATCTTGCAGAGTAATAGCACTTCCACACAAGGCCTCATACATCAACCCTACAATATCTACAAAACAACCTACAAAGAGGTCACAATCGAGTGGAGGGGAGCGTTCAAGTGGAAGCGGATGGGCTGGACGGCGCCGAGTGGAAAAATGGAGAAGTCAAGCGAACAAACGTGAAGACCTGAAGCGCAAAACTACATCATGACAGGGACAAAGCGTTCTGTCAATATGTTTTTTGTAATGAGGCATGCGGGTTAGTAATTACTATAGAAAATATCTGTATTAGCTGTTGTTAGTGTTGGGCGGAATTCAAATTTTGACACTGTTTTACCGTCTCCGCATTATACCGGCGTATACGGTGAAACAGTCACTAATTTTAGACTTATTATGTTGCTTGCGCCTACCACTGTGAGTCTCTCACACAAGTGAAATCTCATTTTCCTTCGTTCTATTAGGCGGTGTTGTGTATGAACAAACTTTAAAAATGCAAATATCACTGGCATCTGATTCAGTGAAAAAGACAGACCCTGTGCTCATTGCTTCCATATTGGACATTTATGTCCAGTCCACAATGTTGGGTGCGTTAACAGAGCACTGTTGATTTTGGAGTTGTTTCCTGGTCTATTGTGCTTTAAAAATGCAGTATGGCGTTGCCAAGTTTTGCCATAATTTAGGTGGTTAACAGGCCCGTTATGGAGGCATAAACTACTGTATGGAAACCGTGATTGATTCTCACCAAAATTTGTGTACGTGTGTAGGCATGTGATTATCACATATATGTAATGTTAACTCATTTGCTCCCAAAAATGCCCCCAAAAAATTATATTTTAAATATTGCCATGGTCCCAAAAACAATATTTATACATTTTTAATGTTTTTTATGCTAGAACATACAGAAAGCTTTGATGCAGCCTCTGACCTGAAAAGGTCGCTTAAAGCAATGGTAGTTATTACAAAAAACGGCCAGCAGGTGGCAGGAGAGTATATGAGATCAATTAGGGCCATGTTGCAACACGCTCTTTTTGCCAGTGTTTTCAACAGGTTTGTGAATAATGATGAAACTTTGCTATAGCTAATTGCTGCAAAACGGAACCCGATAGAAACAAACTACTTATTTCCTGATGAAAGAAGCGACTAATCTTTATTTTGATACGTTCCATATTTTTATAGCAATAGAACACGTTCATATAATCCAAATATTCAGGGTTTCATTCTAATATTTACTATCACGTTTAGACACGAGGGCATACACTCACAATCAGTTCCGTTTTTTTGGACATTCTGTGACGGAATATTTTTTGTCTGTGAGGCAACGTGAATATAAAAAAAAATATTGCAAGTTCTAATGAATCTCCGTTTTCTTAATTTATGCCACTATAAAGGACTAATTGCATATCGTTGTAAAGTACAGATTTTTCCACGCTTGTCAGTCACTTCTGGTGGGCTGTCATGTGACTAATAGGACGCCATTCCCCTTGTTTTAAATCATTATACTGTACTAATATCAAGTTTAAAAAAACGTCATTTAAAGACGCAGCAAGGCAAACCACACTGCTCTCAACACCGTTTGACAGAAACGTGGTTTAAAATTAAACATCACTGCTCACCCACTAAATCCCAACAATGTTAAGTAATATCCTATCATTAAGAGGGACTATTTGAACATTTCCTAACCACCCTGACCCAAAGTGAAGCAATTAAACAGCACAAGCTTACCAAAGTCTTTTCTAAGCATTTCCCAGAAGATCTGAGTAAAAAAAAAAGAAAAAAAAAAGCTGTAAAGATGGGCAAGAAGCAAAAGAAGATGTGAGGGAGCCAGCGAGCGGAATTAAGCCGAAGCGGGGGGACAACAGCAGCACAGCTGCAAAGGTGCTGTCAGGCAGGTGCACGGGTACAAAGGCAGCCATCTCAGTGTGTCAATTATTTATTTCATAGTCTCCATTTATATTTATTCAGCGCTGTCGCCAGTTCACCAGAGGATGAATACACAGGGAATCACCTTTGGGCATTTTTGAGCCTCAATTTCAATCTCTGGCCCACACGTGTGAAGAAACTGGAGCATGTGGAGGAAACTTGAAGGGACAGAGTCCGGGGCTTCTTGCTTTGGAAATGTCACATATTTAAGCAGCCTTGAGGGGGGAAAGGTCTTATGTAAGGATTTAAAAGAATATGTTGCAGTCCTTTTAATTTCAAAAGATGGATGGAAGGGTGGCAATGTTGTTTACATCCCGATTTTTTTTTTCTCGCCCTCCCGGCTTGAAAAAGTAAGATTTTAAGAGTGACCATAAAATAAATGGATATGTCACTTTGTGCTGCGGGGATTTTGAGGTCACGGAGCAAAGGCGCTGAGGTTCAAAGACGAAGAGTTGAGGTAATGTAGCAGAAAGTGATGAATCGGTGGGAGCTGTGTGTTACTGCTCCGTCGAAAAGTGCTTCTCTGTATTAGTCGGGACTCAGATCCCCCCGGGAACTCTCTTCAACCGCCCTCCCCCCCCTGCTGCTTTGGTCTGTACAGCCACCATCTTTCTTCCAATTACTACCTCCCTGGCACCCACTTTACCTACAACACACTCTTTATTTTGACCCTCTTTGTTTTCTCTTACTGTTTGCCTCCCTCTGTATTCTGAGTCTACCACCTCTTGCCTTAGAGAGAGAGAGAGAGAGAGAGAGAGACCACCTTGGCTTGTGTTCGAAGGGGATGGGTTTTTCCCCTCAGCCAGGGTATAATGGGAGTCAACCGCACATCGTAAATTCTGGGATAGAAGATGAGTGAGGTGAAAAAGAGAGCGTTTAAAGGGCTTGGCTGAGCCGGGAGTTTTATTGGGAGCTTATTGCTCGAGAGGCAGCAGAGCGCACTGTTTTTTTGTCACTCCTAAACTTTTGGGATTTGGTCATAGAGATTGTAGGCAAACACATTTTGATATGTTAATTGTAACCAGTATTGTGAATACTACGGAGTGGCATAATCAGTTCACTCAATTGAGCCTAAAAACGTATAAATACGTTCTATTTCAAATATTACCATGCTCCCAAAGACGCATTTATAAGTTTGTTTTTTTATGCTAGAGCATACAGAAGGCTTTGATTCAGCCTCTGAACTGAGGAGAATGCTTGAAGCAATGGTAGTTATTACAACAACGGCCAGCAGGTGGCAGCGGAGTATTAAGAGATCAACCAGGGCCATGTTGCAAAAAGCTCTTTCCCCCACTGTTTTAAACAAATTTGTGAATAATGATGAAACTTAGCTCTATTCTAATGCTAACTGCTGCAAAACAGAAACAGATACAAATGTACTTTTTTGATGATGAAAGAAGAGACTATCTTTCTTTTGGTAGGTTCCATGTTTTTATAGCAATATAACACAATATTCTGTGGGCCTTGTGGGGTTTGCTTCAGTGAAATGGCTGGGCGTGAATGAGTTAATTGATAGTTGACTAGCTGGAATTGATTGCTGATTATTCTGGAAAAGCATTACACAGTGTAGTACTTGGCTACAACCAGCAGGGGTGCTGTTCAACGCTAGTTTACTGAATGGATCTGTTTAATTATGAATCTTTGAAAATTGGGACCATAAAAACTAGGATAGTCAATGAAGCACATATCGCCGTCAAAGCTGAATAATGCTATCGATAACTTGTTAACTCGATTATTCAAGAAAAAAGTCAAGTAATTCAGTTCCACTCCAGTCTTGTAGGTGGCACTCATGTGCATTACAAAGCCTGGTTCAACGCTAACTTTATTTTGTCGCTTTTTTCTCTCAATGTTATTTCATCTGCTGCATCGGTTGGGTCACCTCTCTACGCATTCCCAATGAGAGCAAGATGTATATTATATAAATAGATAATTTATTCAACCTGTGATGGAAAATGTACTCCACAGTCTTTATCTGGGTCTGCACTAAGGATGTCACACTATTGTAAAGTTCGCTTGGAGCAAGCATGGTAAGTTTATTTGTAGAGCACAAATTACAAGATGGCAAATAAAATCATTGCATAAAACATTAAATAATCATTAATTAAAAGAAAAAAAATATCATTAATTAAATTAAAAGGGCGGAGTGCAGATAAAAATACCATATTTTTTGGACCATTGGGTATTATTAAGTGCAATATCAATGGGCGGGTACATTTAAATATTTTCATAGACAGCATAAAGCGCTACAGGTTATAAGGCACATTGTGTGTGTTAAATAATTGATTCTAATTGCGCCGCATGTTTGCTTGATAGATTTTGTGCTATTATGCTAGGTTATACCAAGTAGCGCCGCATGTCTCGCTTGCTTTTGTTCGCTATGCAACTACACGAGGGTTGCTTGCTTCGAGCAGAGGAGGAGAAAGTTTGAACATCGCTAGTCAATCTGGTAATTGTGTTGTTACTTGGGCTAATGCTAAATGCTTTGTTGTGTTTGTCGTTCACCTCCCGCCGGTGTGGCCTTGCATTGTAAAGATGATAATAAGCTGCCGGAAAAGCTCAGCATTAGGTTTATAAGACAACATTTCACCGTGGTTCTCAGAAGTAGCTCTTGTTTTGGTATGATGAAAACATCGACAGCTGCTAGCGAGATTCAGAATGAGAACGTGAACAGTATAGAAAGGAATTTGGTCATAAAGCGCTCTGGCTTTGTTTTTTTATCAAATAAAAAAAAATAAATGCTCCTCTTGGTCCCAAATAATACGGTACTTTGACAAATAGCGCTCTCCATTTTGTCTTCAAGCTACACTTTATTCATCTGTGGCTCTTCATTGTCATCTATTGCGTCACTCATTAAGCACTACTCAGGGAAGCTTCGCGCTGGCTCTGCGGGGTTATGACATCCTCTCTCCGACAACCTCCCAACCTGACAAGCTCGTCCCATGCACCCAGGCCGGTAAAGGTCAGCCGTCATTGGGATTCATTCCCAGGGGCAGAGAGCAAAACTGTCAGGAAGCCCTGTGAGGTTTGTGCGCAGTTTCGCCAACAATAGATGGATAACCCAGACCTTTTCACGCAGATAATGATGGCCAAGGTTCTTTGTGATATTGGCTTTCCTCAAAAATTGTGTTCCTCAACTCCGGCTGCGTATGAAATAAATGATCATTTTTTTAAATGACGCTCCCGCCCTATAAATTCTCGTCGGCAGCTGCCCGAAAGCAATAGACTCCTTTCTCTCCCCGTCGTGTGTCACAAACACACACTCAACCCCAATGCAGAGCCAGTTCATCACCCTCACTGACACAGCGCATTTAAAATGCCGACCTTGACACGTCTCGGCGCCTGGATCCACCTTCACTCATCATGAGGCGTCTTAGGCTGGCAGGTGAGGCCGTCGCTCGGGCCCGCCATTTTTTATTTGGACATAAAAAGTCATAAAAGACAAGAATGATTGATGCTTTTTTTTTATTTACTGCTAATCATATGTCTCCCAGTTCTAATTAGAAACTTGTTTGCATAAACCATTACCAGCAGCTTGGCCCCCACTAATTTGATGTGTGTAATTTTTATGAGTCTCCGTGTCTGTCTCTGTGTCAGCATATTCTGAGAACCTTGGAGGTGAGGCCAAGTGTTTTCTCACATACTCTATGCCAAAATGTAGCGAGTCAGTGCTTGTTGAAGTAGAACTTTACTTGGACCTTTTGCCACCTCTGCATTGAGGCTGGCAGGCATTGCACAGTCAGTGCACAAAGAAACTCCGTAATTCCAGATAGAGTTTTTATTTTCTCAAGTTGTTGTTCTGTAGAGGGTCTAGTGCAGCGGTTCTTAACCTTGTTGGAAGTACTGAACCCCACTACTATGCGCATTCACTGAACCCTTCTTTGTTGATTTTTGGCAGCAGATACACTGAAAACAGCAGAGGCCCCAGAATTGAACCCTGCGGAACACCCTGCGTTCCGTTACACATGTGAATTCATATTGCACATATTCATCCGACCACTTAGTTTTTTTGATTGGTCGACATAGTTGGTATGACTCACCGAACCCCTGGGGTTCGATCAAAAGGTTTTTCAAGTTTTGCTTTTTTCACAAATCATCCACACAAATTCTCTTGCTAGCAATTAAGATAATAGAAGACAAAATTGACATTGTGTCTGTAACCATGCCCGCGGCTATATTCGAGCTCAGGCTATTAAACAACAGGCGCAATTACCTGTCTTGCAGACGTCAGGACACTGGGGTGTCACTCAGAAGACACTCGTCTCTCATCATTCATTTGCACTCGGAAAGGTCTCAATCAGTATTTTGTTATATCTTTATTCCCGAGGCTTGCCTGCCCCAGTTTACAGTTAAATATGCTGTTCAATTTTTCACAGATTTCTTCACTAATGGTTTACTTACCTGACTTGCCTGTGGGCAATTTGGTTCAGTTCCCACTCAGGGTTGATGCGAATGGTCTATTTCTATATTAGGCATGGGCCATAGATTCTGATGGTATGATAGCCATGAGCAAAAATATCACAGCTCTAATTATATAAAAAAAAAAAAAAAAGGGGCAAATGAAACCAGCATTTCTTTCCCCATTGAACAAAATCTATTTTATTTAACAAAATATAGAATATTTAGTCAAGAAGAAACGTGCCATCATGCTAAGTTTTATAAAAATGAAGGTGGCGAAAACGGGTTATTGACAGGGCGTGGCCTTTCACCTGAAGTCATCTGCTATCGACAAAGCAATTCTGTTCATTTAGTTAGTCTTTCTTCTTCATAAAGTACTTAATAGGCATTTAGATTGCCCCCCCCCCCCCCATACTCCTCACAAAGCCCAGGAGGCATATTTGCAAGGTTTGTGAGGACTGCTACAGTATGCTGTAATGTAAGAGCAAGAAATGCAAAAAAATGCAATTTGACATTCATGCAGTTTCCATTTCTGTACGTGTATTTAATTCAAGACTCTTCAACTTCAGCCTTTCATCATTCTATTTTGCAGTTATCGAGTCATTAGGAGTGGCTTTATGCTGGTTATAGTTCCATGCACTTTCTTTATGTTGACGATTTTTACAGTTTTACAGAACATTTCTAGTAATTCATGCCACATATCCCTTTTTTACCCTCCTTGAACTTTGAAATGTTAGACCTTCCTTGACCAAACTGAATCATATTATACAAAATTATAGAAATTGAAAAAAGAAAAACTTTTAATAAATGTGTCCAAAAAAATTACCAGATTAATCAACTATTTGAGAAAAACCTGTAGTTGTAGCTCTGAAATAAAGCTAATCCATATGATTTGGTATCGGCTGATCTCATTCATGTATGATCGTGATATAAACCATGTAGTCTACTATATTAAAATTGTGATTAGAGAGTCGAGAATGAGTGAATGATTCATTCACTCATGCTCAATTCAGGGTATTTGTCAATATGTGTATACCCCGCTTTAGATCTCAGTATGTAGCTTACAGCGGTTTTGCAGGTGATAAATCTTAAAGCCTTGATGGAGTTCTACACACACTAAGTGCTTTTATTTTTCATTTTTTACAAGTCATGGATTAGGAGATTTAAAGTTGGTGGAAAAAACAAAATATGCCCTTTTTGCTGAGGTCTGGACCAAACACACAGCAGCTGGCTGATGATTTGCAGGCAGTGGCGAATCTGCAGTGCCCCAGAGTTGTATTTATGATGTTTTATTCTGACACGTTTGACCTTAATCATAAAACTGCAGTTCCAGCGATTTGGATATTGCACTTTGTCACATTTCAATCATTTTTTGATTAAGCGTTTAGTGGCAGACACCAATTCACACTCTCTTTTTTTTTTTGTGTGTGTTAAATCTGACTCTTTCACATGCGTCCCCGAGGAAAATGCTGAAAATATGTTGTGAAGCACTCGCCCGGCCAAGAAAATAGCCAGTAAAGCTGCTTAGAGTTTATTTGTGGGCAAAGTGTGGTGGCAACAGCTGCTGCTAAATTGGAACGCTTTCAGACGCCATATTGCTCGGCAAACGATTTGAGGTTGTGCGATGGTTCATCTGATGGCTGCCACCTTCGCTGTCATTGTTGGTTAATGTTTAGGATCAGGAGTGGTTATACGTTGCTTGACAGCCAACGTTTTATTGAAATGACATTTAATTAGGTTTTAGCCCAATCGTTAACATTTTGGCTATTTTTGTATCACAGCTATAAAATACTCTTAATATGCTGTAATTTGCTGTCACAGTGTAACCTCTAAGACCTCCAACACAGTCAGTTTGTTAATACCAGTCGTTAATCACCTCCATGGTCACCGTCATAAAACCCTTGTACGGGCAATATTTTAAAAACAATGTTCATACAAATGTGTATGTGTCATTGGTCGTTACCTGAGCACTCAGCAACTATGATGTCATTTTCAGTCAACCGCAAGTGGCAAAATGGCTGCCCCCTGAGATGGATACAAATGGGTGGGTTTTACAGGTTAATTCATATTCCACAAACGCAATACCTGTATTAACCAGAATGCCGTATTTAGACTGGTGGGGCAACATTATTGTAAAAAAGAAAAAAAGAAAAAAAAGAAACTCGTATTCAGTCTGCAAAATATGGCACTGGTGCACTCCGGCATAACATTGTATATGTCCCCACAGCAACACATATGAATATATTACAATGCATTGACATACATGAGGACTGAAACATATATTCATGCTAGGCATAAAGCTCCCATGGCTGAGCCGGAGCGGTCATGTTAGTGTAATGGAAGCCGTCCTCAGCTGAGCTCCATACATAATTCAGTAGTGGACCTCATCTCGTCGCTTATTGCCTACAGAGCCAAGCCGTGGTGATGGATGACCCCTGTAGCAAGCTGACTCACACCGAAGATTCACTTCCAGGACTGAATACAGGTCATCCTTGATGACCCCCCCGCATACCGCTATCCACATCACAAGACCCTTGCATGTTGGCGTGGTCCTTGACCAAAATATATAAAATTTGGACTTATTTTGAAAAGAAAATTGCGGTTGGGATAAGCTGAACTATTAAAAGTTGATATGTTTGAATTGGTAAAAAAAAAAAAAAATTAACTAGAGGAGAAAAACAAAAAAACATAGTTTTTGTAATTTTTGCAGGTACATTATTTGAATGAATAATTTTTGTCATAATAAAAATTGTTCCCAAGGTGAATAGAATGAGCTGAGTGTTTTGAATTTCAAATATGTCATGTTGATTATGCTATTGGGAATGAATAAGGAATTTTGGCGGATTATTTTTTTTTTTGCCTTACAGCGTGGAGTTTTGGAGCGTGTTGAAATTGGAATGGTGTGAATCAGTGAATGAATGAATTTGTTGAATTTGTGAAAATTTTAAGTGAAAATTTAGGAATCTTACTGTGAACAGTTTGAAATGTTTGGTATGTGTGAATTTTGGGAATGTTGAAAATCCTTCCCAAGATGAATTGAATGAGCTAAATGTTTTGAATTTCAGTTTTGTAGTGTTAATGTGCCATTTGAAATTATTGGGAAAATTTTGGGTCAGAAAAACCAAACCATTAATTAATTAATTAATTTTGGGAACATGGTGAGAATCGTTTAAAAAATGTGGATGGAGTATCAGGACAAAAAAGTGTGTGAGGAATAAAATCTAATGATAAAGTTAATAGTGTAGAATAACATGTAGCGCTGGGAATGGGTTGTTTACTTTATCCTCAGCTACTGAATGATGATGCCGAACGAAAGCATTTACAGCTAATGTGCTGCTGAATGTTTCCACATAACTGCCTACATAATTATTATGAGTGATCAATATTGGTCATTTCATCATCATGAAAACAATAACCTGTCTAAAAGTTTTTAAAAAATGGCAGGTTAAAGATAATTTTATTTTTGATCTCTATTCTTGCTGATGGCGATAACTACTAATGTAGTTATTACTTTGAAGTTGCATTCGTGTAACCGGATGGAGCGTATCATTGAGTTAACTTTCAAGTATAAGGAGAATTGCTTTATAAGTGTTATCTTAATATTCCCTCCTATTCCACTTGGCAGTGGTTGTGTGCCTCACAGTGGTTTTATATTTAGCGGTTTTAGTGTTCTGAACATAAACCTCATTATGGCTTTCAAACACAGAGCAAAGCCTTCCTTTTTGTTAAGTCCCAGTCGTGTATTAGCTGCTGGAGTGCGGCCCTCTCGCAGCTCTTTCGTTCCCTAATAAAATCCCGGCTCAGCACATCCGAGGCCCGCACATTATAAGAGCAGCGGTACTTGTGTCAGCCGAGGTCAGTCACAACAGCGGCGTATTCATGAACGACTGTTTGTGTGAAGCGACAGCGGCAGCAACAGTAGACGAATGAAAGAGAATATGTTGACAGGGTACCTTGCAAACTCCCGATAACCTGCTGCCTTTATGACCTGACAGCCCCGCAAAGCATAACATTTCCCCCGCCCCCAAAACATTTCTCAAAAAACAAAATTTCTCTTGGATGAGAGGTGTTTACCTCAACACAAACAAGTCCTGTTACTCTTGATTTAAGTCTTCCTCAAATACCATGACCTACATAGCTGAGAGTCCTCACAAACATTTTAGCCGCAAAGAAGTACATACAGTTTGGCTAAGTTCACCACAAAAAAAAAAAACAGAATTGTAAAAGAAGTTTAAAAAAAAGAAAGCAAAGACAAAGCTGTCTACTTTAATTAATAGTAGCCAGGCAGGCACTCGCTACTAGCAGCTAGCTCCTAGCCGCTAACGCCAAAGTGTCATGCCATATCATACAATGACGGCGCAATTAACCTAGCAGTTTCTTAGCATCTGCAATTAGCGATTGAATATGATTTCGGCATGGCCTTGTGTTGATGGTTGGTACAGATCACGCACCACTACTATCCAGTATATTCCACATAACAATTCTGTTGCTATGGCAAACTAGACGGGCTACTGTCTGCCTACTTCCCCGCTGCCAGGCGAATCCCGTCAGGGAGCGCTTTCCTCCATGTTGAACTCTCGCAGACGGACGCGCAAGAGGCTCGGCGACGTTGTCAATCAACGCCACCGCTTCTCAGTGAAAGTCAAAGATGTTGTGTATTATTCCAGATTGCTGCGGTGTGCACGCTGTGGGATGATAGTATGCACACTGGAGCACAGTGCGCACATATCTGCCAGTCTTTATCTCATCACACGATGGCACCCGGTCGCCTTGGCAAGGCTTTGTCAGTGAAGATGACAGGGAAGGTTGCTTCGTAAACGCGGCATGCGTCCATCTCCGTCCCCCCCCCCTGCTGCTCGGGGATGAAGGAAAATGATGATCGAGGGATTTTTCTTCTATTCCCTCTATTCTGTTGAGCTCGCTGTATCACCTTGACGGTATTACATTCAGTCGTGGCTGCAGGGATGACATTGGGTGCCAAACATCTGCACGATGTTGGTTTGATTTAGCTTGCTCCCCCAAAAAGATCCAACGTCGAGAAAGAAGTGTGTGAATGTTGGAAGTGGGTTGTGGTTGAGGACCAGAAGAAACAAAACAACTTGAGAATCCCCTTTTCTTGTGGTAAGCACAGGCAGACAAGATCTGATTATTAAAACGATGCAGTCCTGGGGTAGGTTTTTTTTTGCTTTCTGGACCTGGATTTGACACCTCTGACCATTAGGGCCTGGTCAGTGACCTCTTGGCTGCAAGTGACTCCATGGCACGTATCCCTTGCATCTCTTCGATGGTCTTAGTTTGACCTAAAATCTCATTCAATATTTTCTAAAACTGAACAAATTCAACTCACTGACCCTACACTCTTGTCTTTTGTGTTTCTCTGCAGGGCATACCTTCAAAAAAAGATTCCGAAGGGACTTGAAGAAGTTGGTGAGACAGTTGGGGCAAGGTTGGCCGACACTGAGCTGGGTGGAGAGGACGCCAGTCAGGCAGACATCAGGGCATGCTCACCATGCTGTAGCTAAAGGAGGGAAAGCTGGCTAACAGCTGGAGAGCACCCCTAACTGGTTTATAGACTCTGCGGGTCCTAGAAGTAGTTCCTCTTGCCTACCATCCGTCCAAAGATGCCAGTGCTAAAGTTGGCACTGCATCACATGTGGTGACAGGACACTAGTGGACCATCAGGCAGCCCGGTGGGTCGTTTGGGGTACAAGCACATCAGGAGGCATTTTCAGGCGGGCGTGGTCACAACATGCGGCCTTGGGCGGGTTCATGGCGTTGGATCACCCTGGTGCTATTAGCCTGGGGGACGCTACTCTTCTACATCGGTGGCCATTTGGTGAGGGACAGCGAGCACCCGGAGCGCTCGAGCCGAGAGCTTTCCAAGATCCTGGCAAAGTTGGAGCGGCTCAAGCAACAGAATGAAGACCTGCGGCGTATGGCTGAATCGCTCAGGTAAGGGAACATGAAATGGATTTGCTGAAAGTCTACTCTTGCTTTCTGATCACAAACCTTTTGCTTCCGAGTGTAAATAATATAGCAAGTAGAAATGTCTGACTGACTGGTGATCAGTCTAGGGCGCAGGTGTCAAACTGCAGTCCTCGAGGGCTGAATGTGATCAGGACTGATGATCAGGATCATTATCAGGCTCCTGCAGAGCTTCCTGATTAAGCTGATCATTTGAATCAGGTGTGTTGGAAGAGGTGAAACATCTAAAACAAGGGTCACCTACTCTGGTCCTCAAGGTGCCCTATACTGCATGTTTTAGATACGTAACTCCTCCAACACACCTGATTCAAATGGTCAAGATCATTAACAGGCTGCTGCAGAGATTGTTGATAATCTGAATCAGGTGGGTTGGAAGAGGTAAACTTCTAAAAGAGGGGTCACCAACTCGGTCCTTGAGGGCCTCTATCTTGAATGGTTTCAATGTTTCTCTCTTCCAACACACATGATTCAAATGATCAGGATCATTGTTACACTCACTGCAGAGCTTGCTAAGTTGATCATTTGAGTCAGATGTGTTGGTGGAGGGATATATCTAAAACATGGGGGAGGTGGGGGGGCCACATTCCTGATCATTTGATTCAGGTGTGTTGGAGGAGGGGAACGTCTAAAACATTTAGGATCGGTGCCCTCAAGGAACACAGTCCTGATCATATTAATCATGTGTGTCGGAGGAGGGAAATATCTGAAACATACGTAGGATGGGGGGGGGGGTTCTTAAGGACCACAATCCTGGTCAGTTGAACCAGGTGGGTGGGAGGAGAGAAACACCTCAAACATGCAGGATAGGGGCTCGAGGACCAGACTTGTTGACCCCTGATCTAAAACATGCAGGACTCCGGCCCTCAAGGGACCGGAGTTTGACACCTGTGGTGTAAATGTGCCAAAAAACACTGGGATTAGCTCCACCGCTAACCCTAACCTTAACCCTTAACTATGCTAAATAGTAAAGACAATGAAAAGATGGATGCAGGTTTTAAATTAAAAAGAGAAATCACTGCTTTTTAGAATTTAAACTGAGTGAGAACTTTATAACGACCTTCAATATTGTTGCATTGTTAATTATCAGTTGACTAAAATGACAAACAGTAGCTAAGGAGCATTCAGTCAATAACCAATTAACCACAGATTGTGGGAAAAAGTCACAGCCGTAGTCTTTGAATTTGCACTTAATCAAGTCCATTATTTTCCGTTAGGCTGAACTTCGCACAAAACATTGCAATCTCAAAAGGATTTCCTTGCTTGCCAACTGTTTATTTCTCAAGATAACATTTTCATTCATTTCCTTGGGTCCAGCAATTCAATGACAAATACACTCCAGGCCCCTGGTGGCCTAATCAGTCATTTTACAAATTCCCATACGCAGCGATGTAATGATGATTTTTCTTTATTTCCCTAAATTCGATCCACTTCTGATTGCATCAGTATATTTTGCGATGCAAGCAGCCCCACAAGCAAACGTCGCAGCAAAAGTTTCATCAAAAAGCCAATCAGTGGCGGCGCAAATCCTCTGTGACAAACAGAGACGGATGGTCACACTCCTCAGCAAATTTTATTGTAGCTTTATTATACGTTGGCAGACAACAGCGTTGTTGTTTAAGCCCATTAACCACGCAGCATCTTTCTCACATTCAGGATCTGCGTAATGGAGAGACAGATGGTTCTCCCTCCTACTCCTGCATGCTGACAGTGTTTCTTTTTAGTGCGTTAACAATAGGTCCGTGTTGGGGGGTAATGCTTCTATGCGCGTGCGTCCGTGTATCTTGATGTGTGCCGCCTTCACAGGGAGCTGGCGCTTCAGATGTTGCCATTGCCGCTTCTCTGTGATATTCACATTCACTTTGATGTGAGGCTCTCATCAGTGTTCCCAAACAGTAAAATCCACACATGGTCCCTGATTGAATCTATTGCTTTTTGTAATTATTCACAATTGGCCCAGCAACAAAGGTTGAATTCATGGCGTTAGAAAAAGTAAAAACAAGAGCGGCTTTGAGTCAACTGGGGTCCAGATGGGTCTCTGACACACTGTATGCTTGTTGCTTATTAAGATTCTCGCGATTTCTAACTGGGGCTCCTCAGCCCCTTGAAAGTTCTGTTGCAGTACGCAGCAAAGCCGTCCCAAATCACAGACAACCACATTAAGCTTCATGAGCCTGCTTGCCTTATATTCTTAGTCTCAAATGCTGTTTTTCCTCAGCACAGTATCCACTGAGCTTGGCTCAGCTCCCCTGTACTTGGTTCTGAGTTAGGGCAGTCAGTTTTTCTCGTTCTCTTCGTATCAGAGGAGAAAGAGGTTCTCCTGTGTTTACTTGTGGAGAGACTCATTTTAGTCTCGTGAAGACTATGGACTACAATACTGCAGCATCCAGACTCTTGTTATCTCCCAAGCAAATATTTATAGAGCACTTAAAAACAACCACCGCTGTTTTCTTAAGATGGAACCGAGGGACAGCAGATACAATGAAAAC